>NW_005842139.1:315463-348196 GCF_000455745.1 Alligator sinensis
AAGCTGGAGACCCCCAGTGTTCAAATTACTCGTGTCAGAGGTAAAGAGATGAACTTGAGCCCCCTGAAAGACCTTTAACTAACTACAGGTTAACTATAAACCTTCTGAACCCAAAACAGTTCGCACATTCCAAAATGCCGCAAACTGCATCTTGACGTTTGTCCTTTCCTACTACCTACCATGGAACACTGCTGCGTTGGAAAACTGCAACAATATTTTTGCAAAACAGCAAAAGGAGAATAGGAGTGTGTATGTTTCCTCGCTTGTAATTCTCAAAGTGTACAAAAATCCCAAGTTACAGAGGATAAAGTGTTGTTACATCCAAGGGTCGGGTTTCACAATACTCATTGAGAAAAAGGCTTCTTAACTTTTACATTCTAACAGAAAGTGTTTGCCTCTCTGTGACGGACAAACTCCAAGCAAACAGCCTAATGGTAAAGCTAAGCAAGGTTGTTTTTAACATTTTTCACGTTCATATAAACGTTTTATCAATGCTACTAATAAAGGATCTGCCCGAACCTACGTAAGTAACTATTATTTATGCAAACAGCTCTATTGATTTCACTGAATACTGCCCAAAGATACTTTTAAAAATTATATAAAGCCCAATTCCACAGCTTCTATTTAACCAAATTTCTATTTTACTTTAACGGGAGTTTTTGTTGAGCTATGACTGCAGGCTACAGTCTAAAAACAATTTTTACTATGACAGCATCCTTAAGTTGTAAGTAACATTGTTTAAAACCTTAATAGCAGAAATGTCAACACTCTAGTTACCAATTACTATATGGCAATCAAGCGAAGAGTCTCGCTTTGCTAAAGGCATGAAGACATGAAGCAAACTGCCTCTTCTGAGTAGATTTCTTGATAATTATATGTAGATGAAAAGGCTGCTCACAAGCATGTACACTATTTACATTGTTTTGAATACATTAAAATATTCTAATCATGAGCAGTTATTTTAAAGAATGTGACTGTACAGGTGGAGAAAAATGTTACAGACAGATAAGCAGATTACAGAATTCCTGTGACAGCTATACATTCTCTCTCCTTGTCCTTCTCCATTGTTGAGTCTCTTTATAATTAATTTAAAAAAAGAATAGGTTCTTTTGGCTCCACCTTCACATTCTGTAAGACAACTCCCGTCACAGTCAGCAGCCAGAGCTCAGTGGTTGATCCGATTACAGGATTCGTTTGGCCTTTTCAAATGAATACCAGTAACTATCCCTAAAAAATGAATACAATGCAGTTTAGAATATTTCAAGGAGATTTTAACTAATGAAAGATTAGTAGCATTCTGAAAGTACTGAGCTCTAGGTTTCAATAAAACCAGAATGCCTCCTTTGATTAGAAAGCTAAGTGCTGTGTACGCCATGGTACAGCAAAATGTTCCACACTACCATGCAGATTCATTTATAATATAGGTGTCTTGGTCTCTTTAGTCTCTTCAAAGACCATAAAGTGTATCAATTATGCATTAGCTTTATTTAAAGTTGTAACAAATATTTTTAAAAGATGTGCGTTTCAATCAGACTGTCCATATTGTGAGGACTCTTAATTTATTTCAAGGAAAAGTTACGCAAATAAATATCTGTGGTCACAACAGACTATTTGACCACAGGAGTCCTATGTTCTCTTTTCTATTTCCAGCTCTGTTACTAGCTTGCTGTGTAATGTTAAGCAATTAACGTAATCCCTCGTGTCTCAGTTTACCCCTCTGTAAAACGGGTGTGATAATACTCACCTACTGCTCTCAGAAGTATGTGAAACCTAATACTCCACAGTTCTGAAAGTATTTTGTGATCCCTGAATCAAAAGCACCATGGGCGAGATCGTCTGCCCACTGAAGCTAACGGGAGTTTTGCCACTGATTTCAGTGGCTGTAGGATCTAGCTCCAAGCATGAAATAAGAACAAGCAAAAATAAACTCAGGCCCAGAACACCACAGTGACTGTGACAACACATATCTGAGATGCATATTTTTCATAAATGCCACAGGCTCTTCTTTCCTTATTTTGAAATGCTGTCTATTCTGTGGGGCAGATAGAGGAGTGTCTCCAACACGGGAGAGAATCCTACCCAGATCAAATTCAACTCCACCAAAACAGCACCTCTACTGCCCTGTAGGTCATAATCAAGGATAAACAAAAATAGTTTTAGTTGGTGAAAACGTGCAATATCAGCACCTTAAATGCCTCACCAAAAACTGCCCGTAGTTTTGGCAATGGAAATAGTCTGAACCCCAAGGAATATGTACATGCATATTGAATGGTAGAGTTTTTAGTATTTGTTGAAACTACAGATTAAACTGCTTCTCTGACAGAATCACCAAAGAGTTGATAAAAATGACACACAGATTTCTATGGGAGAAGGGCTTAAAAAAGACTACATCCAGTAGTACAAAACATCTCCTGCTCCATCTAATAGAAATATATGGGCAGAACAAAAGGTGAGCTCTGTGACATAGATTACATTTTTGCTAGCTATGATGGGAAACCTACTGAGAAATCAAAGGGAATAAAACTTATTTTATGCAGTATAACTGGAAAGATACATGAGCCAATTACCTGTAAGATTCTGACTTTTTTTTGTCAAATAGGTACTGTGTAATGGAAGACCCGTGGCCTTATTACCAAGTTAGGGAGGAAAAAGGAAGTCTGCACCTTTAAAAGAGTAAGTGCCAGCTGGGGCCTACTTCCCTTTCAGATTATATAACTCCTGCAACAGATGAGTGTGTCCAGTCACCTGGAGGAAGGCGCCTGGCATCAAGCTGGGGGGAGGAGGGTAAGGAATGCTGCGAGGGATGGGAGACAGAAAAGGCTGTGCCATGTGGGACCGATTCTGGGAAAAACTGCAAAGGGCAGCAGTCCTGGGAGAGGAGACTACTCTCATCGAGTATGTGGGCTCATTTAGGTTTGAGAACTGCGATCTTCTTGAGTTAGGAAAAGACCTCAGGGGCATAAACTGCAATAAACCACGAGGCGTGGGGTGGCTGTAAGCAGAATAGGCAGGCTGCAACTGTATAACAAGAAAGTCCAGTCAGGAAAGGTAAGATGGGGCTACTGCGGTTATGAGTAGCAGCCCTACTGGGGATTATCAGGATAGCAGACAGTACTGTTGAGCAACGGTCCCTCTAAGGTGTGGTGGTCCATGAGCACGCTGTTTCGGTCCGTGAGCAACTTAGAGGGAACAATGCTGCCTGCTGTGTTTGCTGGAGGTCCCAGAGCTAGGCACGCCCAGGAAGAAAGGCTGTCTAGGAAGCTGGCTACTGGGCTTCTCCTCCTAATGGATGGGACTTACAGCTCAGGAGTCTAGCTGCATGCACCGTTGCTGCCTTCCAGTCACCTTGCGGCTGCTTTTCTGAGCTCCCAGGATCAGGCGCGGGGAGAAGGAGGAGAAAAATGTGCAGCAGCCTGGAAAGTCAGGGAACCTTTTGTCTGGCTGCCTATGCTCAGGCAGATTTCTCTCTCTCCAACACAGCATCGGAGAGAAAGCGGCTGCAAAGATCTCCCCGCCCCAAGAAAGCCTGGAGCCGATGATGAACGTTACAGGACCTGGCAGGTCAGCCAGTGGGCTCAGTGCGGCTCTGAGGCAGCGCTCATGTGAGCCTTGGTAAAACACGACTCCGTCCCCGGAGAGCTGCCTCCCACCTCCCTGGGACCAGCTGCACGTGGCCTTGCCTCTGCCATCATGTTCTGCTCAGCGCAGGCTGCCTGGGCTCCTGTCTTGCTCCATCTGGAGAAGGCAGGCAGTCCCCCGAGCCAAACCCCGCCAAGAGGACTCACAGCTCCCCACCGGGACTGTCAGAAATCCATAATCATCACCCCCCTCAAAAGATCAGGCGCCTTCAAGCCGGCAATCCTGACTGGGAGCGCGTGGGTATATCAGTGTGCCCGCCCCTCCCCACTTCTGCAGCAGCCTGTGGCCGGGTTGGGGCAGATGTGCAGCATTAAAAAGTTACTGCAAAGCAAGATTTTTTCTTATGCGTGGCTGTGCATGCACGCAGCTTAGAGGAAGCCTTGGTCTTGAGTGGATTAGGGTTGTATATCTGAGAACAGACTGTGGGTGCAACAAACTAGAGCCTGAGTAATACCGAGAGCTGGGAGCCCTAAGGGCGGTCCAGAGGCCTAGCAAGTCAGAGATCAAGTATAATAGGCAGGAACTCTGGGAAAAGCATGAAGTTTGACTACTGATGGAGAGTGCAGGACCCCAAGAATGCAATATAGCACGTGGAAACTCTGAGAGTGGACTGTAGATGTAGTGGGCTACTGGTCCAAAGAAAGGACTCTCTTTGGAGAGTGGACCCTATGATGCGAGAAAGCAAGGAACCAGAGCAGATGTCTTCCAACCTGGCCTGAGGGCCTATACCATTTATAACAAAGATGCAACAGGTGAGATGCCATGCATCCAGACAGTCTAGGAGTCAGACCAGCAGTGGTGAGACTTAGGGAGCAGAGCTGAGTTTAAGAGTCTCACTGCCCAAGCTATCTCACTGTCATTACTTTAGCTTCACATTCAAGGAACACATGAAAATACTGATGCAATCACTAAGTGTTGCTCTTACAGTGTAATGCAATGTAAAGCATGTTTTGTTGCAATTTTATGTTAATAATTAATAGAGCCCAGAGAGGCACATGGAACCTCAAACAAACTGTTTTCTGCAGAGTTCTCCAAATGTGGCATTGAGTGCACATACATCCAAATATTGGGAATTTTTATTGGCAGTTCTTCTATGAGAAGTGCTTTTTACAAGAGAAACAAAATGTTAATTTAACGATAATGGCAATAACTATAAAACTAGATCTGGGTAGAAGAATAGACAATCTGTTAGGCATGTGCAAGTCTGAAAACATGCATCTGAGAGGTGCTGTCAACTGCAGCTAAACAGTTCTTCACCCAGAGCACAAAAACTCCTGGCTCCACTGAAGTTAATGGCAGAACTCCTGCAACACAGCCAACATTTTTATCCTTGGCTTGAAAAAAAAAGTCTGACTGATCTCAAATGCAACCCAATCACTTAGGACCTCTGCAGTCACAGTCCAAAAACCTAAATGCACTAAATGATCCTTTTAAAACAGAATATTTCTGTTAAACAGACTGATTTGATATTATGATGTGGATTCTTGCATTTAGTATGAGTTCAGGGGATTTAAGTGCACCGTGTATTTAAATCCATGCACGTTGTATAGCTGTGTACATTGTCTACCTTTGCTTTCCTGAAGTAACTTGATCACTCTTAACAATCTGTTCTAAAAACTATACCTATCTTCTTCCCAGTGATACTACCTTATTTTGTGAGAATTTCAAGAAAATAGTAAAATACTAGCAGCTTATAGTAAAGGCTCCAAAGTCACTTGCATTTGGCATGAAGTCTACTTTGTATCCAACTGAAGAAGTGCATTTAACTTGTTAAATACCTTTCCATTCTCAAGAATATACTTGTCCATTACTGGGACGGGGGCTGGATAATAAGTTGATGTATTTGCTTCCTCGCTGTATGTCTTCTGTACCTCAGGCTCAGGCTCAATTGATTCTGGTTTTCCTTTTTCAAGCTCTATGGCAGGACCTAGGCAGTTAAGAAAAAAGATCTGTCTGCTGTCCCAAAGAATGTGAAATTCATAATTTTGCTGCCCAGTGGTCAGCACATGCCACTGTGTTAGTCACGTTCATTTTAGAAAGGGAATGGTCCAAACCTAAACACTGCCTCAGAATACCCCCAAGTAAAATCTGGATCCATATTGTAAACACTCAGAACTAAACAACAATGCTTAAAAATAAAGATAAGCGTATATCTAGGCAGTTCAAATACCAGAGAGACAGTTCCAATCCCATCCCCCTCCCCACACTTACAAGAACTCAGTTGAATATAGAAACCAAAAGCATCAGCAGTGGTTCCCCAAAGCAGAATTACCATGCAGTCTTTGGAAATAGTGATGTGACGCTATAAGATTTTTCACGGGTGAAAAAATTAAAATAATTAAAAACACTAAAATATATCTCCCTTTAAGAAGAAACACAAGGGGCATTTTTTAAACATGCACCAGGTGCTTTAAGTAAAAGCGCTCGCGTGTCACATGTATCAGTGTCCCCGCACTGAAAAATGTCAGAGAGACACTATGAACTAAAACTCATTGAACACGTTTTAGTTCAAAACGCCCCACTGCCATTTTTTCAGCATGGGGATGCCGATACACATGACACAGAAGGCTGTCAGAGCAAATCAATCTCCATGCTCTGGCAGACTCGATTAATCGAGTCTGCTCCAACGCGTTGGATTTCCAGCGCGTCGGAGCAGGCTCCCTATGGGCATGTCTATGGGAACCTAATGAGCATGCACAGATACAGCCCAGAAAAGGAGGCAGATTGGAATTACCTCTGCTAAAATGCATGAATTGATGAAGCGTCCAGCACAAATTTTTAACAAAAACCAAATTAGAATTCTGATTGCCCAATCCATCAGCTCCACTGATTTTTTTTTAAATTTATTTTAATGTAATCAACAAAAATTAAGCACAGTTTAAACAATGGAGAATTGCTAACCAGATGTTTGAGGTTTCTAAGGAAGATAATTATTTTATCAGTGGCGCCAGATTTTCAGAAATTGCTTTATTTTCCAGCTCAGCTACTACAAAGTGATCCTAAAAGGATAAAAAAAAAATATAGTTTGTGAATTGGACTTTATAATTTCATTAATTTATATATGTTACATCACCAGTAAATACAGATCAGGACCCAAAATCTATAGGCAGAATCATGTAAACAGACCCTTGGGTAGCTAGGGAGCTGCCATTAAAGCTACTGTGGGTCTGCACAAGGAAAGTGGTCTGCAAATACAATCTCAGTTCCAAAAGTAATCACCTATTCCCTAGAATCGCACAAATAGCTCTCACGTTCCCTAGACTTCCAGTATGATGGATTAAGAATGGAATGATTCAGCATTGCATAGTCCAATCTATGCCTTGAATAAATTACAGAAAAAAATGAGTCAATAACCCTTCACTCTGGCAATGAATCAGCAGCTCTACCTCATTTTTTGTATATGTACACCAAGTCCTGTCATGCTCAAACCTGGTAAGTCAGTTAAGAGCATCAGTTTACAGCCACAAAGCTGCTGGTGCATTGGAAAAAATAAATCAGTCTCTTGGATTACACCTCTTGGACATTCTCTGCATCTGAAACGATTATGATATAGTTTATTCTTTATGCTGTGCAACATCGGCCTGAAAGTTTATTATGCAATAATTCCCCCCATGTGGCTAAACTATGCCAGTATGTGACACAAATGGTATAGTTATTCTGCACTTGGGTAGCAAGCAAAATGATGAGTTCACTGTCAGCTGAAAAAATCTAAAAAGGACCAAGTTTTTTAGGCAACTCTATCTTAGTGACAAAAAATAAGCTTTGCTAGGAAGAATGGGACCAACAGAGAATCTCCTGGAAGACAGCATATCTGCACCATAACTTCAAAACAGCGTTCACAGACACCTGTCAGAACATACACACCGAGCCCCTGTAACACCCAAGTAGACTGAATAGTTCCATTTAAAACTGAGAAAACTGAGTTCAGATGTAAGATCAGTGGCAACACCCTCCTGTATGGGTGGATGTGGTAAAAATGTCTGGTCTCCTCCCAAATGTCTTCCTGACACCACACCTGAAAAAGCAGGGTGCAGTTACACAGCTAGTCTAGGCAGACAAGGTTCTATGGGTAGATGCGATATCTTTTATTAGACCCGCTAAATAGCTGGAAAAAAATTGTTCTTTGCAAGCTTCTGGGTACAAACACTCTCCCTCTGCGTAAAGAAGGATGTTTGTACCTGAAATCTTGCAAAGAACAATTTTTTCCAGCTATTTAGTGGGTCTAATAAAAGATATCACATTTCTCTAAAGGACCTTGTCTGCCTATGTCCTTTATTGGACCAATATGGCTACAACCAACACTCCCGAAACAGCTGCTCTAGAGCACTGAACTATCTTGAGGCAAACTCAAACGGCAGCCTTTGCTCAGGGAGCGCAAAGAAAGTGCTCCTCTGGATGTACATATCCCTGTAATTTGAAAGAAAATTCAGGGAGTGGAAAAAAATGTAAGCAAAATTCCTTTCTTCCTAGAATGAAACATGTGTCTATGTTTAAACAGTACTTGGAGGTCTTTTAACTGTTTGTTTATAACCAATATATTGACACAGCTGGGGTTTGGTTTTGAGATTTCCCCAAAGACTAGCTGGTAAAAGTTCACCATGGCAGCAGCTCGGAGAAGCCACAAATATGGATTTTAACTGATGTTTTACTGCTTGAAAACCACCAACACAAAGCCTGAAAAATGTTTTCTCTTATGCCATAAAAGTTTGGTGTTTGTCTTTCTCCTGAACATAAAGCTGCATCTAACTAGATAGGCTTCACAGTTCCTTTCACTAACTACTGAAGACTGCATTTTCAGCACAGCATGTTGTGAATTAGACATGCAACTCGCGTTATTGCTTTATGGCTAATGGGAGCTGCGTGCCTAATTTGCCATGCGCCACTCTTTAAATTTACTTTTCAAGTTTCTCTCCCGTTGCAGCTTTCTGTGCTTTATTTTGTATTTAAAAGAGGAAAAGGCATTAGGTGGGAGAAATGCATTAGCCATTCCTGGGAGGGCTCAAATATGTAAAGATTATTTAAAACATAGTAAGGATGCAAAAGAAAAGGAAATAGGCAGACAAGGGTCTACACCGGGGGAGGGCAAAATACAGCCCGGGGGCCAGATGTGGCCCGCCAGGCCATTCTATCCGGTCCGCGGGGCCCCTAAAAAATTTAGAAAATTAATATTGATCTGCCCTGGGCTGCCTGCCATGCAGCCCTTGATGGCTTGCCAAAACTCAGTGAGCGGCACTCTGCCCAAAACAATTGCCCGCCCCTGGTCTACACCCTTAGACAAACATGGCTACAACCTATACCCCTGTAAAGAAAAGGCAAGAAACCTTTCCAGTTTACCAAGAAATCCTGTTTTTTGTTTAATGGGGCTTTTCAGAATTTACTGACTGGGCACCAGGGAACCTCAGATGCAACATCAACAGGGACAATGGCTTCCACGATCCTTTCATAATGCCTTGATCACCTCATTTATTCAGGAAGGTTTTCCAGGCTATGAATAGCTCCTTGAATGCGTGGTAAAACTGTTTCCCTGGGATCCACTAGAATTGGAATGGAAACATTTGTGAATGTGGGGAATTTGTGCGTCTTCTGCACAGTTCAGCTTCCACTGCCACTTGCTACCGGTACTCTTTGGGTGCAAATGCACATAACAGGGAGACCATTTTAAATGCAGTTTAAGCCACAAGTATTCAGATGTACAAGCCAGTTTACAATAGTTTCAACCTCCTAGAATGTCTCAAAAATCGACGTGGATAAACAAGTATTATTGTGAACCAATTCAGTCTTACGTGCACACACCAAATTTTCAGTGCTGTGGAGTCTGGTCAGTCTCCCAGGCTAAGTACAAAGGTTCAAAAAGCCTGAGGCAAAAATGATTCAATCCCTGCAGGTTTTTCTAAGCTGTGCAGACTGAACCAACAACAAGCTGAAGTGTTTGGGTGGCCAAGATGAGTAGAAGCCTACACTGGCTCAGGCCAGGAGCACTCCTAGGGATGCTGAACCCAGCTCAGTGATAGCCCAGGCCCGAATGTCTGCTGATAACAGGTGGGGGCATGCGTCCAGCAGCCAATTTCTCCCCAGGCCCTGCCTCTGAGGGAGGGGGAACACATCCTAGGCCTGCGCTGACCCCCACACCAACCAGCCACAGTCTACGCAGCATGGGGAAAGCCCCCACTGGGGGGTGGCTTTTCACCACTCCACCCCAGCCCCCACAGCTGGGCTGGGATTGCTCCAGGCCTGCCCCTTCCCAAGTCTCTGCCTCTGGAAACGCACACCCCCTTGCACCAGCCAGGGTCAGCCCAGCACACGAGGCTTTTTGAGACTCCACAGATTGAAGCCAGGCTCAGATCACTCCAGCCCTGCCCCTTCCCCAGTCATCCGTCTCCGAGGGGAGGGTGGGGGGTGGAAACATACCCACCCCTGGCCTGGAACCAGACCCCACCCCCAGCCAAGGTCTGCCCAGTGTGTGAGAAAGCCCCCCCACCCACAACTGGGAGTGGGGCTGAGACTCCCCCAGGCCTGCCCTCTCTCCAGCTGTCCATCTCTGAAAGTGGGGAGGGGCATCTCAGCTGGGCCCCCCAGCTGCAGGGAGGAGCAGGCTTTCCTCCCATGCCAGGCAGACCCCAGCTGGGGGTCTGGTGTAGGAGGGGATACGCAAAGAGGGGCAAAAAGCCCCACAATGGATGCTCTCTCTTCCACCAAGCAGACCCCAGGTGGGGAAACAGTGCAGGGTGGGGTGCATTCCCCCCACGTCTTTGCCCCCCCGCGAGCTGGATGGCTGGGAAAGGGGCGGGGATGGGGTGATCCCAGCCTGGATCCAGCTCCAGCCACCCCGCTTCCCACCCCATGGGTACTTAACACTGGGCAAACCCCAACTGGGGGGTGGGGATTCGGTGTCAGGGGAAGTCAGGAGGTGTCCGCCTCTCCCACACAAACAACTGCAGAGGTGGTGGACCTGAGCTGATCCCAGTCTAGTTTGCTGGGCTGTGGGGGAGAGGGGAGAACAGGAAGGCAGGAGCAATAAGCCTCCTCTGCCAGGACGTTTCCTCCCCTTGCTTTACTGACTGGGACTAGAGGGCCCTGCGGGGTTCATTCCTCTGCTCCCCATCCTACCAGGCTGACAGGCAGGAAGCAGAGGCTTTACTGCCTCCGCTCTGTGGCAGCCGAGAATGGGGCCAGCCCTGCTCCACTGGAGCAGGCAGCACATCCAAGGATTGCAAAGCGCCCTGGGATGTTGGGGGACTCTGAGTTAACTTGAACCGTGAGGGAATCTAGGACAGAACTTCCATAAAACTGGTTTAACCTAAATCAGTTAAGTCTGATCTTACATCCATCCAGGTTTATCTTAAACCTGTTTCGGCCATTTTGAAAGCAGTTTATACACATTGAACTTCTGTTTTCTTACAGGTTTAAGCTGGTTTCTGATCACTGGTTTATGTGCGACTTCTGTCCCTAGCCCCAGACATCCCTTACTGCACCACCATCCTCATCCCCTCCCCAGCTCCACCCTCCAAACACAACACAGCAACTGGCTGCTCTAGTACATGACCAAAATTCTACTGCTCCAACCTCTACTGCCTGCACCTGGCATACCAGGCTGATCTGGGGGAACAGGAGGCTGCCTGGAGCCCTGTTTCTGCATGCCCAGGGCTGGGTGCTTTGCAGCTCCCTACCATGTTTGCTCATGCTGCAGCTTTGAAAGAGCACCTTCCCCAAAGCCTTTCAGTTGCTGGCAATGGTCCCTACTTCAAGCTGATTTGGGGCAAAGGTAGAAAGGCAGCTGGGAGGAGTAGATGGGAGAGGCTGCCTAAACTCCTGCCTCTGGGTTCCTGGGGAAGACTGAGGGGCTATGTAAGGTTTCCACATCTTTTAAACAGTGCTTTCTCCAAAGCTACTCATCAGTTTCTTTCCATTCATGACAACTGAGTGACAGTTTCCTTCTATTCAGGAGCAGTGGTCTCAGTTGCAGCAAGGGAAGTTTAGGTTGCATATTAGCAAAATCTCACAAGGTAGGTAGTGAAGCACTGGAACAGGTTACTCAGAGAGGCTGTTGACTCTCCATCCATGGAGATTTTTAAGACCAGGGTAGACAAAGCCTTGGCTGGGATGATACAATTGGGGCTGGTCCTGCTTGGAGGAAGGCTAATTTCAGATTCTGTGAACTGATTAGGCTTTGGGGCATGCCAGACTGATGTGGACTGGTAAACACCCATCAATTGCTGGGTAAGGGAAAACAGAGCCACTGCACAATGAACAGTCAGTACCCCAGAATGACTGTCAGCGTGAACTGGAGCAAACAGACTCATAAAAGCTTGTGCCCACACACACTATTTCATACACATATGAGTGTACACGCGTACACACACACTCATTTCTATCTATAAACACACACTTTAGTTAGTCTACAATGGCGCATATCTATCCTGCCTTTTAACTGGACTGACTTCAAACTAAGAGGGCAACCTGCCCCCTTCTGAACGTGGATTAGCCCAGTAATTGTTAGTTGCTCCTTGCCCTCAGTGCTGCATCCCCAACACATGCATTTTACACCTTGTACCCACATCTCTATGCAATTGCTGACAATGCAAATTAATTGAGTGACTTTCAAGCACCCACCTACCCATCTGAGCACACCTCCCTCCCTGCTCCCCTCTCAGATTAACTTGGGATACCACGGACCAGGCAATGAAAGGATCTGTGTGGTTTTTGTACAAAAGTTCTTTTACCACTGCTGCAGGAAACAGAAACCTTGGACAGCCCACAGAAGCACTCATTCATTCCCCTGGGAATGCAGAATCCACCCCCTTCACCCACTTGGCCCCCTTCTCCTCCTCCTCCACCCCAAATCAGCCTGGGACCACTAATGGCAACTGTGGCAGCACAGCAGGTTCCACTGCTGACAACTGAATGTAATAAGCAACTCTGGGGCAAGTGTTCTTTAAAAGCTGCAAAAACTCTGGCAACCCCAGCCCACCAGGAATCCAGAAAAAAAGGGTTTAGGGTGGTCCCCCTTTTCTCCCCCCACACAAACCCTTGGCACTCCCAGTCAGGTTATCCCCATGCAGATTTCAGTAATGGTCTTTATTGAATGCAACTGCTCTTTGTTACACACAATGTTAATGAGAAGGGGGAAACAAAAAACTGCAATTTCAGGCAATTAATGTCTTCTTCCTTGGCATCCCACAGATCAGAGTCTTTCTCCCCTGCTTAAAGAATCCTGGGGAAACTCACTGGTGCCAGGCATGCTGGGCTGGGTACTTGTTACCACCCTCTGATGGCAGTTTGAAAGCAATGCAATGTCTAAAAGGTAGTCATTCTACATGTGAACATGCTGACACCTTTGACAGGGCACAAGCGCACCGCACCCTTTGGCCTTCCCTTTTATCAAGAGTCCCACAGACTCCAGAAAGGAGCTAACTGGGAATTCTCTCTGATGTGCTGTAGTTCTCAGTCAGTGCTGCACCAGTGTATTCATTCCCCAGCTCCTGTTTCCACTTAGGGATGGGGACATGGCTCAAAATCAATGCTTCCTCATCTACTCAGTTGGGATAATAATTCCTTACTTAGTGCATCTAGGCAATGTAACCTATGCTAGCCTCAGGCAGCTCTTCCCTAAGCTGGGAGCTCAGGAGGGCAATGAACTTTTTCGAGAATGATGGAGCTCTAACCAGGTTTGGGATGAGCCCAGACTGCTAGATTCAGTGAAAGCTAAGCAAAACAGAGGATGGAGGTAGCTAACCTGCTCTTCTGTTTTAACGCAATGCTAAGAATCAAGTATACAGCATGAACATGTGCATCAGGCAGAGAGAATGTTTTAGAGCCATGCACTGTTCTAATAAGGGATGTGCAGCCTCCTGGATACAGTTCTAATGTTTCTAGCACAATCTTCTCCTGAGTAAATATAAACAATTAGACTAAATTGTTCAGGACTTACCCGACAGGAAACAGGTCACCTGGAGACTGCTTTTTACTATTCAAATTGTTACATGTTGTGACCTACACTATAATTAAAGCAGAGACTCGAGTGGGGAAAAGTCAGCAATTTAACCCACCAGATCATGTAATCCCTTACATAGTAAGAGCAAAAGCATGCCCAATGCAGTGTATGAGACAGAGGGGTGAAAAAGGTGATCAAAAACTATCTTGGAAGCTTGTGCAGAGACCTAGCACAACCTGATTCTTGTCCTCACTGCCTCAAAGTGGGCTAGAGAAGACCTGCAAGCAGGTGAGGACAATACCTCCTCACCACACCCCTTTTCCTCCTTGGCGCCTTGAGAGGTGTCATACCTCATCAGGACAGTGCCTTGCTACATCACTTCAAAACAAAAACAGTGCCTTAAAATTATGAGTTTTCAATCTTTCAGAAGCAACCATGAAATATCAACTATCTTCTTTTGATCGATCTCAGGATATTGTGTCAACTGTGTCAAGTCACTTCCATGACCTTACAGTTAACTACCTCAATGTAAAAAAGACTGCGGATACACTATTTACACTATCAGAGGGGCAGCAAGCTCCAGAAACAGAAAGAGATGAAGCGAGCATTCTATATTTGGTGTTCTAGTCTAAAACATAAGCAACAGACATGTTTCCCCCAGCTGCAATTCATCAGTACAAAACAGCTGTCATCTTGTGCAGGAAAAAAAAAGTGCGAGTCCCTAGGTGAAGCAGAAATGCAATTAGTTTGCATTAAGAGTAGCCTGCTACAAGTACAACTTCACATAAATTATATGCAATCTGAAAATCTAGGTTCAAGAATTTACCATAACTCCAGATAAATCCAAGACACTATCTATCCTTCTAAACTATTTTAACAGACTGCACACATTCAGCTATAACAACTACCCCATCTCAGGACTGGAAACAAACTCTCTTAATTCTTTAACAGTCTGTACTGACTGATTTAAAAGAACAGTGTTTCTTTTTGTCCTAGTGTTAGAAATCTCCTGTCCCAATTAAAATGTACAGTAGTTTCATTTTTCTAACAGCAAATTCATTTGGTATCACTTTTTCTATGGGCTGACACTCTCCATGCTAGGACAACCACACTACAAGAAAAGGGCATTGAATGATCTGTGGCTGATACTTCAAGCCTTGACAGACCAAACCTACTAATTGTTAAATTACCAAATTCTACCTTTGTTGGCCATGAGTAACCACAAATAAATCAGTGAAGCTGCATGGACATGGAAGGAATTTAATACCCTAGATTCACAACTAAAATCTGAACCCATTCAAGTGAACAATGTCTGCCAAATTGAAGAAATCTATGTAAATGAGATGATTAATATTAGGAGATTGTGAAAAAGATGCCAAATTATGCAGGGGGAAACTCATATCCACTAACTAGAAAATATATTTTGCATAGTTGCACTTTCTTAACTTTTTCCGCACCAGTCCACAGAAACCTTACTGAGAAGCAACAATCCTTACCGAGAAGAATTATGCCTATTGAAAAAAAAAACAGAGCTGAGAGTCAGCATTTATTCTGTTTTTGGTCTTAGAAAGTATCAACAACTCTGCCAAATAAAATGGTGTTTTTTTCTGTTTTCCAAACTTAGCTATTAGCATCTGGAATGACACCAAATTCACATATGCCAACATACTACTATCAAACAAATCTTTCCATCCAAGGTGACTTTCAAAGAGCTCAGTCAAATCAATGGGCATCCATGATAGATTTTTCATAATGGGTAGAAAAAATCCTTATTTATCTTGACATGATTTTTAATTATGTACAGTGTAACAATAGAATCATATGCTTGAGAGGGACCTCGAGGATCATCTGGCCCAAAAGCCTACAAAAATGCAGGAAAATGCTATTCCTAAATCACCTGTCCTGCCTCCTCTTGAAAACCTCCAAACAAGGAGATTCTGGCAGGTATTCACAATCCTATAGCCAGGTTAAAATCTCTACAGCCAATTTTCCAAGTGGCCTCCATATTTGCAGAAGCACTATCAAAACCAATGCATCCAGTTTTTCAGATCCAAGTTCTTGTGTGCGTAAAACTTAGATAGGCACTCAAAGTGTATGCCTTCAGGCAAATCAAAAGTAGGGGTACACCGACAAAGATTTTTTTTTGGCCAGTACCAATGGCCAATTATTAACCAGCTGTATCAGCCAATCCCAATCGAATAGCTGATATGTAGTCTGACAGCCTGGAGAGCAGCATCCGGCCAGTAAGTCTGGGGGAGGGGTGTGGAGGAGGGAAGAGGCAGATTGAGACCCCCCCCCACAGTGAGGGAGAAAATGGGGCTGGGGCAGAGGCAGTGAATGCACCCCTGGGAGCGGGATAGATCTGCAGGTGGCTTGTCTGGGGGGCATGGATGGAAGGGGGGGAAAGGGTGGGCAGCTCCTGCTGCTGTGCACACCCAGGGGGAGGTATGGGTGTCATGTGCCCCCCAGATTTGTGCACGGGGCAAAGGCGGGCTGCCTGCTGCAGGCTTGGGGTCAGGGGCTACACCAGCCTCTTCCCAGAGGGGTGGGGATGGAGGTGCAGACTGGGCCAAGATTGCTCAGGGCAAGTGGGATGGCACTGGTAGGTGTGATTACAAATCTGGGGGGCACATACCTCCCCCAGGGGTGCAGGCAGCAGCGGGAGCCAACCCCACTCCCCGGATAAGCCACCCACAGCTCTGTCCCACACCCTGCCCTGGCTGGGCAGTGCCTGCCCCTGCTCCAGCCCCAATCCTATTCCCTCCCTCCCAATGTACATGGCTAGTCTGGCAGGCGCTGCATGCAGCACACACCCCGGATCCAGCCTGCATGAAACTGGCTCTGCACATTGCATCCGCTGCACAGGGTCAGCCTAGGTTGGAGAGGATGGATCACAGGGTTCCAGCATTCCTAGCCACGTGCACAGTGGTTGCATGCATGCCTGCAGCATTTATCTGTGACATTATCAGCTACGCCAAAAAAAGCCGACTGCCAATAATGTCAATTTTCCTTTTATCACTGCTGATCCAATATGGACCGATATATCTGTGCACCTCTACGTTAAAGGTCCACTGCTCAATTTTCATATGAATATCCAATATCCAATACAGAAAATCAGGCAGACAGCTGCCTGGAAAAGCTTGGATGTATAAATTGTAACTGCACATTTCAGTAACCAAATGAGGTTCCTTTCATAACTTGACCAAAATATTAACAAATAAAAATAAATGAGGAGAGTATTCGTAAAGAAAGTTATTGATATTTGTAGCATCTCCAGCAGCAAGGACTTGTTTAAATATATTCCAATATAACGGTTCAATATTTATTGGTAAAAAATGAGCAGCTGACTCAAGCTTTTTGGAACCTAAAGCCAAACAGTGTAAATCTGCACTCTGCATAGTACATTTCTTTATAATGGACTGTACGTATTAAAAAATAAGGGTTTATGTTCATGAACAAGCCATCATTTCTGAAGTACTATACCTGCTTAAAGCAGGTATCAAAAGATTCACGAGCATATTGTACTTCCATTACCTGAAAAACTTTTTCAGAAGCCAAAATGTTTTTACTTATATATAACTATCACAATGGGTGGGAGGAGGAGCACATCTGAAACTAAACATTTACCGGATATCCCTACCTTTACTTTGTGCTAAATTAGAATTCTTAAAAATTAAAATGTCAGTATATTGCACAGATAAAAACCTTTTATTTAATCTTTCATCTTAGCATGAATATTCACAGCCCTTTAAAGCAATATGTATTTAAAATGGAAACTCCAACTCAACCATACCAACACAAAGACCCCTGCTTTCATTACTGAAAAGTCGAGAACTGCCTGGTGTACAAGCTTGATATGCACTATAAAGCTTTAGTGGAAAACCTCCAATATGCAAAGTCCTGTTGACCCACCATTTTTATTGTTTGCAAATGTTACAATTACGAGTTTCTGAAGTGTAATAAATCCAAAACAGTCCCAGGTATACGCAGCACTTACCACTGCCTAGTCTTAGAAGCAACACATCCTGGAGCCTTCTGTTCAAGTCTCTGAGCTCTTTCATTTCTGAAACTAATGCCCCATACTCCTTTAACTTTTTTGCCTGCTGCACAAGCTGTCTTCGTGTTCGCTCAAGTTCTTGCTGAATGTGTCTCATTTCTTCTTGTTGCTGCTGGTAACTCCTCAACAATTCTTCATAGAGAACCCGAGGAACGACAGCATCGTCCATACTGTTAATGCCTTCTGAAGTCTCCATAAAGGTTTCCTCAGGGCTGGAATTATTACTGAGACTCATCCCATTTTGCTTTTCAAGGCGAGCGACAACTGCTTCAATGCTTTTGTGTGCGCCTTCACTTTGTTTCCTCCCATCTTGTCTCTGTATGTTACAATAAAACACCATATTAACAGAACAGGAATGCATGACACAACATCAACTATAATTCCATCAATTTATAGACAACTAAGGCTCACTTTTCCAGAAAGATGAGCCAAGTGTCACCTGCAAGAATGCTTATCTTAATTCTTGTGAATAGTTCCACAACTATTATTGTGCATGTAATACATTTAAATGTACGTGCAAGCTTCTGCTAGAGATCTTTCTTGGATCTACTGACTCAAGGTATATATGAGTGGGATGTGCCCTGGTCAGATTATTTTTTTTAATTTAAAAATTAAAAAAAAAGAGGCCCCGGACTCCTTCCTTTTCAAAATCTGTTTGGCTCTTAATATTTACAATATCTGTAACTTTTGTATTTCCTTATCTAGGAAAGGGAGAGAAGGTACTGATTATGTTTTTATAGGTCGACTATAACTGCACAGGAAATGGTAGAAGCATATAGTATTTCATGAACAGAAGGCTCGTCTTTCTGAACTTTACACAGAAAAGACTTCCATTAACGATCTTCCATGCCTACCCATCCGTGCCCTAGGACAGTAACGCTGCTTGTGAGCCCGGGGGGGGGGGGGGATTTAGAATTACGTAAATTAGAGACAGGATATATCTAGTCCCATTCCCCAAATCTAGGCTTCTCCTATACTGGAATGGCATTGCAGCGGCTTCACTTCCTATAACCTCTCAGTATCCATTTACCTATAGTCTTTCACATAATAATCCATATCCTGTACAAATACACACACACAACTGTTAAGGGGTCTGGATAGTAATATTAAAATTACTAGCATGGGCAAAAGTTGCTTGCTCTTACTGGCCAAATATGGAAAAAGCATTTGAACTTCCAAGCAAATGCCAGGAAAACAAATGTTAAGAGACAAGGAGCTAATACTATCAATTCCCATACCACAACGTCCATGAGTAAGCAATGTGGCAGAAAATTAGATTACTTGATGGCATGCTTGCTCCATGTATGCTTTAAAAAAATGCCAGTCCACCATAAAGACATTTACTAGACTAGTTTGATTCCTGCAGCTGGAAAACACATGAAGCCACAGAACAATATTTTATTTCTCTAGGTTGGCAGGGTTTAAAAGGAGTTATTTGATAACAAAATATAAATATGTTTGCACAGTGGGTTTCTGGCATCTGGACCCAAGGGGACAACTGGCACTTTTCTCAACGGGATACAGTTCTGAGTTTCTCTCCGCACCCACCTCCTTATGCGAAAAATTCACAGTATCCTGTTCAACTCTTGACAAGCTAAGTGCCACAGGTAATGAAGTGCCACCTGAGAACAGCTACTTAACATTCATATAACTGTGGTGACTTTTAAAGTATTCTGGACCCAAGTGAAACAAAATTGTTCCAAAAAATCCCTATCTGTAGTTACATTTGTGCAGACTGTCCAAAGAAAATAATGCTCAACTGCACATGAATCACATTTCTGAAAAACTGATCTGTAAAGCAATCAAAAATACTCACCCCATTCCCCTCCCCCAGACTTGACCCAATTCCACCAATACAAATGGAAAGCCAGCCTGGAATTCTTAAGCTCTGATGTGTGTATGTACTCCAAGTACTTCCAAAAAGAAATAAAAAAGAAAGAAAGGAAGAAACAAAGAAAAGGAAAAAATAAATTAAAGGGAAAAAATAAAAAAAAAGGAAAGACTTCAGTACCTTACTGTGTCTAAGCTCCACATCTTCTTCCCCATAATCTGTAACCTCCCCAGCTTCTTCTATATGATTGAGAGAGAGTTTGGGGATTTTAATTTTCTTCTGCATCACACTGTTTTCAAGGTCTGTTTTGTCTTCTAAAATGTATATTAAAAATAAAATGTTGTTACATTAACAAAAAGTGTTCTTAATTCCAAAAACTGCATGATTTAGGCAAGACCAGTTAATATATATATATATATATTTTTTTTTTCCCCATGCTTTACTCCCCTCAAAATGCTATAAATCAAATTTAGTCCAGGATGTAACTCACAAGCATTGACCTCTCTGAAAGTATACCAGGGATTAATCTGTCCTTATGTGAGCATGTATATTTAAAAATACTTTAAATGTCTAATTAACTGTATGTGACAGCAATCAAATATATCAATGCATACTCACTAGCACTAAAATAAGAGTTAAAGATACTGTAAATAATTTCCCTGTCTTCAAATTATGTGCATCAACATTATATATCAACCCAACACTGATGGTGCAAGTTCAAATCCTGTTTAGGCTCACTGTTTATCAGTGATGTAAATCCAGCATATCATTTGGCATCTGGGGAGATTCTGCAGAGTTTAGGAGAAGACTTAGACTGGAAAAAAAATGGGATACTGCAGTCAAGTTTGAGAGAGATCAGTAAAGATCACAGTGATTACTAATGCTATCCTTATTTCCAGCTAATAGCATTAATAACTCACAAAGAAACCTAGATCAAAAATATTAAAGGTGTGTTTATTTCTGAATCACAGACATAGTCAATATAACAAAGGGATTTCACAGTTAAAGTCTGTTTTAAAATCTGAAGTATCCTAAACCAGATCATAAAGATGCATTCTTAACTCAATTCTGTATTGGAACAAAACCCTCACCTTTGAAAAAGTACATGGGGATTTTTTACATTCTTGCAGAGTAGACAAGGCCTTAGCAGGTTCACAAAATTGCCCTGATCATGTAGTCACTTATGGAAGGGGGGAAGAATAATTCAATCCTGAAGTCAAGTATTAGGAGGCTTATGGATAAGAAAACAAATTGAGTCTTCTTATACACCTGCAAACTGTAATCCATGAAATGTCCCATGAATATTTTTAAAAGTACCAAAAGGGATTCCATGCGAGTATGCTCAGTTGCACTGACTTTTACTTTTTCAAATTAGCATCTCTCCACAGGACCTCCAAACAGTTAGTGTTGACAGTGTAGAAAAGAGAAACAAAGGTAAATCACAGTTTAATGAGGAGCAAGGCATTCATTAGAAATGAATTACACAGATGAATGCAATTCATTTTGATGCAAATAGAAATGAATCTCTTGTAGGCAAATGGCAATATTATAGCCTGAAGCTATGTAAGGAGAATATACACAGAAGATGAAGAAGAGAACATCAGATGACCTAAAATGAAATGCAGATGGTAGCAATAAATACAAAGACGGATGCAAAAAAACCCAAACCCCCTTCCCCACCAAACCCCCCCCCCCAAACCCTAGGCTTTATTTAGATCACTCTCCAATCTCCATTTATCTTGGACACATATCTCACTTTAACAAACGGCAATCTAACTGCACTATTGTTTTGAGGAGAAAAAAAAAAATCACATTTCCGTTTGTCTGCACACTAAGTCAGAACAGAAAGATGGTCTGTAAGAGAAGAGAGAAAAGGTAGAGGCTTGGTTCAGAGGGAAGGAGAAAGATTTAGAGGGACTGAAAAGAAGAAAATAAGAAATACTGATTTTTTTTGAACGACTTTAGTGATTGAAAAATAAAAATGTATTAAAAGTTAAAACTACTGCAGTGAATATAGTTTTGATGAAAAGTTCTCGGCTGAAAGCTCTTCTGCAGAAAAGTGTCCTGCTTTCTTCTTAAACCAGGCACAACATAGAAACGCTGCACAGTAAGGGTCTCTACACTGCTTTGCAAACTGAAACAAACCACTTCAAGGAGCTGAAAAATTCCAGACCAATCGCAGGCCAGTCAAATTGCTGGCCTTAGAACAAGACTGACAGAACCAATTGAATTTGCATAGGTTACTGAAGTCACTTGCTAGTTATAACTTCCATTTCAATACCAACAAGAACCACAGGTGCACTGAGGACTAAAGCTGGGCAATTTTCTTCCAGTAAATGCGAAATGTGCTGAAGAATGCAGTTTAGGGGAGAAGAACAACTTGCGAATTAGATCCAGACTTAGCAAACACTTTTAATGCACATAATTAAAAATATAACTTAGAAAAGCGAAAACATTTTAATTAATTGGTTAAAATGTTTTCATTTAGAAACTGACCTACTTTTAGAGGAGGACAAAATATTTTGGGAAAATCTGAACCAAATGTTAGTTTGCTTTGATTTTGTTTGGGAGTTTTTGGTTTTGGTTTAATTTTTAGGTTCAGCAACTGAACCAAAACAAACAAACCCTCAAATCCATTATTTTGCCATTCACCGGGGACTCAAAAGTATCACGACTGTATTTCACTACTCATTCCCATGTTCTCAGCTTCAAAATTACTTCTTTAAGAATCTGTTTTCCATTCTAATTCCCAAATTTACCTTGGGCACTTTATCAGACTCTACAGGTAGGCTGAAGGAATCAACTTGCGCTACATTTTTCGAAACAACTTTTAAAAATAAAAGGATGCACAAGTTAAAGCAACCCTCAAGAAATTTTAATTTACTCAGGTAGCCAGCTATCTGACTTGGCAGCAGCAACAGATAAAATATTTTTTTGTGAATAGTCTGTTCTTCTTCCAGGTCTTTTTATGCTTATTACAATGTATCCAGTGTGTTAAAAATAAAGAGGGTCTTGGTGTGTGTGGGTGTACGTGTTCTTGAAGGCTCAGATCGAGTGCATCTCATTCCATACTCTGGTATGGGGTACTGACTCTTGCTCGGTAAAAGTTAACGTTAATGGGATTTGGGGATGGTGTATATGCATTTGGTGCAGTTTCTAATGGGATTCCAGTTCCACTGCTGTGCTATGTTCAAAGGGACAAGTGTGTGACAGGAGTTTAACACAAAATGTATCTGCCCTGTGCTGTGCCAGAAGGAAAAGTAGGATGGAAACAAAAATGGATGGACAAGTAGGAATTTCATGAACAAATGCAATACGAGGTGTATTGCAAAAAGTAGCTCTGGGGCAAAAAGATGCCCAAAGCCTTGCAATGGCAATATGACTCATTTGCTTAAACCTTGTGTCCAATCATTTAAACTCTGCAGCCCATTAAGAATTCACTGCTCCCTTATGTGGCCCTTATCATGTTTCCAATGAGTTGCATCTACTTATCCTGATCCGATATATGGATTTATTCCTTCAGCCATCTAGGGAAACGCATTAAAATGGGTATAACAAAGTATGACATGGACTGAGCCTAGTGTAAGGGTGGGTGATGCTGGGGTTCTTCAGCTTGAAAAAAGGAGTTCTGGAACGTTTAGCTCCCCAAGAGTGAAGAAGCATAGTTCACATGATTATCATCTAATCCCATAGAACCACCTAAATTAAAAGGGAAGTCTGTTTTAACATAAAGAAACTCAAAAGGCCAGGAACATGGTGGGAGTTAGTTCATTGTAATGCTCGAGGAAGAAGTCAGACTTGGAGAGGCCTGGCCAACTGCCAGACAACCAATGGCTTAGGCTCACAGGGCTAGAGCGCCAAAAAAAAAAAAGATAATGGGTGTGTGTCTACCCTATGATGCCATCTCCAAAAGCAGCAGGGAAAGTGAGAATGAGAAGGGGGAAAAAAAAAAACTGTATAGTGCCCAGAGGGGCAGGAAAAACATTTCAGCTGAGGAAGCAATAAGGAACAGAGATAAGGAAGCCAGCAGTTGGGCTGTGTCAAGAAGTGGGCTTGGAAAGTTGTTCTGTTTGGTTGGGCCTTTGTTTTAACCCTGAAATGCACGTATTTGACCAAAGGGTCAAAAGCACCATGAATTACAAATGTGCAGAAGGCAGCAAGAGAAGAAAAACTGAGGAAAATGGCACAAAATCTGTTGTATAAAAGAAAAAGCTTCTTGGTTACTCCAGGGAAGTCCTCAATCCTAAAGCCACATCCAGGAGTAGAGAGTCAAAAAATGAAAACTCCATGTCTCTTCAAAACATTCTCATACTTTAACCTAGTGTTCAGGAGTTGAATCTCAGTCCAGACTGAATGAATTAAATGTTTTAAGGAGCAGAATTCAAGTGCAATTTTTTTCTTCACCTCTGGAGCAAGAGCTGAAAAACTGCAGAAGAAGAATGCTGTGCTCCAGATGGAAGACAGGCAGCAGGTCTTGGATCAGTCTAAGCATGAGCTTGGCAGTACTGTTTAGCTAATTTCTTCCTTTTCTGAAGTTTCTGGTAAAGCTTGCTTCTTAATAAAGATGCTTGACTGACAGGTAGAGGAAATTTAAATCCCTTCTTCAGTCACATTTTATATACCTGGGCAAGCCCCAACCCCCCTGCCATGCCATTTGCTCCAGTCCTAATTTGAACAGATCAGTCCCATAATATGAGGATTATTCCCTCTGCATTAGTTCTGTCCTCTGAAATAACTAGTACTCTTATTCCTATTTTTTTGTCTTCATCATTTAACCCACCCAAAAGTGTACTTGATGTCTCCTAATTCAGATGGATATAGGATACCTTGCCAACAGAGACTGCAAACTAATTGCAGACATGAGGTAATAAAAACAATGGTGAGGCATGAAGGATAGGGGCTACTTTGGTTGTAAGTTCTTTGGACAGGCTAACAAGCTAACAAGACACAGACACTGGCAACAGTGGTGAAGAGAAGGTCTGGGTGACTGAATAAGCGATAAGTTCAGATAAACAGAGAAGCCAAATGAGAGATTCAGCAAGGGTCTGCTATGGCCAGCTTGACAGGCAGTGAATTTAATTCTATTGGCAGTGTTTTTTGGCAGAGCAAAGGTGTAATCTAAAAAAGATTACAGAATAAAGACAGGATACAATAAGGACCCAGACAAGAGTTTAGTGATGTAGACAGAAACAAAACCCTAGATGTAAAGGGCAAAGGAAAGGAAGGCATCTCAGACAATCTCCAGATTTTGGTTCTAAATTGCAAGAAAGGTGTCTTTATTTTTCCTCTCTAGTTCTCCCTTACTCTCTTATTTTTGTAAGGGGAAGAAAGGAAAAAAAAAGTTCTGGCCAACATCAGTTTAAACTGACAGCAATGTGTCCAGGGGAGGGGGGTCAAGCAGGCTTAAAGTAAGTATGGAAGGAGTGAGACAGGTTAGCAGTGATTCACAGTGAAAGGCAGATGTGAAAGCTGGCAGCTGAAGTCTTGTGAATGGATGAAGTTTCAAGTAGAGAAGAAGAGCCCTGTGAAGCCTACAGAAAAAGAAGAGATGGAAATAACATACCAAAATGACATGCTGGAATAACCACAATAGGAGAAGCAGAACTGAGAAAAAGAAAAGGAGTGTGGCAAAAGTGTGGGGAGAACACGATGTCAAACAAGAAGTTTGTGTCAACAGTGTCAAAAGCAGTAAGAAAGAAGCGACAGGTGAAGATGGAGCATGCACTCGAGGAACTGACCAGAAAACCTTGGTGAGAGAAATTTCAATAAGATGGAAAGAATAGAGGGTAGACTGCAAAAAATTCAAAAAAGAATTAGAGAATTAGCTGCAACTATTTTAAACTACTTGCATGAAAGGCTTGGAGTTGTATGGGAAAAACAAAGATAGGCAGAAAAGCAGAAGCAACTGGCTGCTTCATGAGAATGGAAATCAAATCAGGCCTGGTTTGTGCAAGAGTAGAAGTGAGGTGGCAGAGGTGAAATAGGAGGAAACTACTTTAAATGACACAGGAATGGATTAGGTAAACTATCAAGTCTTTCTTTAATTTGCACTTTAAATCCTACAGCAAGGCTGGCTCTACTTCATTAACTTTTACTACATTATTAAAAGAAAAAAATGCAGCGATATCACCAATCTGATCCTACTCTACATCAACAGTACCAAATGAAACCATAAATAGAAACTATATATTAACATATGTAGTAATTTGAAGTAAGTTTTCCAATACGCATGTCACTGTTAAAATATTTTGCAACTCAGATTATGTGAGTATTTACTGATACAGTGTAATGAGCACCTTTTGGAACTCTTTTGGAAGTTTAGCAAGGCAAAAGCTTTGCTATAAAATACCTAACCTACATATAAAATGTATGTAATGTTTTTTAATATCATTAATAAAAAATCTGTTAGTTTCACACATCACTTACATCTCCAACTGTAGTTACCAAAAAAAGCAAAATGGCTCAAAACTCAAATTAAAGAATTAGTACAATGTATTAATATACAGGTCTGTGTTTGAATCACCTTCCCTCTTTAAGAGCACAGCTTTTACTTTCATTCAGCTACACAGAGATAATATAATAGTGTGCTTGTCTTAAGAAGCTTAAGAAACTAGGATCCAGCAGAGAAAAGACAGGAGGCTGGCACATGGGAAGCATAGTCTATGCCAGTGCTTTTCAACTTTTTTAGACTCAAGGCACCCCTCAGAAAATGTTGGCTTAGTCTGCACTCACTTTTTGACAATGGAAAGATAGAGCATTTTTTTCTATTGCAAAGAACTAAGAAAGACAACAGGGTCAGAATGTTTTTAATACCATGGATTTGTGTTTGAAATATCTGGATTACCTTATGACTCAAGCTTGCACACCTAACAGTGGTAACATTGTGTAGCACCCTTGAAAAAATCTCAAGGTACTCTAAGGTGCCATGGCACCCTGGTTGAGAATCATGGTCTATGCTAAGCCAGAGACTGACCTTGAGTAACTCCTCCTTCTCTCTCTATCCCCATATAGATCACAAAAGATTATAAGTATGTTTGAGCACCCACCTGAATCCTAATTGAAACCCAATACAGTATCCCAAATAAATGTATTAAAAAAAACCAAAACAACCTGAATACATGGCGGATGTTTTAAAAAATCCTATCTTATATCTCTGTCTGTCCTACACAGCTACTGATAAAATAAAATGTCTCCTCTCATGGAAGTGTTGGGAGGATTATTTTTGTGATAAGTGTTTTACAAAATCTAATTATTGTTGCAATTAAAATGCCTTGTAAAGTGCATTTTGAACCTACAGACAGTATACACTATGAGGTGACAAACTGACTCACGGCAGAAGGCAAGGCAAGCTAGCACCTTAGAAACTACCTCATTCAGAAAGGTCTAAGTCAGGGGTGGGCAACAATTTTGGCCGGAATGCCAAAAAAATCACGTCTACCTTGGAAGGTGCTGGAGTGCCTGGAGTAGCTGTCTGCAGCCTCCCAGCTACAGCCAGCCCACGGAGCCCCGTCTGCTTGCAGCAGGGCTTGCAGCCTCCCAGCTGCCTGCTGGGAGCAGCCTGGGCTGTGGCTGGCAGCAGCTGCTTGGAGCCTGAGCTGGCGGTGGTGTGCCAAGCAAAATGGCTTTGTGTGCCATGCTCGGCATGCGCACCACGGGTTGCTGACTCCTGGTCTAAGTTTTCATAAATGGCAGCCTACGTCATCAGCAGCTGAGAAAGTAGGCCAAAGGTAGGCAACCCTAGCAAAGGTACCAGAACGTGGCACATGAAAGCATTTTGTTTGGCCAAGTGCACCTTGGGGCAGACACCAGGGAAGGGGCCAGGGCTGCTATGACAAAAATGAGCCCTTCATAGCTGCCCCGGGCATGCCAGCATCTTTCAAGTTGAGGTTGCAGGTGTTTTTGGCACTCTGCTCAAAAACAGTGCCAACCCCTGAAGTAGGCTTTCAGTTACAAAAGTTTATGCCCGCCCAAATGAGCATCTCTAAGAGAGTGATTCTCAACCAAGGTACTACAGCACCCTGGGGTGCTGCCAGATCTTTTGAAGGGTGCCATAAGGGACTTGTTAGGAGATTAGCGAATAAACTGAGCAAATAAGCATAGGCTGAGGCTTGTCCCTGAATGGACAATGACCCATCCTCACTGCCAGGGCCATCTGCAAGGAAGCATTGTAATCTATAAATTAGTTTTGAAACTGGATGCCACTTAGTTCACAAAAGTCATGGAGGAGTGCGCTGAGTACAATGAGGGGTCCCCCAAGTCCCAAAAGGCGAAGAATCACTCCTCTAAGGTGCCACCATGCCCTGCCTTCTGCCTGAATTCAGACTAAGACAGTTAACTACCTCTGCCTATTCAAAATGACTCAAGGACAGACTCAGTGCTCTGCTTGCTTCATTTAGCTGCTTTGCACGATAAAAACTGTTCCATAAAGATTCTGCATGTGGTTTCATGATCACATATGGTCACAAAGCAGTGAGAATTTTAGCTGCACTGAAGGGCTAGGACCCAGAGCAAACACTACATAGGAAGCCTCTCTAGTCACCTACCCACCAAGGAGGACTCATACAGGTCTTTGAGACAGAAATGAGGAGAAAGATCTTAATAGGAAAGTTGCCAGAAGATCTGCAAACTTTGGGAATTAACGTAAGAGAGGAGCGCTATCGCAACGACTGCTGGTTTATAAGATATCAATGTTCTAAAAGAAAATACTTTGCGTGTTAAAATTCTCTCAACAATATCTGACTGGTACTCAGAGTACATTATAGAGAAAATGTTTGTTGGCTTAGGAGCAAACACTTCAACCTATTTTTTTCTTCTGTTGCTTCCATATGAAATTGCATATACTTTTAATTAACTGAATTTAAAATGAGCTAGTAAACCTTAAAAAAAACTGGTGGTTTTAAAAGAAACATTGTCACTAGTTTAACTACATTACAAGCACAAGGCTGTATATTATGGCAAAGTATATAGTTAAGAATGCAACTGTGACAGTAGGCCGGTCTGTCTGGAAGGGGTCTATGATAAACTGAAAATAGACACTCTTACTCTAGGATAACTTTCTGTGAGAATCCTCTTATCTCATATATCAGTATATCAGGTAAAACTTCTGATGCAGTCAAAACCTGGCCTTTAAAATTCTATTTACTGGCATTATATCCAGCTATTGACACAAAACAATCAATCCTGTGATAGGTTACTCCAAACCACTTCTGATCTGCTACTGCTTTCAGATTAGAGCTAATTTGCCAAGTTAGGGCCAAAATGCTGAACCAACAAAAAATACTAAAGAAAAACAGCCTCTTTGTGTGAGCTCTCCACATCTCTGATGCTTTTTACTATATTAGAATTCAAAAGCAAAAACAACCCCCACATCCCACCCCAGATCTTAAAATAACAGTTCAAAAACTGGAAGAAGCCTGAAATTTAGTATTGTGTGCACTTTTACTTTTTCATGACTATTATATTCAAATTTAGCCTTGACACCATGAGCTGTATCTGTGGGTGTGGTAAGGCTGCTTTACACAGTAAAACCAATGTGGTTTGGGGCTGAATCTGTATATGCTCATGCTCTGCCCTTTAGAAAGCAATGCTGCAAGCCTGTGTAGGGGTTTGTATGCCACAGGTCTCCTCATGACCACATTAACAAAGAAAAGTAACATGGTTTGTAAAAACAAGAGTATGTGAGACAAATCTAACCCACACCAAGCCTCAGATGGTCCTACTAGTGCAACAAGGAAGACATATGTAAAGCAGCACCAGGATCACAGCAATGAAAGAAGCAGCTTTAAGCCAACTTTGCAGAAACAGCTTCCTGACCACTCGCTCTGTACTCTAAGTGCATCTGAGATCTGGGCCTTGCAGGTACTGTAGTCCTTTGCAAGTTCCTCCTCCTGTAGCTACTCCCATCAGATCCCTGATCCGTGTGTCAACAACAAACAGGACAGCCTTAGTTTCTCAGATTCTTTTTACACTATCCTCAGTCACAACTCCAAGTATCGTTTAATTAAAAATGAAAACAAAAACAAAACACAAAGAATTCTACTTAGGGCTGCCACACTGCCTAGAAAGATTAAATCTCTTTGAAACACACAGCAAAATACTTCAGTGTGAAGCTTAAATGTTTTTTAAATTATGTTAAATCGGAGGTGTCAAATTCATCTGGTCCCATAGGCTGGATCCAGCGCACGAATTGTCCATTTCAACCAGTCCCCAGACTGGCTGGGGCAGGTACCATGTGCAACGCAGGTCCTGGACCAGGTGGAGTGGGCACTACACACCGCGTGTGCATCCCAGACCCTGCACACAGGGTTGATGCAATGTGCAGTACATGTGTCAACTCTGAGAAGCAGGGACAGCATCAGGGGCTGGATGATGGGGCTCCATGGGCCTTTGACACCCCTTTGTTAAATAAATTAAATTGATTTGTCTAATTTTAACCAGAGGTGGAACGTACGCCTTTACCAAAGGGCTAGGAAGAATAGGGAGAAAACAAATATACCAATGTGATTGGAGTTGTATAAGATAACAGTTAAATGGATAAAATTAGAATCTCAGTCTGTTTCTTGCATCACAAGAATAAGGGATTTTGAGATCAGTACCTGAAGCATGCATCTATTTCTTGTAGTCAGGAAAAACGTACTTCCAATGAGAAGATATGCCCTATGAACTTGGTAATGACCACTGCCTGAGGTAATCAACTCTGAAATTTGTGCATCTCAATTTATTTAGCCTAGGGTATGCTTACCATTTCATAAGCAAGAACGATTCTCACTTTATCATCTAAGGGCCACAGAAGTGATGTGGTGTAGGGCATATGCAAACAATAACAAAATTTTGTCCATAAACACTTTGGATGAGTACGAATAAATTACAGACTGGAGATGGGTAGTTCAACAAGAGACTAAATTAAGACTAATTAGCACCTGACAAAGTAGGTTGTTGCCTGCAAAAGTTCAGGCCTCTCTGAACTAGTCAATCTCTAGTGCCATCTGCCCTACCTTCTGCCTGGGCACTCTAAGGGAAAATTCAAAAGGAAAAGGAAGAGAAAAGGTATACATCATCATGGAGGCACTAGCCCTTTCCATGAAATTAAATGCCACACTGTAACTGTTATGTAAAATTGCTGCAGTTTCATACTGCTAGGCATCCCATCTCAGTGCTGTAAAATGCACCCATACTCTGTGGAATGGCCACTCTTTTTCCATTCCAGAAGTAGATGAAATTATTCCTATAGACCTATACAAATAGCAGCTGTCTGTTAACTTTACGTATAGAGATTGCTGGGGCACAATTTTCATTTAAACTCATTTTACAATGCTCAGCTTTCAATTTCTTCTTTCAGGGAGAAACTTCCTGTCCTTTGCCTCAAGTTATAGATATTTTGCGGGGAAAAAAATTAAAGAAAATCCCTTTAATTGTTTTTATTACCAAAGTTTTTAAAAGTACTTAGCATTCCTTTCTCCCCAACACCATGAAGTCTATAACTGTCAAGTGATCTTCTGGGCATACTCAAAATACCCCCACTTCCTTTTTTTCTGTGATTAAGCAGAGACTAATTTGTGACATCACGTTTTAAATAGAAATGCTCTGTTTCATAGATGCAGCATTTCTTTCAGGACACAGGTGTTCCACCTCGCCCCAGAGTTGCAAGGATTGTGCAGCTGGAAGACTTTAAAGAAGAGACACTGTTTCGACAGTCTGATAAAAGGTGTGGATTATGATCTGAAAAGTATCATTACTCTTCTCAGCGGTCTACTGAAGACTAGAGGCCAAAGTTTGAACATAACAGCTTAAAAAAATGTTGTTGGCAGGACAAAAAAAGGAACCCTTTTTAAAAAAAAAAAAAAAAATAATTTTTGGTCTCTTTCTTCCTGTTGTGTTCTACAGTGCATCTTCCTCCACACTTTGCTGTTCATTTTTCAGTTTTGTTAACAGGGAATAAATTGCTAAACGTCTAATGCTAATATCATTCGCTCACGTGGCACAGGTAAAGTTCAAGCTTTGAAGGGGCACGGCTTTTAGGCCCCATTAAATTGGTATAAGCAAATCAGGTTCTATTAAAACTCTGAAAGATACTCTCAGAACATGCCCAAAAAGAAGAAAGCAACTTGCAAATATGAAGCATGGTCCTGACCCTGCGGTCTGATCTATGCAAAGCCCCACTGAACTGGCTGCTGACCTAATCCTGTGTAGATGGGTTGACCATCTCCTTGATTCAGCTGATGATCAGTCTCACCGTATGTATTTTACATGAGTGTAAACTGACACTAAACTGACACACCACGTAACTTAACTCGCTCGTTAGTTAGCTTTGGAGCCCTTCAGGGCGAAACGCTCTATATAAATATGAAATATTATTATTGACTTGTAAATGAGCAGCAATTCCATGTTGAGTCGGCATGGCAGACTCCAGTCCTGAAGCTACATGCCAATGGAAATGTTTTAGAAAGTATTTCCTAATGCTGTTTCCCATAAAAGGAACTGATGGTTTTAGAGCCAGCTTACTGATAATGCCGCTGGTGCCAAGGCTGGTTCAGTAACTAGGACTCCAGCCTACCACTCCCAAGATCTTTTATCTAAGATGAACTTCTTTCCTCGAGCATAAATAACTTCTTGGCCTAACACAATAAACGTTTAAATTAAAGCGGATGTCAGGTGATGGCTTCAAAAGTAAAGGAGTAATTCTGCACATGTTAACATGCGGCTGAGTCAGCGGGACTATGATTTCTACGGGGAAAAAGTCCCCCCGGTGCTCATGGCGCTCCAGAGCTGGAGCACCCAAATCTTAAGACTGTGACGTGATAGACGCTAAGACGGTCGCCCAGAGCTTTGCAGGGATGGCGAGTTTCCTGTGGAAACTTAAAAAAAAAAAATTCACTGGGGGGAGGGGCAATTAAAGCAACTCGCTAACGCGGGTAATAAGCCTGGCGCTCCACGGAAGGATGGGTTTGCTCTGGTTCGAGAGGCCTGAAAAGCAAAAGAGCCGAGCGCGTCCGGAGAAACAAAGAGCAGAGGAAGCGGGTGCGGGACGGGGGCTCGTCCTGGGCCCCGCCGCCAGGGGCCGACTCCGCTCGGGCCCCAGCCAGGGGCCAGCTGCGAGCCTGCGGTGCCGGGGACAGGAGTGGCACAGGACTGACAGGAGCACCCGGGGGCGCCCAAAGGTTGGCACTGCCCCTCCGCTGCCTCACAACTATTGGCTGCTCAGACCTTGCCCCTGCCCCTCCCCCCCACAACTGTTGGCCCTCAACCATTGGCACTGCTCCCCCCCCCAACCGCTGC
>NW_005842139.1:348703-350304 GCF_000455745.1 Alligator sinensis
AGGGGCGGGGCTCCGGGCAGGTGCGTGAGAATTACCGTATTTGCAGCAGGCGCGCAGCCCCGCGCGAGCCACCGGGGCACGGCGCTGCAGCCGGGAGAGCGCGCAAGAGGGCGTGTGCGCCCCATAGCATGCAAAAAGCCATTTTCCCGACGAAAAGCCATCACATCTCTCCAAAGAACCACAAAATGCACCTTTTTTTTTTTTTTTTGAGTGAACCTTCAATGGCTTTTTTTGGGAGGGGAGGGATGGGGCAGGGTGAGAATTTTTCCTGTTTCAAGCCAAATCAACCAGATTGATTCCGAATCGGTCAAGATCGTAGGTGGCCCCGCAACGGGCACACGTCCTCCGTCCCAGCTGGGGCAGATGTTTCCAAAATCCTTTGGCGGGCATCCTACATGCACGTCCAAGCCGGGAGGCTTGGGGTTCGGATACCCCTGTGTTTTGCTTGCCCTCAGCCATAAGGCCCCAGAAGCAAGCGAGGGAGGAGTCTTCCCTTTCCATAAAGGGGGCATAAAGCCAAGACCTTCCCACTCCAGCAGCTCAATATGCTACCTTCATAGATTTCATAGACGTTGGGGCTGGAAGGGACCTTGAAGATCATTGAGTCCAGCCCCCTGCCCCAGGGGCAGGAAGTCAGTAGGGTCAAAGGATCCCAGCAAGATAAGCATCCAAACGTTTCTTACAAGAGTCCAGAGTAGGTGCCTGCACCACTTCTGGAGGGAGTCTGTTCCAGGTCTTGGGGCTCAGACAGTAAAGCAGTTTTTCCTTACGTCCAGCCTGAAACGGCCATGGAGGAGTTTATGACCGTTTGTCCTTATTATCCCTTGGCGCGCTCTGGTGAACGGGGCTGCAGCCTGGCTAGACTAGCAGGTACTATCCGCATGCCAGCAGAGCGGTCTTCCCGGGAGCAACTAGGAAGCCACCGTGTTGATCATGGTATTTCCCTTGCCAGGCAAGCATAGGACTATGCTTGATCTGAGCCCCTGATTGTCAGCACTTCCTTAGGACTGCCTCAAATAAAGACATGCTTCAACTTTGATCCCCAGTTTCACTGACTCGCTGGTGACTTACACTGAGCAATATAAAGACGACGACTTATTTGCATGCTTACTTGCGTATTTTTCAGTGTAGGATAGTTTTTCAGCAAATACCGTAATTTTGAGCTTCCAATATGATCACTTTATATTTAAGACCTGGCAATGCTGCTCTGTCGCTTTGTGCCCGTGCAGGCAGCTCTGTGCAGCGCTGTCCCAGTACTGGGGTCCCCTAGGAGGGGGCTTGCCCCTAGCCAGGTTAGGGAGGGGATTTCCTCTCCCAGGGGAGGTCTCCTTCCCTGCTCCTTCTCAGTGCTGCACTCATCTCCCCCCCCAAGAGCCTCCTTTCCTTCCCCTGGCCCAAGAAAACAAGTGAGGAGAGGGGTGCTCTCCTCTGCCTGCAAGGCTGGAGCCAGCCCTGAAGAGCTGCATGTGCTGAGCAAAGGCAGCAACCAGGGCAGAGAGAGGAGCAAGCCCATTTCCCAAGCTGCCAAATTCAGAGTCCAATGGGCCAGAGCCACGTGCCAGAAACACTGGGGATTAATTTTTTTTTTTTTTTTGCTCCAA
>NW_005842139.1:350326-389996 GCF_000455745.1 Alligator sinensis
TGCTCATGCTGTGGGTCTCAACAATATAGAAAAGGGTTGTGACCAAACTTTAAAAATTGATCGCATTTTTCATACATTTTGAAAAAAGATGCTCTTGTACTTCACCATATGTTAACACTGTGCATACTAATAAACAGGGATCTGGGTTTTCCATTTGTCGTGGAAAAATGCGGATTTTGTCCTTTAAAGAGCCATGGTAGAGCCATGGCCTGGCGTGCAAGCAGCTGGTGGCAGAAGGAGGTGAGGGCAGTGCAGCCTCCCCTGCCTGTTACTCTTTGTACTGCTGGTGGCACAGCTGGTTTGGGGGTCCTGGCGGCAGCAGCAACAAATCTTCCTGTCCTGCTCTGCCCTCTCACATCAGGTCCTGCCTGCTAGGCCGCAGAGGTGGCTCTTGTTCATGCCAGGCTAGCCAGGCTGCATCCCTGTGCCTGCTGTGGGTGCACAAATCTGAGGGGGCACGTGCCCCACCATACCCTGCCTCCCCACCCCACACACTAGGGTTTCGGGGACAGCAGGTCAGGAGTGAGGGGCACAAGCATAGCTGGGGTGGTGAGGAGTTGTGGGTTGGGAGTGAGGGGCACTGCAGGGCCAGAGGACTCTTTTCTTCTTAAACTATTTACTGGGTCGGACCTGGCCATTGATGTTTACAAATGGGTCCTGGTACAAATAAAGGTTGAGAACCGCTGTGCTAGGAGATGATAAAGACCTATCCCCATCCAACAGCACTGTCCCATGATTTCCCACTGCTGATGTTGAAGTTGAGCTGCCCATAGAAGATACCAAAGGGCTTCTTGGTGTCATTTTCCAAAGACACTAGAACAGAACTGCATAGGGTCTTTCATAGCTTTGGATAGCTGGCATCAATGGAAATGTGTCCCACACAGAACATGGATGTTCTGAAGTTCCCGCTTTACTGGGTTACATACTCACAACATTGCAGGTAGCTTTCTGCAAATTCTTAGGTGTCTTTTGTAAGGTTGGGATCCAAGGTTGCACTGATTTTATGATACACTTCCTTGTTACGAGCAGAAGAACAATTAGTTTAAGGAGATTACCTCCAGGTTCAAAGTCATTCGCGAGCAGCATGAGCAAGGAAGACGTAACCTAAAGCATGTGAATCCTAAGATAGGAACACAGTCAGTTTTACACTTGCAGAACTCAACACAAATTTAAACAAATATCAACACGCTCTTGAAACCATGCAGAGTAACACCTGTTCCCTGTCTCTCCGTAAAGAAGTTTTAGGAATAAATTAAGAGGACAGAAAACTGATATAGAAATAAAATGCATGTTTCAGCTATAAGCTTCTCTTATAACAATATGGGAGGCATCTCTTTCACATGGGCGAAGTTGTCTAACTCTTGCATTCTAAGATGTGTGCCTTTAAATTCCAGTCATTTATTTTAAGATGGAAGTATCATTAAGTCAGTATATGATTTTAGGTATTTTTTATACTTAAATTTATACGATTAGGTATAATGAAATGCAGTTCCAAAGACTGCATTACTGATCAAATGGTAACAGCTGCTGCAGTGATTGTATCTCCTCTATCTTTTGTTACAATAGAAGTAGGAAGAGCTGCAGGAAGACACAATGGGACAAACTGATAGTGGCTGTTACTCCAACTCCATTAGAGTTACACCAAGGATAGATTTGACCCATTTGGTTCCGCAGCTGGTGCAAGATTTGGTACATTGAATCTTATTGAGATTGTATTTCCTCTGCAGCAGAAATCTATTAGAAGTATCTAGGGCTGCTGAAGAAGGAAAGAAAGTGGAGGAGAATGGAGAGGTAGGAGTAGAAGGAATAATGAAGACAAACTAGGGGAACAGGAAAGGAAGGTGGAATATGGAGAAGAAAGTTCTCTTCAGGAATCAGGGAGGCCTGGATAGTTTGCCTCACTACAGAAAACTGAAAGCAGCCAGGAACATAAAAAGCACTTCACATTTTCATTCACATTACAGTGATTTTTAGATTCTGTCTATCTTAAGGAAAAGACATTTTATATTCCAAGGCCCAATTACAACACATGCTGCACAAAGATGCCTTCCAGAAATCCTCTGGTTAGCAGCAGAAATGGTAGCGGATGCTGCCTTACAGCCAGAGAGGGAGGCATTCTGGCTGACAAGCCAAGGGTTAAAAGAAAGAGCCACATGCTTACATGTACATACCTGGTCCCTACCAAACACATGGTTGCAGTAGAAGGAATTTTAATGATAAAGAATTACCTATTAACCTAAAAAAAGGTGAATTTCTCATATTTCTTTTCTTCCTAGAAGAAATATTATTTTGGGGCTCATTACAGCAGTAACTGGGGTTTTGTACTGTCTATGTTATGCAGAACATCAGGAAATGGTAGACGGGTAATGGTCCTTTCTGGCTTTACAATCCACCAATAAACACTCTGCATTGGATATGAAGGAGCCATATAGAGACAGGCCACCAGTATACAGTGCATGTGTGTACCAGCTTGGTAGTTTATCTGCAGTATTTTTCACAAGGGTTAGAATTTGCCACTCTTAATTTAAAGGGACAAAAAACAAAGCTTAAAGATGTTTAACAAAAACTTAAAGATGTTGCATTGCCCTTGTAAGGATCGATATAGTTTTTATACCACTCCTCATTTATCTGAGACGTAGAACAGCCAGCAAACTCAGCACTTTGACTTAGCCATTCAGAAGAAGTAAATAATTGTCTTCTGAAAAACATTTTTTTTTTTTTAACCAAAATGAAACAGCCAAATGAACCCACAGTTTAAAAAGTAAAAGTCTCACTCCAAGAGCCAGGAAACCACAAAGTCAAGCCCCAGCCCTTCCGCAATTTGTGAACTGTTATTTCCTGGAACTCTTTTGACTCAGGTTTGACTGCTGTTATTTCTGATGAAGAATTAAAACCAAAGATAAAGCCTGCTGCTTTGATCCGAACATTTCATATTTCTCTTAAGGATGCATGGTGAAGAGGCAGTAGTATTAAACAAACAATAGTAACCTTAGCACCCACATCCCTCTTGCTAGTAAAACCAGGCTCACCAGTGACCTCTATGTTCAGTGCCATGCCACATATCAGTCCCTAGACACTAAGCCTCTTTGTAAAGAAATCCTCATTTACCTTTAGCATTTAGGAGCAACCTGATTTCTCACGGATGACCATTGGCCCAGAGGACCCTTCCAGGAGCTTCACATTACCAAGTGGTGACCTGGATCACCCAGGGTTTGCCTCAAATTTAAAATCCTGCTTGGAATTCAGGAAGAGGCCTGTATTTGTCTTGCCTTCTCATAGAAGTGTTTTTGTGGGAAATGTAACTTGGTCCTGCAGTTGTGTAGTCTGCACCTGACCTTCCACGACCAAAACTAATGCTACAAATCAAGTGGCAAGAGTATAAAATAAATTAGAAGTGAATTGTACATGATAGGTTTAAAATAAAAGCCTGTGGACAGTATTTTTCTCCCACCAACTATGTGGCTGAAAGCGTACTAGATCCTTATCACTGTATTTTGATGATGACACGTCCAGTTTAGAATATCTCAGAAGTGATGACACATTAGAATGAAATATTGTCCAAAGGTGCATTCATGTGCACAACCACTCACACATAACAAAGCTGTACTGGTTAATTTTTATTAACAGTATGATTCAGAGAGTATTTCAATTATAAAATGCCCTGCCTCTTGATGGGTGGCACATACATTACAAGATCAAAGGAGAGAGAAAAAGAGAGAGATGCTGTGGTAACTACAAAGACAGCTTATTTCCATGTGTAAATGAACCCTGCTACTGAAAAGGACAGAAAACTCCCGAGTCCTACCCTACCCTGTCTCCTACCTGACTTCAGACTAACATAGCTTACTACCTCTCTCAAATGCTGGGAAGTGGGGGATGGAGGGAGAGCGGGGGCAGGGATAGATGCAAAGAATGAAACTAGAGTTTCTTAAGAGGTATTCCCAACTCAACCCCAATTAAGCTGTTCTGGACATGTTTGGTCACATGGGATATTGCATTAATAATCTGCAAAAATATAAAAAAAACCCTCAAGGTTTTCCATAGATTTCATAGACATTAGGGCTGGAAGGGACCTCGTGAGATCATCGGGTCCAGCCCCCTGCCCAAGGGACAGAAAGTCAGCTAGGGTCAGAGGATCCCAGCAAGATAAACATCTAAATGTTTCTTGAAAGTATCCAGAGTAGGTGCTCGCACCACTTCTGGAGGGGGAGTCTGTTCCAGGCCTTGGGGGCTCAGACAGTAAAGAAGTTTTTCCTAATGTCCAGCCTAAAACAGTCTTGCAAGAGTTTGTGACTGTTGGACCTTGTCATCCCCTGGGGTGCTCTGGTGAACAGCAGGGCTATGTGAAACACAATCATTTCATTTTGACATCTATTTTGCTGTTTTGAAGGGGGCAGTGTTTCGTTTCGTCATTTCATTTCGTTTTGTCAAAAATGTTTCGCTATTTCGACTCATTTCAATGTTTCGCCCATAGGCTATAATGGGGAATCATGAAAATGCCTACAACAATGTCATTTCTTGCCTGATTTGGATGCAGATTGCGGGGCTGGTAGCCCCTTTTGAGGCCATGAAGCCTGCCAAGTTTCAAGGAGATAGGTGCTTCTTGGAAACTGCACCTCAAAGTCTTGAAAGCAAAACTTGCCAGCAGCGGCAGCTTCCTGTCATCTGGCGCAGATCCGGGGGTTCGCACTTCCAGAAGGGCTTCAGGGTTGTGCCAGACTCCTCCCAGGGGTGTGGACCCCGGATGACAGGAGGCTACCGCTGCCGCCTGGGACCGGCACTGGGTGCAGCCCACACCTAGTGCCGGGGAAGACAGATATTGCCACTGGCCCCACAGAGCTCAGCCCCATAGGGCTGAGCTCCAATCGGCTCTGCCAGCCCCATGGAACTGAGCCTGGTAGCAGGAGGCGGAGCACAATGCCGGGGCTGCACTCTGCTTCCTGCCACTGGGCTGAGCTCTGAGTGGCTCACAGCCCCATGGAGCTCAGCCAGGTGGAGGGAGGCGGAGCGCAGTGCCGGTGTTGCGCTCTGCCTCCCGCCACCAGGCTCAGCTCCAAGAGGCTCCCCAGCCCCCTGGAGCTTAGCCGGGTGACAGGAGGCAGAGCGCAGTGCCAGCTCTGCCTGCCTCCTGCCACCGAGCTGAGCTCGATGGGGCTGGCGGAGCTGATTGGAGAGCAGCCTGGCAGCAGAAGGGAGGCAGAGCCGGTGCTACGCTCCAGTTGGCCCCACCAGCCCCACAGCACAGCCCAGCAGTGGGAGGTGGGGAGAGCCAGGGCTGCGCTCCCTGCCAGGCTGAGCTACATGGGGCTGTGGAGCCGCTTGCAGCACAGCCCTGGCTCTCCCCTGCCTCCCACCACCGGGCTGTTCTGAAACTTGAAACATTTCAAAACTTTCAAAATGTTTTGAGTGCCCTCATTTTGTTTCAAAACTGTTTCGATGCTTTTTGTTTCATTTCGATTTTGCTGTTTTCAGCTCAAAACACGTTGAAACAGCTTCGAAATGAAACATTCAGTGGAATTTCATGCAGCCCTAGTGAACAGGTATTCCCCCAGATCCTTATGTACTTATAGGCTGCCACCAAGTCACCCCTGAGTTGGGTCCCTCTGGGGCTTAGGAGAAGAATAGATACATGCCTGTGTGTACACTTAATTTTTTTAAGCACTCTGAAACCATGGTGATGTGATACATGAGGCTGGGTTAGACAGATAAAACTCCAACCTTTTAAAATCTGCTGCCCTCCAACTGCTTCCACCAGGGCTAAGTGCAGATAGTCAAAAAGCCCCAGGCTGAATTGATTCAGTCTTCACAAGTTAGTCTCAACTGCAAAGACTGAACCAATATGCAAGTGAACGGACATTCACTTTTGATTATATGCAGCCAGAAGCCATGGGATGTTAAAGCATGCCTCCCTACTCAGCTGGAGTAGACAGCTTGGGCCAGGGCTAGCCCGCCCACCCTGTGAGGGGGAGGTTTGCAGGGGAGATGCAAAGCATCCTTGGGATGATGGGGGACTGTGAGTTAACTTGAATCTGGAGGGGATCTGGGACAGAAGTTCAATAAACTGATTTAACCTAAATCAGTTGAGTCTGATACTACATCCATCCAGGTTTATCTTAAACCAGTTTCGACCACTCTGAAAGCAGTCTATGAGCACTAAACTTCTGTTGTGTTACAGATTTGAAACTGTTTCCAATCACTTACTCCAGTTTATGTGTAACTTCTGTCCCTATCCCAGAGGGGGCAATGCAGTGCTTTAGAAACCCCAGTAACCAACCTCAGAGAGAACAATTTAACATTTACTGAGGTTTAGGGTAATACTTACCTGTCAGTTTTTACATTAATTAAGGTCTTCACAGTTGAAACCCTTTGCTTGCATCCTAACAACAATTTTAACCAACTACCCATTCAAATAAATGAAACCTTAAAAACAATCTTGATAGATCCATTTGCACAGAAGACATTTATTTCTAAGAGGCAGCTGGTATATTCTCTAGCATTAAGAGGAAATGATTAAGCAATAATGACTGATGTGGAGGGCACTTCCTAGCTGTTAATGACCAGCTGGAGGAGCTGAGGGCCAGAGGTGAAACCAGCCAATCATTAACTGACAGGAAATGCCCGACCTGGAGGTCATTATGACAATTATAAACCATGAAAATATGAAAACATCAAGAAAATAATTACTTATTTATGTGCTGAAAAGTTGAAAGTCCAGCTGTCTGTTGCCATGGATATTGTTCTATCTTTAAGATACTCATCTTTCCAACTGCACAGACAAGGAGCTGGTTGGGGTGACCTACCGGCCTTTTCCATGCTGCAAACTTTTTAGCAGCTAAAGCTCTAGTAACCTGCAGGGAAGAAGAGCTTGTCCTTCATCTTGTTTGTTGGATGTATCCTTCTGGCCCAAGTGAGCTTCAGGAGCCTTTCTGAGAAGCAGAAATCCTTGTCAGGAATACACAAGTGCTCCCTTGCAGTACCGATTATTGGAAGACAATGTCACCAGAGCCCATTTTGCAATTAGCTGGGGGATTAGGGACTTTTAATCTGTGCCTGGATCTGTGCCTGTGTCTCATTTTTTTAAAAACAAGCTTCCCTGCATTATGGTAGTTTTTTTCTAGTTTCTAGATAGTTATAGGTGACCTAGATCTTTCTGCATTACAGGACCTTTGATATCAAGAGGTCTTTTTAGTTTTTATTTCAGCTGGGACTGAGAGACTTTGTAGCCTTTGGGCATCAGTGCAAAGGGCTTCTCATTTTCTCACAGTGCTTGTGATTATGCACCAAGTCCTGCTGTGCTTTAGCTAGACTGACAGTACCTGCCGGCTCCAGGAAACAGCAGCATTGATGGTCTGCCTTCATCGCAAGTCCATTTTAGATGTCCAGATGCCTGCTACTTGGACCTCTCTTCCTATATTCACAGCACTGGTCTCTCTTGAGCAGGCATCTAGATTGGATACTCACTTTAGACGAATGATCTTGAAAGGTTTTTTTGGGTTTTTTTAATGTAGAACTCCCCACCCCACTTTTTATGGGTGGTTCTGCTTGCTGGCTGCACATAATGGCAACAGACATCGAGACAGTGGAGGTCAAGGCAGAATATTACCTCTGCATATTCACGCCACCTGCCTTGCAACTTTCTGGAGAGGTTTAATCTCGTAAGACTTCTGCGCTGAGCTGGAGACTGCACTGATTCAAGTCTCCACTCCAACCAGCTAGTGCTGCAAAAAGACGTTCCCAAAGTCGCAGCAAGCGCTGCTTTTCCAGAAGGTTCTTGAGGGCCAGCAGCACCAGAGAGAGCATTTCACAAGGGAGAATAAAGTCAGACTCAAAGAAAGCTACATAGCAAGGTTAACTGACCTCTTTTCAAACCTTCATAGTCTTTCATCTGTATTTCAGTAGAAACCCAGTTTCTAAAAAAAAGATTTCATCTCCAGCAAGTAACACAAACATCCCTACAGTTAAGGGATAGAGTTCTCCATCTGCTATAAAGATCATTATCACAGTAGGGCCAACAATACCTTTGAAGGCTCTTAACTAATATATGAACATATGAGCGTACTACCTCTCTGTAGCAGGCCAATGGGAGCCAATGTGAATGGGAATGGATGCTTCAATATTCTAACAAAGTCTCTTCTTACCGTCCTTAGGAGTTGCTTATAACAGAATTGAATAATAAAGATCTAGTTCTTTGCATTCCTAGCTCCGTGCATCCAGGTATCTGAAGATCTGCAAGCACTTTGCAGCTACCACATGAGTTATCTTCAAGTGACGGGATAAAAGTGATCAATGGGCAGAAAACAACAGAATGCAATTCAACAAGGAGAAATGCAAAGTGCTGCACCTAGGGAGGAAAAATGTCCAGCATACCTACTGCCTAGGGAATGACCTGCTTGGTGGAACGGAAAGGGATCTTGGAGTCCTAGTGGACTCCAAGATGAACATGAGTCGGCAATGTGACGAAGCCATCAGAAAAGCCAATGGCACTTTATCGTGCATCAGCAGATGCATGATGAACAGATCCAAAGAGGTGATACTTCCCCTCTATCAGGTGCTGGTCAGACCGCAGTTGGAGTACTGCGTGCAGTTTTGGGCACCGCACTTCAAGAGGGATGTGGATAACCTGGAGAGGGTCCAGAGAAGGGCCACTCGTATGGTTAAGGGCTTGCAGGCCAAGCCCTATGAGGAGAGACTGGGGCACCTGGACCTCTTCAGCCTCCGCAAGAGAAGGTTGAGAGGCGACCTTGTGGCTGCCTATAAGTTCATCACGGGGGCACAGAAGGGAATTGGTGAGGCTTTACTCACCAAGGCGCCCCCGGGGGTTACAAGAAATAATGGCCACAAGCTAGCAGAGAGCAGATTTAGACTGGACATTAGGAAGAACTTCTTCACAGTTCGAGTGGCCAAGGTCTGGAACGGGCTCCCAAGGGAGGTGGTGCTCTCCCCTACCCTGGGGGTCTTCAAGAGGAGGTTAGATAAGCATCTAGCTGGGGTCATCTAGACACAGCGCTCTTTCCTGCCTATGCAGGGGGTCGGACTCAATGATCTATTGAGGTCCCTTCCGACCCTAGCATCTATGAATCTATAAATCTATGACAGCATCCATGTGAGGCAGCTTTTACAGGTGAAGGCAACTGTGGTAGTCTGCTATTAAATCCACAATGTTGCAGATGCTAGGAGTGAGCCACAAGCAGCACCCTGCCTCCCAGCTTTCATCTAATGACATTACCCATAGGACCTCTTCCTTCCCAAGCTTCTTTATAGTTTTCTGTTGACTCTGAAATATTCCACTATCCTGAGTCACAAAGGAGGGATCATCCTTCCATGTGTACTGAGAAGCCAAACACAAACTAATTAAAGTGAACCAGAAAAGGAATATACAACTGCTTCGTAGACCACACACACTGATGTGCAAAGCCCTGCTGTACTCAGAAAACAACTCAATTCTTGCTAAGAGTGGGGCCTATCCTTCTGGATCCCTTACAGAGTACCCACGTAACCATGTCCGCCTCATCTCAGTATACAAATCAAACGTTCATATCCTTTCCCTCAGGCTAGATGACCTAGAGAGAGCAAAACACTTAAGGGTGAAATGTATGTTAAAAATGCACAATAGCTACTATTTGCAAATCTAAAGTCACTGACTCTGGTGAAGTCCATACGACATATACAATTCATAATCACCACAGTGAGTTACAACATATATTAGGCTTCCTCAACCGGGCCCTTCATATTCAGCCAGTGTTTTTCTCCATAACAAAGGATGCTGCTTTCAGTTTTTTAGAGAGAGACCTAAACTAAACACCCCTTTGATGCAGCATAGGATTCATTTTTAGAAATCAACCATGAGAATTTTCTGTTCAATGCTGCCTTTAAGTACACTTCTAACGCCAGTATGTTTAAGGATCCTCTATCAGGTCCATGCGTAGAATGTCATGCAGCCATTATTGTCTTTTTACACAAATACTGTGATGAAAAGCAATAAATGAAATTGTGTTTTTCCCCAGATGCAGTATATTATACACGTTATTAATCTCTATTGTTCATAATTTACATTAGCCTCTCTTATCCATAAAACACAGCTCAGGTTACATTGTCTGACACTCACGTTCTCTACAAACATCGAAGTCGAACATTTGAATAAGCAATTTAATGTACACATTTTTATTCAGTTCAATATTCTGATCTACTCCTGACTCCTGGCTGGAATAAGTATTCTGCAAGATGATTGCAGAGAAGGAGAATATGAATGGGAATAGGCTTGCAATACTCTTTTCAGTGGGGATGGTGTGATATTAAAATTAGGTTCTGCATATAATCAAATGTTCGATGCTTGTACACATATACTTGGTATAACTATTCCTTTATAAAGTTAGTATGCAAAAACCTAGCAATCCAATATTTTGAACATATTAAGTCTGCAACTGCTACACAGTCCAATCTGATGAAAAAATGATGTCAATGAAAATAAGGCACTGTCAGGAGCATTGCACCATACAGAATTTGTTAAATTCATCATAACTAGGTTATGGGGACAGAAAATGCTGTAGAATGTCTTTCTACAACAGCTGAGAGTGTAAACAGAGGTTGTGTACAGGACCTAAATTCAGTCTAGGTTACAGGTAGACTCTTCTGGCTCTGTAAATATTTGCATAATCCTTCGAATGTTCTGATATGTCTATATATATCTTATTTATATGCATATTATTTATATGCACATATTATATGCATTTATGATATTATATAGTATTACATTTATGATGAATTTATCATCTTACTGCTGGCTTATATTTTCTAAATTCCCTCATTATTTAAATTGCATATAGCTGACCACAACATTGAAAAGATAAAATAGACGAGGGGAAGACCTGAGATCATGCCCCTTAATTAAAGATGGTGATAACATTCTGTTTAAATGAGTGGAAACAATGTAACCATGCATTGTACAGACACTGAAGTAGTATATCTTATGTAAAACAGCCTTGGATACTTCTTACCCTTACTTTATTTGAATTTATTTTGACTTAAAGAGCAGCCAAGTATTGTGGCATCTTGGGCCATTGGAATATAACTAGCTGCCTAGAGAGACAACTATTCATATTTTTAGGCCAGTCTGGCACAGATGACAGATGGCACTTAGGGACACCTTGCCACCTCATTGCACAGTACAGAATTAGTATATGTGTCCCCACAGTGCCAGTTTTACTTGGCCTCTCCTTGACCTGGAGACCTGACCTGATCTCCATTTCTATGAGGGAAAAGCATAGTTCTTCCTCCACAAATCCCTTCTTCTTTAAACTCTGCAGCATGGGTTGTTACAAAAGTACCAGTTACAGCTAAATGTCATGTATTTTATTATATGGTGGACATGTCTACAATAGGGACTGGACTAAGTCCACACCAAACGCATTTCACCGAAAGAAAAGGTTCAGATAACAATGTCAGCATACCACTTTTAACATTACTATGTTGACCTTACAGAGGCATCATCTAAACGTCACTGGAATCAGTCCTATTAACTTGAAAGTCCGTCAATCAGGCCTTCATGGCATTTTGTTATCCATCAGTCTTGAAATACTTTGCAACATAGGGCACATATTCTCCCCTGAACTTTCAGGTGGTGAAGTGGAGTTAAAGAGCAGTTATGGGTCATGTACAATATAACACAGGGGTTCCCAACGTTGATGTGCCCAGGGGCACATTTGAATTTAAGAGAAAAAGCAGCGGGCACCAATACAAATTCAGCTGGTCAGTCTCGTGGCCGACTCAAGGTAACTCCCAAATATGCGCATGCGCATAGTTTCATTTTGGGAGGGAGGAGTAAGTGCCACTCCGTCACTGTGTCAGTCAGACTGACTCAGTCTTATTTCGGCAGCCAGTGAAAAAAAAATGTGAAGTGTTGCTGTGCTGAGTTCAGTCGGCAGTGACAGCATTTTTTGTTGGAATAATGATTTTTTTACTGATCGTGAAAATGCATGCGGGCACCTGAACAAACCTCGGGGGGCGCCATGGCACCTGCGGGCACTGCGTTGGGTACCCTGATATAAGACCTACGCACAACTGAGATGCATATGTCCAAGGCAGCAATCCAAGAAGCTCTAGTTCCATTACCACCTAACCCTGAAGGTATGTAAACTCACTAGGTGCCTCCCTCCATGACGCAGAAGTTTTTCAGGTGCCTAGAGCTCTGCATGCCCAGAGCTGCAAGGTCTGAACAGTTTAATGCTTACCTACTACTCTAGATCAATCAGAAGTCCCAAAATAGGCATTTTTCCTCAAAGTCCTTTGAGGGACCCAGCCTGGTATGTTCTCAGAGAATACCCAACACTCAATGATGCAATTTGACTCCCTACCAAAAATGGTTGTAGGTGCTTTCTTGAAGAAGACAAAGGTGCTGGTGCTCAATTTTTATATATCGGCTTACCAACAGAGGCGAGATCTCAGACATACCTCTGTCTTCAACATTTCCTTTTGACTAACCCTAGGAAGCACCCTACTTGTCATCACAAGCTTCACCACGGGGGTTCCTACAGGGGACTGGGTTTCCTTTGCAACAGGAAACCTTTGGGTTTCCTTTCCTGGGCCTACTCACAGTTACAGGTTTTGGGACCCAGCTTCCCCAGCACATGGGAGCTCCTCTCCTTGTTCTCACCAGGGCCGTTCTGCCAAGCAATCCATGCAGCTTGGCTTACATAGCCCTGCAAAGGCAGTACTTCTGAACTGTCTTGCCTTAGAAGTCACAGCTTCCTCTCCTTCTTATTTTCTCAGTAATGGGACCAGGGGTCTCCTATGTCACCAGGACCTAGCCCTAAGTGTATGAGCACTCTTAATACTCTCATCCTAGTTGTAGAATACATGATATTTTTCTGTATCCTTGCTGAAAGGAAAGGACATATCAAGAAATAAGGGTTGTCTATACACAAAGGTCGTACCACTGTAAGACAGCATCTACACTGCAAGCATACCATTGCAGACAGTGGCAAGCTCAAATATTTTCAACTCCATGTGCCCTACTTCTCAAACAGGAAGCACTGTAGTTGTGTTCTTGCTCACCCACAGCACTCCACAACTGCGGCTGGATTGCTCCCAGTTCAGAAGGCAATGCCTTCCCATCAAGGGGTGTACCAGCATGTGTATTTTGGTTCAAAAAATAAAATCACAGTCCTAGCCAAAACAGTGAAATCACTGCACAGATCAAGCCTAAGAGCAAGAAAATGTTACGAGAATTACACCTTAAAGCTTTTTGTGCGATGGCTGAACTACACGATGGATATCTTCTTCTGATACTTCACTGCCTCCATAAAGGCAGTGACTACATTGAAGTCAGCATATTTCCACAGTTTTCTACATTTATACATTTGTATTTATTTGCAGGGGAGCATTCATCACAGAAGTGTAGGTTCAGCTTATATGCAGACTTGGCCTGACTTTTCAGAAATGCTGACCACCTTCAATTTTCCCGTGTCCTCAATGGAAAATCATGAGTCAACAGCAGTTTTGAAAATCCCATTAACTTGGGTGTTCAATATGGATTTAAATACCTAACTTTAGGCCTTCAAGTTTGCACATTTTTGGCTCCAGTGCCTTATTATGCCAAGTTATCTCCAGGCACTGAAAAGATGTTCCACAGTTCAACCTTTTGGATGATACATAAATAGACACACAGACACTCCTACAAGGCATTTGTCTGCCAAGCTGGAAAATGCCAGCATTATGAATGGTCAATAAGTCAACAGTCTGCAATGTTAAATTATGAAATCAGAAAGAAATATAGTTTATATTCCAATTTCCTGACTGGGACCACGAGTTCCAGAGAAGATGCTAAATGTCTCCAGTAATTGCTACAAGGCAGCACATTTGAGTATTATTGGAGAAATTAAAAGGGAAAAAAAAAGCAGATCAGCATGAGGTGATCACATGTATTCTATATCAGCAATAGACAGCTGGTAACATATGCCGGCAATATTGCTGAAACAGTAGAACGTAAATTTTATGGCAGGAAGGACGTGGGATTCATACATTAGACTAAAATCAATAAAAGAGGGAAAGTGCATTTAGTGTCCAGATCTCACAACCTAGATCTCTCTTTCAGCTCAGTCAATCCCAGTATTTAGCACCTGCCTGTCACTGTGGTATCTAGGCAATAAAAATATATAAAGCAAAAATGAGCAATCAGAAAAGTAGATTCTCTGCTCCTTTTGAGACACTTTCTCATTTGAGTGTCTGAAGGTGTTTTAGAAGAGCTTGGGACTGTTCTTCCTACATTATTAGCAGAGCTGATCAATTTTTCTCTGTCCAATTATCCAGTCCAAACCTAGGTTTTGTCAAACAGAATTCAGCTGGGGGGGAGAGATGTCATTTGATGCCATTGTAACAAGTAATTCTATACAAACATTTTCATTTTGAATTGCAATTTAACATAAGGGAATTGTCATCTGGTTTCAAATCACATATCTGATTAGCCTTTTCATTTTTTTGGTTTAGTTTCAAGCATCACTTCCTGCTTCATTTTTTTTTGGTTTCTTTTTGGTGTTTTTTCCTCTCTTTGTCTGTCCCTCTCCCTTCATTTCATTCCTCACTGGAAGAAGAAAGCCTAAGAATGGGAGTAAAAAAATCTTCCACATATTTCCTGTATTTGGCTGGAAAAGTGCAGTTAGCGGAGAGACCTTTAGAATTCTTGGAAAACTTTTCCAGTCACAAAATCTACGAAGTGCAGGAGCGCTTTTATCCATTTTCTTAGACTTTTTCACGATAAATACATAGAGTGGGTTTTTTCACTTTCTTTCAGTTTTCCTTTAAAAAAACTCACCTTCCTGCCTTATCCCAGGGAGAGACAGAAGCGAGAGAAGAAAGGTAAAGATTTTTAAAAAGTGGGAATTTCTAATAGAAATGTTTTGTTTCAGTTTCCTGTGAAAATGCTGGGGAAAATTACTCAAAAATGTTCAAGGAGAGAAACCTTTGAGACAATCTCCTAATTGGTGTGTAAGAACATCTCCCCGGAGGTGTTCTGCATTGTGCGATCAAGATTTTGACCCATTCTAATTCCAGAGCTGAGGCTCAGCTTTGTATACCCCAAAGCTTTATCCTGGGCCTGTTCTAATGCAGAATTCTTGATGATCACAGCCCTGGGCAGATCCAGGATTTACAAAAGGAAAGTGTGGCAAACCACCCCTCCGAACTTAAGGGTGATGGGGTGCAGAACTGGAGCCCCCAGGACTGGCAAGGGACACCAGGGCACCGGGCAGGAAGCAGGTACACAATGCGGGGACGGACCACCTGTCATCACTATGGTCCCCAGCTGACTCAGGGGTAAGGAAAGCTGCTCCTGCCCTGCTTTGGGGACTCTGGGGAGCAGCTATGCAGGATACTGGGCTCTGCTGGGGACAGTGGGAGTGGCAGCAGGTACACAAAGGGGAAATCTGCTCGCTGCCTCCCCTGATCATAGCCGTCACACGTGATCTGAAGTACCCAGGACCAGGCCACTGAGATCTTTGTATTTCCAGCCCACAATTATGATGCAGCTTCAGTTACAGACAATGTACTGCTCGAGCATCAGTGGTTGGATTCGATTATGACAGATTTTGAGAAAAAACAATGAAAGGGAAGAGACTTTACCAGGGGATTTTACATTGCAAGGAAATATCAGAAACATCTAAAAGGAATAAAAATGCATCAGGTGGTGAAATGGAGAAAGAGCAAAGAAAAGGTAGAGAGGGATGGGAGGTCACGAGATATGCATCTGGGGACATTCACGAATCAAGCAAAGGACACGAGTTCACCTGTCTTCAAAGTGCCGAATTCACCTTCAGTATGTCATACTGCATCTTGCAATCCCATCAGCACTATATGCTTACTTCCCCTTAGAAGTGCTGCTACAGATTAAAAGCTCCAGTACTTGTTAACGAGACAGTCACAGAGGCTCTGCCATCATCCTACTCTATGCTGCCCCCCAACACACCACTGGCCCAATCTGGCCATAAATCCAGCAGATCTGGCCATGAAAAAATTATCTGTAGCGCAAGGGAAATACTCTGGTGACGTGCAGCAGATGCAGCTACTGAGCTGTTCTCCTCCCTGGTGCTTTCACAGAGGCTGGGCCTCAGGCTCTCCTACAGACGCTGTCATATCAACCACTGCTAGTCAAAATAAACCAGGGCAGCCTTTAGGGTGCTCTAATCTATAACTGGAGAGCAGCCCATCAGATAAGTAGCCTGTGCCCAGAAAAGGCTCCTTTGTACTCCATCCTTCTAAGCTGTGCTACATGCCCCTCTGTCACAGGCAAGGACCCAGGCCAGAGTGTTGATTGCTATAAATAATCTGAATCAAAAGTAAAATAGATCTACAACATTGTCCAGGTTAATCAACCTGGTTCCTCTTATAAGAACTGTTGGAAACAAAACAAAAAAAAGCAAATTGATGCCTGGAAACCACCTTAGTGACTTTTCTAGTCAGCTCATGAATCATTCCAAACTGCAGACATGAACCCTTGGTGGTCCTACACGATTTAATTTAATCACAAACTCATTTGATTTCTGGGAACGTGGTCTCTCTGAAAATACTTACCAATAGGAATCCTTGCCTTCCCTCAACCACCCTTTCCTCTTTCTTTGGTGGGTGGTTCTGATAAGGTCACCTCATTAATGCAGATCTCTAGTTTTCAGAAGGCCACCGGTAGTTTAACAGATACACTGCAAAATCATCTGTGAGATGAGAGCCGTCCATTTTTTAACCTTCATCATTGATCATTTCAGCGCACAGACCACTGAATCTCCAGGGATAGTTCACAAAGTCCTGACTGCTTCTGGAGTACCTAGAGACTTCACACTAGAAAATGTCGGTGCTCCACTACATGATGCTTCACAGTTTCTGCTCAAAGTAGTGTTTTCTAAGAGACATAATAATGTCTTGCACTTCCCTAGTTCTCTATACCAGAGGATCTCAGGACAATTTATTTATAACTCAAATTCCTGACACATGAATTTGTAATCGTTTTAGCCAGAATGGGAAAATGAGGCACCATAAGGTTTCTAATGCCACATAACCGGTGACAGCTCTGGGATCCCAATCCAGGTATCATGACTTCTAGTCTCCTGTTCTGATCACGTGACACTTGGTTCCCCTGCTGTTAATAGTTTATGGCATAATCCTATGTATTCCTAATCAGTGTACATAGCTTTGATCCAAAGAAAGAGAGACAAAAAGAGATACCTCTTTTATTATCTAGGTACATTTTTTCCTGTCTTTGTTGCTTTTTGCTTCACTGTAAACACTTTTAGCCAGCACATTTTGTTTTTGCTTCTGTTCTTTTAATTTTTTATTGTTTTATTTATCTGTTTATTTATTTATTTTGACAGACTCCTTTAATGGATCAAAAGGAAAATACATAGCTATCCTACCGTTACAAAAGATTATGGGATCCTGATGATGGTACATTAAGTGGTCTGTGCATTTACAATGTCAGCCACCCATATCGTATTTTATATTATATTTTCTAGATTTTATGACGGAGACTTGTAGCCCTCTTGTGCTTCGTCTTATGTGTGTTTGCAGTTTGCCAATCAATTCATCAAACTGAAACTTGTATGAAGTTAGAAGAGAACTTTTTGAAGGAATTTAAATGCAAATTTAATTTTTCTTCATATACCCCTGGCAGCATATAGGTGAGAGTTTCAAAAGCATAAATAGTTACCTCTGCACTTTATCTTTCTAGAAAACTTTCTGGTTTTGTGGTTATTCCTTAAAATTCAGTTATGTTAATATGCACATGATATGGACGGACCAAGCACCCTTTATAAATGATTGTATAAAGTTTATTAATTAACTGTTACTGCGGTCTTCCTTTCTATCATTTCTTCATACATGCTGAAGTGCTAGCCTTGATAACAAACTGCAGTAAAATATATTGTAATGATCTGATCCATACCCCTTTACACTGTGTGTTCGATCCAGTGATTTTGCTTTTGATGATCATATACCATCTTTTCTTACATGCAACATGCCCAGGCATAAAATGTTTTTGAAAGGCAGTATGAAGAAAAAAAGACCTTACCTTATAGTAAGCATCTAAGCAACAGCTGTTAGGGAGCCAAGACTGCTCATTGCTCTGCTCCCTGTGAGTCAGTGCAGATTTTACTCTTGCTTTTGCTTCATAAGGGACAGAAACTGCTCTTACTGTATTTCTCACATAAAATGCACACTACAATTTCCAGAAACTGGTTTTTGCGGGAAAATGTGCCTATGTATCTGAGAAAATATGGTATATAGTGCTATAAGCAGTGACATCACTTTATGAAATGCAACTGCATCCCCTCCACAAGAAGAGTTTACAACCAAAGGGTGCACTCCTGCTGACAGTGGTTACTAGGGATATTGCTTTGTGCCTCGCTGAAGCTGTAAGTGGTTTCTGGGACAGAGGCAATAAGCTCTGGGACTCAAAGGCTTAAGCACTCGTTTCACATTGACATCAGTAGAACTAAACAAGCTACCAAGTCCCTCATATGTCTACGTGTCTTCAGCATCGGGGCTGAGAGAGAAAGCACCGCACAACAGTTCAGATGTGAGAGAATATGACAAGAACAGGTAAAAGTTCCTTACAGAAGTGGGTTGTCAGAAAAGAGAAGAAAAAAGGGCAGTTGAACAAAAGTCGGGAGACTGTAATGACGGCTATGGAGCTATATCATTACAAGGCACAGAGCTGAAAGAGGAAAGAGTATTGTAGCAGGGCACTGAGGTTGCACATGGGGCTAAGGAGGGACTCATCTGACCTGAAGAGGGCTCAGGCCTGAGCTATACAAGCCGCAAGCCTGATCTGGTCAGGCAGTCTCTCCCTGGAAGCAGGGTTCCTGAAGACACTTGAACTTAGGTAAATCCTGCAGGTGCAAGTTACCTGGGCAGGGAAAGACTGGATTTTACAGACAAGTGGCGTTTGTTTTAAGTTAAACCCAGAGCGATTTTGGGGTGTCTACCAGAGGTGGAGATGCTTTGTGTTTTTTATTTAAGTGGCACTGGGGGTTTAGCCTGGAGCACTGCTGTGACAGGCTTAAGGATGACTCAGAGAACTGGTAACTCAAACCTAGGGAAAAGCTGAGGCCTGGACCAGAGAGTCCATAAGCCCTAAGTGGGAGAGGCCAGACTAGAGGGTCCCAGAGCCCAGAGGAGGGGCTGCGTGTGGGTCCAGGGGTCCCAGAGCCTAGAGAAAGGGCTACATGCGGGTCCAGCGGTCCCAGAGTCCAGAGAAGGGGCTACATGTGGGTCCAGGGGTCCCAGAGCCCAGAGAAGGGGCTGTGTGCGGGACCAGGGGTCTGAGAGTTCAGAAAGAGACTGTATAAGAGACCATGGGGTCTTAGGGCTCAAGCAAGCTCACGTGTATAAATAGAAAACATTAATACGAGAACACCTGCGAGGCATGGGGTGTGGTGTAGGGGCAGGATGAAGCCAAGCAATTAGCCCTTAAGACAACAGGTGCTTTGCAGAGGCCCGGTCAGGTTGGGGGGACCTATTGAACCCCAACGGAGTAGTTGAGACTAGTGGGGTGCAGGGGAACCCCATTGGAGATTTAGCAAGACTGGGGCTCACTTTAAAGCCCATGGGCAGCCTCACTTATTCACATTTTAACAAGATCAAGGTGTGCCGGGCAAGCAACTGAGGGAGGGCAATACTCAAGTAAGAGCCGGGCAGGAGCCATACAACCTTGCTGGGGGGGCGGTCACAGCTGCCCTGGGGCATGGACCTGCTACAGGGATATGAAGCAGAAGGGAAATAGAGAGGAGATAACAACAGAGGTGTACCATACACAAGAGCAAGATTTTGTAGGACTTTGACCTTGAGGACAAAGAGCTTGACAGTGATGCAGCAGACACTGGGAAAGCAATGAAGGGATTCAAAAATGGTGTCAGTGTTTGCACGCCTCAGTGCAGTATTGTGCATTAATTCCAGCCACTGTAGGAAATTCAATGGCATAATGTGCCTTAAATGACTCGGGGTGCAGCAAAATAAAACTCGTTTGAGGTGTTTTAGTTTGCTGCCCCTACAGCTGTGGAGAAAAGCACCGGGCTCCGTGCAGCTCCACGGCTCTTCAGGAAGCCCTGCAGGCAGCCTGGCAGCAGCCCGGGAAGGCAGGCTCTGCCCAAGAAAAGGGGCAAGCCTGATCTTCCCGTCTCCATCCAGAGTCTGCCTGCCTGCTTGAGCTGCACGGGGTCCTGGTGCTTCCCTCCGCAGCTGTGCTGCCTCCCAGGACCACCCAAGCCGGGGGCCTGCAGGTGGGTGCCTCCTGGGCGGGGGGTAGAGGTCACCACTGCCACAGAGGGAAGCACCAGCCCCCCCTCCCCCCACAGCCCAGGGACGGCTCCAACCGCTGGCAACTCGCCCTCCCCTCCCTGCTGGAGAGGCAAGTCAGTCAGGTGTGTGCACAACACGGGGATTCAATGGGCCCTAAATTGAACCAATGTTTTTAAAAACCCACCGCTTCAATTTAGGGCCCCCATTTTGTCTACACACGCCCATGATTTAGTGGGGATGGCAGGGGTGTAAATTTAAAGCAGGAAATGGTGAGAGACAGGAAGGCCAGAAAGAGAAGTTTAGTTATCATGATCAGAGATCACTAATGCATAGATAAGAGACAGAGGGGAGACAGAGAGTAATACTTGGCTTTGGTTAATATTCTATTATAAATATAGAACAAGGAAGATGACAACTGTGTATTGCATTTCACATCCTCAAAACATACCTGAACTGTCTGGTAAACAACAATAGCACTAGTGTATTAATTTTAAACACCTGGATTTCTGTTATACAGTTTCCGCTGGGCCAGCCTTTCCCCCTGAGAGCAGACTCTATATTATCAAATATGTGAATAGGAAATGTTAAAATAGAAATAGGATAAAGCACCAGTTTCCATATTTCTGACCTACTTCATTCCCTATGAAAATTGCTCTAGCTGTATTACTGGCATCTTTATACCCACAATCCAAATAACCATGTACTATGCATATGATATAGTGCAGCTGGTTACAAGATGTAACACAAGACCACTGAGGAAAAGAAAATCATTATAATTTTTTTTTTTTAATTGCATGGTCAATGAAACAAGCCTCCATTGCCTCCTGCACCTTGGGATGCTTGCTGACTCCAAACCCAGAGAAAGTGGATAGCTAACCACCTCGTCGTACACAGCTTTCAGGTTATACATAAAGAACTCAGCTACTATCTTGGTTTCCACCCTGCGGGCCAGTGTGGACACAGGAAGCATGTGAGGCTACGAAGCAATCCTTGCAGATGTCATGTATAAGTGACTAATGTACAAAACCAACCAGACACAGAAGCAGCTCCAGCTGATGTGATGTGCTTATTCCTTTCCACAGAAATTACTCTGATTTTCCTTTGATTTTTTTTTTTTTTTTTATAAAGGATTGATGTTAGCCTGTCAGAGGAGTAAGGGTTACATGTTGGAGATATTTTGCCTAAGGTAGTTTCTTTCATTAAACAGGTTTAACCAAATCTCACTATCCCAGCAGAGCTGAATATAACAGCTTATTTTGAAGACCCTGCTGGTGTACACCTAGGGTCCATGGAGATCACTGACTATCACATCCCAAAAGCAGGGGCCGCATATTTATTAACTCATTGATATTATGCCTATCATATCATTTAGTGCCTTCACAAAATTGGGGCAAAAAAAACTTCTTAGAAACTAATTTAATTGACAAAACATCTGAAATACTAAAACAAGGCTTTCCTTATTCCAAAAGACAGGAACCCTCTCCACTTAAGCCACTGGGCAAGGAAAAGCTGCGGTAAAGAGGGAGAACTTGCAATATGCTCTAAACCTCATCCAACCCAGGTTCTGTTAAAAGCAAGTAAAACTCTTATCTTGGCTAACAGGTCAGTCCTTGACAAAACCCCAGATCTTGTGATTACACAGAACATAACAAGAAATCAAGAGTATAATAAAAAATAGTTAATAGTTAGCATAGGGCGCTCTAAGGTCAGGTATCAGGTTCCTAGTTTGAGAATGACTATTTTTATAGCCCTGTGTAATCGAGTATGGGACTATTCTAAGGTTGCTTTTAAGGCTCTTGGCAAGCAGAGGTTTTCAGCAGCCTGAGAAGACCCAATATGAGTTGAGTGTTCACGTCTAAGTCTTTCCAATTAAGCTGGCTCCTGCTAAATGTTAAAGATATCTTTGTGCGCATTTACTGTGCAAATAATATCTCCATTATTCATTTTGGGAAGTGCTGGCTCATTTGAGAACGTAATCAGTTCGGTTCTTTTTGGGCCGTTGTAATGAGATCTTGTATGCCGTTAGAAAGGGTAACATTTCTGAAAGAGACAGAACAATTAGGTAATGCGTTTAAAATCTGGACAGACCACTTCCCTGACCGAATGTCAATCACGAGTAAGGACACTGAGGCACTGCAACCAAAGGAGAGAGAGTTGTAAAAGCAACAGTAATACAAACAAATATCCTTCCCGACTGCAGAGGCAAAAGATACCCAAATTAAGTGAAGAGAGGTGTGTGTCTATGCATACAGGGGTTGCTCAAGGCAGAGTCTTTGATACTTCCCTCTCCCAACACGCATCCCATGTCCCGAGCACGGCAAGCTTCAAGAAAATAACAAGGAGGAGCAGACGACTGGAGAATGGGTAGGGGAGTGGGTGGATATAAGATCAGAGTGAAATGAGGTAGGAAGCCTTTTTGAGAAGTCTGACAGCCTGACAGCGATTCTGAAATGGAAAGCAGACCTGTGCTTTCTAGGTGCATCACGGTTTTCTATAACTTGTTGATGTAATACTGGGTGAAATCATTCCCCCGCAGACTCTATGAGGTTTTATATGCACACACTGACCTCAGCAGGGCCAAGATTTCTCCCCTTGTCTGTTTAATACTCAGCTCTATAAAGGGCTTGGGGATACAGTTGCAAAATAAAATAGAATTGTCTTGTATAATTAAGTCCTGATATCCTACCTAAATTACTGGCAACTTCCTTCATTACTGCAGCAGAAACTACTAAACATCTATATATGGCAGGAAATCAGGTTTAAAACAATAAAATAATCGGAGGGGTTAAACTTTCACCCCTTTCCCTTAAACTAAAACTAGTAGATTACTATTCAATGGGGCTTTGATAATTTATAACCATACATTTGAGTAGCTGACAGGCCTTAAGTGGCATCATAAGCAGTAGTATGCACATGCTGCTGGATTTATTAATCTGAAGTAGGTTTGCTTTTTTTAATCTGAGCAAAACTGGATTTTGCAAGCTGATAGAGATTAATTAGGTATGACTTCTAATGGAGGGGGGGGGGAAAGGAAGAATGAATCACACTGCATTTCCCTATGCATTTATTTTCAGATCATTAGATCATTTTTCATCAAGCAGTTTGCAGGGCTGATGAACAGAAGCTGTAACCTGCAAAGATTTCGACATTTGCAGCTGGTGACTAAACCAGACCAAACCACACACCACTATAACACCCAGCCTCGCACTGCCAATGGGTACATAACACACAAAAAATAATCTTGAAATTAAATCAGCCATGGAGCTTCTGTTGGAAACCCACAGAAATCTTTTACCCCTTTTACTCTAATGAAACGATAACATAGGTTTTATCTTATCTGAATTGCCAAATTAGAGAATATTATCACATAATTCAGTTTCCTAACATGCAGTATTACCAATCCTCACATGATCTTGTTATACCTACAGGAGTCTTGCAATGTTTGATGTTTTATCCAAGCCCCGAACCCTCAAGCCGAGTGATTGTGTGAGAATCTCAGCTTTTAATTTTTTTAATGTTAGTTAGCAGCCCTCACTACTGCAGAGAATAACTAGCAAATGTGCCCCAAGTGCACCCTAAAGTCTCAAAAACTAGAAAGCAAATAAATAAGGGGCCAACATATATTTAAACATCCCTTGTGATTTTTTAAGACCATATAATTTGGGTCGGCAATTTCTAAAGGAAAAATAATGTGAAGGAAGGTCTATAAAATCTAACGATATTATCGATTATACTTAAGATGCCCCCCGTAGGGCCAGTGCCATCCCGTAAGTCTAAATGTAAGTGTGCTCCTGAACAGAAATTTCTCTACGATTTACAGTTTTATTCCAATAAAAAAGGTTCATGTTGCAATTTAAACAGAATATTCCTGATACTCAGCTACTGTAAATCATCTTTGGTTTTCTTGGGGTCAACAAAGCTTCAATGATTTGCCACTGTTAGGAACCTGGTCCCCAGTACTCCAGTGGCAAAGAGCAGACAGAGCAGAGTGCTGCAGAGGAGGAGGGCTGAATCTTTGCGTAGAGATGAAGAAACGTGGAAGCTGAAGTTGATGCAGCTGTTGGGGAGCTCTCGAGAACTAGGGCGGAAAGGGGTAAGCAGCATGAGACTTCTGTGGTCATTGATTTGGGTTGTGGTAGCACTGCTGAGAGATTGGTATCTGTCTATGAATATTATCGGGGATTGGTTGTGTTTTTGAACACCGTGTCTGTTACTTCAGAAGTTGGAATCATTAATAAATAAAGTTTTATATATAGTAGACAAAGCCTGACTGCCTACAAGATGGACAAAAGTGAAACGGACCATTTTGGCTTTGTTCTATAATTTGAGAACATATGTTACTAATACCAAAGACCTAAAAATGGAAACTGTAATAATAACTTAAGGTGTAGATAAATGTGTAGAGAAAGAAATATCTTTTAAAATGTGTTATCTTAAGGGTCCCTATAAGTATTTTTACAAAATGATTTAAAGAACATGTCAAGAGGTTTCTTCCTTGAATTGCTCTCAGGACACAAATCACACAACTTTGGATGTCCAAATTCACTTCCTTCAATGACAAAAGCAAGGCATACCATTGCAATGTAAAGTTCAACTCAACCCTCTTTCTCATGCTTAGTCATTCAGGGATTATTCAGGCTATCGCACCTCCCCTTGCATCCATGCAAAGAAAGAATAACCTGCCTCACTGAGTCCCTAAAAAAATATTTAACCCTTTCCCATTAGGATCAACACCTCTCAAAGTGTCACCCTGACATATCAATCTTCAGACAGAAACTAGGATGTTCAAAGGGTCACCCGCAGCAACACAATAGCAACCATCTCTGGTCCTAACAACAGAACAGACAGGTCTGAGTGATTTCCACTTCTCCCAGATCCTGAGCCGGATGTTAAGCTATTGTTCTTGCCATCATCATCATCATCATCCCCTAGTCTATGTATTTCCCAATCTCATGAGCAATTTTCTTCTAGCCAGTCCAAAACCCACATGGGGACAGGAATGCTCCCATTCCAGTAATATTTTTAACATACAAAAAGTAACAGCAGCGTCTCCTCTCTCCGCACTCCATGCCGAGTGTTCCCCGCAGAGAAACCCATTGCGATTCTTCATGAGAAAAATGACCTATTTTCAGGTACACACAAAGAAGGATTACAAAATAAACCCAATTGCTGGCCAGAGTTGTTCAGATGTTACAAAAACCCCGTCACCTGCAGAAAAAGTGATATTACCTATATGCGACAGAACGTAACTGAGAGCCGGAGGCTCACCAGCCGTACATTCGCAATCGGAACCAGTAAGGAAATACACTCTTCCCATTCATCCTCAGCCAACAGTGGGCAAACTGTTTTGCAAAGCCGCCAAACTGCTGAGATAAAGTGATCTAAAGGAAACCTGGAACAAACGCAATGTTTTCAAACTGGACGTTAGATACCAATAGGAGGTGGCCTTGCTGTTCACTCCTTTACTCAGCCTTTCAAAGCCGTGCTCCCACTCCCACTGGCTTTGATGAGAACAGGACCAGGTCCCCAAAGAGCAAACCAAGGCTTCTGACCCTGCTCTAGGTTTAGGCAAAGTGCTGCAAGCTCCTGTCATCCAGGATCATTAAGAAATCCCCTTGTGCTTTTCTCGGGATGTTGTTATGCTAACTCAGGCATCCAGCCCCACAGGCAATCTGTTGGCGCTGCACAGGCAGCTGCGGACAACCATGCTTAGCTAAAAAGCTCCTTAGCCTTCTGAGGCTAATCATTTCCCTCCTTCAGGCCATCCAGACAGGCTGCAAGGATACTAGTCCACCACCTGCTAGAGACAGAAATAGCAAAGATCTGTCTGCCCACAATCAACATGTATTTGTGAGTGAGGAGGGACATGACATCACCCAAAGGCTTAGGCTTACAGAAGCGTGTAAGCTAAAGCACTGAACTCAGTTGTGTTCACCCTTGGTGGATGTCAAGTTCCCAAAAGCCCAGACAAAATCCAGGGGGGGTGGCAGATGGCTGGCATCTTTGAACTGCATGCTTAAGTATGGATTCAAGTCTCTGCCTTTTCGTTTTGTTTTGCTTCCACTTTCCAGGCCAGAGACCCTGCAAGTGCTTTGGTTACATTGCCTACCTGACACACACAGCACACGTATATTTACTGTGACTCTGTCCTCATTTCTCTTGTTCTACCTGGGTGCATCTACACATGCGCTTTACTACAGAGTTGACTAATTAGCTCCACTGTAGAGCATCACCATCTACACATGCACCCGTACTAGGGCACAGTAAATTAATGAACTCTGCCATAGGATAGTACTGTCTGGGACAAGTAGTACCCTATAGCAAAGTAATTTATGCCACCACATCTAGCTATCTAGGGCTAGCTAGGGCATGAAGGAGCTGCCTGTTGGCTAACCCAGCACTGTAGCATCCTCATGCCCCAGCCAGCTCCTCCACCACCCGGAGCCCAAGGCTGACCCCCTGGACTGCCTGCCAGCCTGGGGCTGCTCCTTTCCAGCTCAGACTGCTGCGGTCCCGGGTGCATATATGTAAATGCTGCGCCCAGGAGCAGTGGACTCCAAAATTAACTGTGCCAGAGTTTATTGCATTGGACTAATCGCTCATGTAGATCCACCCCCGTTACCTATTTATTTTACTCATTTGTATGGTGCACATGTAATGGGGCCCTACTATTTCAGCTGGTCCTGTGCAGACAATTAGGATCTGATGTGAAGAAATGCTTGGAAGAAGCCAGTTGAAGTACATCTATACCAGTGGTTTATAGACTAAGGGAACCCTCTGCAACTTTTGTCAATGTGATGGCATCCCTGGTTGAGGAACACTGTTGTGCTCAACCAGATGCACAGCCAGACCAAGAAGGACTGCAGCACGTGTACACCGTCCTGACTCATGAGGATTGTCTGATAACCCTAAAGCAGGCAGGAAAGTTGGTTCATGCTTCAGCCCTTCTCGATCTGACCTTGCACTCTCTCTCCCAGAAACAGGTGGAACCAGCCTGTGTGCCTCCATTTCCAAGAGGAGCATGTGGGGGCCAGATTGGGAAGAGCTGCAGCACTTGACAACCCTAATGCAGGAGGAGTGTGCGCATGCAGCAGTGGTGATGTCTGCATTATGGCACTCCAGAGGTGCTCTCACAGCACCCTGGGGGGCTGTGGTACCCTGGTTGAGAACCACTGGTCTAAACCGTGCTGAGAAATGCCCAGTCTCTTCCGAAGCGGAATCAGCATAGCCATATTTGTGCAAATGTGGTGTGCAAATCAATTAACTGTGCCCTTCAGCTGGTGGCAGCTTGCGGAGTACCTCAGCAAAACCATAACATTTTTTACTACAGTGCTACCTTGGAGTGAACACAGAAGAGGACCCAAAGAGTGTGCACTGGTGCAGTCTCACCCCCCTCCCTTTGATTCCTGGTCCACCTAAAGTTTAAAACCAACTGTCTTGCAGTGGGAGCAGCATTTCTATTCAGGCAGTAATGAGCAAGTCAATTGACTTCATGGCTCATTATAATCTACCCAATTCCTTCTAAACTCTGCATTCCATAGTCATTAGGGCTGTGCAAAGCTTCAGGTGCTGATTCGATTCAGAGGAGATTTGGCCCAATTCAGCGGCCAAATTTCCCAATCTGAATTGAATAAGGGGACTAATTAAAAGGTCTGATTAGATTTGAAGCTCTCTGAATTGATTCGGAAAAAATTGGGAGAGCTTTGGCAATTCGGGCAGTACCTGCTCGCTGTAACAGGGAGCTGGACCTGGACTCAATGCTGGTAAACAGGGGGCAGGGGAGTGGGGGGCTGAAGGAGACAGGGGATGGGGTCCCATCCCCTGCCTGCTCCCCCAAGCCCCCTGAGTGCTCCCTGACCCTCGCCCACTCTCCCAGCCCCATGGCTGCCCCGCCTGCCCCAACTCTCAGTTGTTTAGAAAAAAGCCCCCATTCACCTGCTGCTGGCAGGCGGGCGATCCCCGCTGACCCCCACTGCCCCACGCCACGTGGGGGGCTCTGCAAGAGCCCCCGAAGCTTGGGGTGTTGGTGGCAGGGCCCCCAGCACAGTGTGGGGTAGTGGGGGCAGCAGAGACAACCCCCCTGTGCCTGGCAGGATCCGGTGAGTCAGGGCTTTTTTTTTAAAAAAAAGGCTGGGAGCTGGGGCGGGCAGAGCAGCCATGTGGGGGAGGAGCTGGGAAAGTGGGCGGGGGCGGGGGGCTCGTGACAGAGCCTCCCATGCAGCGTGGGACAGTGGGGGCAGCAGGGATCGCCCCCCTGCCCGGCAGCAGCCAGTAAGTGGGGGCTTTCTTTTTCCAAAGAGCTGGGATCTGGGGCCTGGTGGGGCAGCCATTAAGAGCAGGTGCGGGATGGGGCCTGTGTGATTCGGCTGATTCAGCAGCAGCCGAATGTCTGAATCAGATTCGGCCGAATTGATTCAGGACAGTTATTCAAATCACCGAATCGAATCACTGCCCCCCCACATGGGCCAAATCCAAATCTGAAGCGAATAGTAGCTGCTTTGCACAGGCCTAATAGGCATTACCAACCCGCATTCCTTTCTGTGGTTCCACTACAGCTATCCACTCTTCTGCAATTCTTCTGTCTGTTAGCTGCTTCTAGTATTGTAGCTCCTTTTTCACAGCCTTGCAGACAGTTTTTAACTCTAGCTAGAAACTTTAACTTGAGTGTGGAAATGTTCGTTCAGGTGAACATTCAGTGTGAAAATAATTTGCTGTGCTCACTGGATGATATGTCAAAATAAGAAGGTTAAATTTTGTTTTATGAATCCAAAAGAGATGTACATCTAACTCTAACTTCAGGACTAATGAACCAATATCTTTTGAGTATTCTGGCTTAGTATGTTGTGTTTTTATACATAATATAGGATTTAGAAAATAAAAGCATATTCCAATAAAGTTACTTTTGCATTTGCTTTGATTTTAAACTGAATAATCCAGCCCTAGGCCCGTAGTTTATTAATAAAGCTTCTGGTTTCTTTTTCACTGGACAGAAATGTGTGCTATATGTGATGATGCACCTCTGCACCCCTCTTTCCAAAATCCTTGATCCACCCATGAGTAGACACATCCTAGGAGCAAACAGCAATGAACCTTATGGTCTGAAGAAACCTGGGAACTTTGCTACCTATTCTTGGGTGCCACCTACTGGCATGTCATCTATTAACTATTAAAATACAAAAGTGATATATGGCTGCCTGAAGCAGGTTCTACCGCAGTACCAGTAAATTAAAATCCATTGGGTCCTTAAGATGATATCCAAGCATCTGGACAGGAAAGAACGTTGGTGAGAGAAATACCAGTTATTCCCAATATTTAGCCAACAGCATTTTAAATCTCTGGGTACATGAGCTTTGTAGAGGAAAAAAATCATATAAAAAGCATCAAGGAGAAAATGTGCCTTTTTCATGTTTTTGTGACCCATATTTTAAACATTTATTCACATTAACTTTTTAAAAAGAGAGAAATGCATGTAATTTGCACCTTGGGATAAGTTGGAGGTGTCCATGAGATGCATGCAATTTCATGGATGGCAGAATACCAATTTTACTTAAATGACAGAGCCCCACCACATGTCTCTTATTCAAATGACCTGAAAATAAGAGATACGAAGGTATAAGTAGGAACAGAAAATGAACCTAAATATTTAAAGCTAGTGCACTGAATGATATTTTCCAGTATGCATTTCACCATGCACACTAAACCCACTTTCTGAGACTGCAATAATTTGTCTTGGACTTCTACTGAACATCTCATATCATAAGCAATGGAAAGCTCTTGTTGATACACAGAGACTATCCAGTAACTCAGCATGAAAAGCATATACAGACTCCAAATGAACAAGGGCCTTGTCACACAGTAATTTTGGGCAGCTCCTGGGACTCTTAACACCTGGACTGTCCACACATTAACACCTGAAACTAGTTTTAAGCACTCATTACAAGGCTCAAAGTTGCAGCACATCAGGGCAGGATTATCTCTAACCCATTCTATTATTCTAACCTGCCTGCCCGGCCACCACCACCACCACCACCACCACTGGTGCGCTCTGAGCCAGGCTCAGCTGGGGGCAGGGAGGAGCTCCAGAGTTTGGGGGGGACGGGACTTCAAGGGGCAGAAGGGAGCCCCAGGGGCAGGGGTGAAGCCTGGAATAGGAAGGCAGAAAATCTTACTTTTAATTTCTCCAGGTACCTACTGGCCTAAATGTGCAACTGCTCCAAACCTGAGCTAGCACTAACACCGAGCAACGTTGGAGCAGCTCACAGTATAATGGGTAACGAGGGCCTAATTTTTGTGCAATCTTTAGTAAGAGAGCCTTGGAGCCCTTTTCTGAGTCCTACTGCAGCCTCCAAACTATAGTGGGATTCCAGCTCAGAGTTCCTGTTTTTCTGAAAATTGTACAATTTGATACTTTTGTTCTGGATCAAAACCAAAAAAAATCAAAATTTTGAAAAGTTCTGTGGAGCAAAATTCTAAAGCTTGATTTTGGAAAGACTGAAATGACATCTTGTTTGTTGAAATGATATTTTGTTTTCACCTTATCAAAACGTTTTGTTCCACTAAGGTCAACATCATCCTTTTGAGGAGATTAAAATGCTTTGTTTCCATTTTATAAAGTCACCTTGCATGTTAGATTATATTAAGTATAATATGTTACAATAAAGCACTTCAACCAACACACTGTCATATCAGAATATGACATGACACATTATGACACATTAGTCTACACACTTTAAAAGTTAAGTATTAAACATAGACTTCAAATTGAATCATTTTGACTTTGGGATGAGTTTGAAACAAAATATTTTTGCCTTATCTAGACGATCCTTTTAAATAAGTTTTCACAGAAATCTTTGGCAAAATTGAGTTATTCCCAAAATTTCAGTTTTCTGAAATCAGCATTTTCTGACAGAAAAAAAACACTCCATCAGAAAAATGCCAAGGATGTAGGGCACTGGTAAGTACAGAATCCATATAGTCATAAGCTAGGGACCACAAAGCTGCCCACCCCTCCGCGCCCATGTCTATCTCGCCTCCACGCAATTGGTCTACAAAGCCAAGTAGGACAGGGGTGTCAAACTCATTTGGGCCTGTGCGCTGGACAAGACCAGTCCACAGGCCAGATGAATGGCACAGAGACCACCCCACTGGCTGGATCAAGACAACAATTCGTTGCCCACCCCCCATAGAGCAGCCACTCTGGGTAGTCTAGGATTGCACCTCAGCCAGTCCAGGACCCACACCACTATGTCCAGCTCTTGTCATGTCCAGGTCATAAGCAATTTTTTTATTTGAATTTCATTCCAGATACCTCTGGTATCTAAGATGTTACTACCTGCTATGCTATCCTTGTAGCACATTGTGTGGTTGTTGCTATACCTTTCATGGAGGTTCATGGAGTCTGCACTTCTCAAATACAGCACTATCCTAACCCCTTCTCCACCAGTTCTTATAGCTAAACAGAATACAATCACCTCTTTTCACAAATCCTTCACTTCCACCTCTTTATTGTCTTGATCTTCCCTAAGTATCTCTCTTCAGTTTCTCTATCTTTCTGCTACGAAGGTATCCAAAAATGACAAAATATTCCAAAGGGAGTATTCACACCGGGGCATTTTACATGCTATTTTTCTGTTTCCTCTCTCACTTCCTCCTCTCTTCTGTTGGTTTGGTCCATCCATCTCCCTCACTCTTCCCCCACATGTGCTACATCTCTGACAGTTGCTGCCAAACATAGGGGCACCTTTAGATGTACTCCAGGGATTAGTGGGGCGGTGCTTTAATTACAGTGGCTCCAAGAGCCATTCTAATTAAAGTGCCTGATGCATTTTGTGCATTCACCATCCCACATTTCAAAATGGTGGCAGGGGAGCTTTAGTTAAATTGCCTCCACTGCTATTTTGAAGTGCAATGGCTCTGGATACATGAGATGCAGAGACTGCTGGAGCGCACTAATTAGCATGCTCCAGCAGGTTCCATTAATTGAGTCTGCTCCAACGCACTGTAATTATAGCATCCCCATATATCTACAGGTAGCCTAATCCCCTACCAATCTGCCCATTCTTTATCTCTCCCTACTCACTAGGGGCTGGCTGAAGTTTCTGCCTTCTGTGCCCCCAACTTCCCAAAAATAACCACCACAAAATCTTTTACATCCTACCATCCCTCCCAGTTGCATGAAAACATTAGGTTCCACCCTTGTTTGCTTTAGCTGATTATTTCCTCCTCTTTGCTGGCCTTCAACCTCTTCTTCTTGCACCTTCTCTATCTCTGATCTCACTTGGGGCAGTTCCTGTTTCTGCTTATTCAATGAGAACCAGATTAGGTGTAAGATATAAGTTCCATGAAAAAGAAACCAAAAATTTCCATCCAATTATAGGAACTGTATTCAGTTCACTATTAATCATAGAATCACAGGGCTGGAAGGGACCCCAAAAGATCATTGGGTCCAGCCGCCTGCATGAGCAGGAAAGACATCTAGGGTCAGACGACCCCAGCCAGGTGTCCGTCCAGTCTTCTCTTGAAGAGCTCTAGGGTAGGTGATTGCACCACCTCTGGGGGAAGCTTGTTCCATAGTCTGGACACCCTAGTTGTGAAGAAGTTTTTCCTAATCTTCCAGGAGTTTGTGGTCATTGTTTCTAGTTTTCCCCCAGGGCGCCCTGGTGAGCAGTTGTTCACCGAGCCCCTGATGTACGCCTCTGATATAACAGTAAGCCGCAATCAGGTCCCCTCTCAGCCTTCTTTTCTTTAGGCTGAAGAGTCCAAGATCCCTCAACCTCTCCTCGTATGGCTTGCCTTGCAAGTCCCTGATCATGTGGGTGGCCCTTCTCTGGACCCTCTTGAGCTTTAGCACGTCCTTATTGAAGTGCGGTGTCCAGAACTGGCCACAATACTCCAGCTGCAGCTGCACCAATGTTGAGTTAGGCGGGAGAATCACTTCTTTGGATTTACTGGAGATGCATCGATTGATGCATGCCAGGGTTTTACTGGCTCTAGCGGCTACTGCGTTGCATTGCTGGCTCATTAAGAACTATACAAGCACAGAACTGGTGTTATCTAAATATTAGACCACTGTATGATTAGCACTCCCTGTGTGAAGCTGGAGTTAGAACAGTTGCTTGTGCGATGCCCACCATCCTCAATGACACCAGAGACTGAACTGGGAACTTGAAGAGCTCAATGTACACATCTCCACAACCTGAGCTAAAGAGCCAGGCTCTGTACTTAGGCCTGTAACAGTCTTGTCTTCTTTGTCTAGTCACAGAATAGGGTGCAAAATTCACAGACCAGAGCTGTCCCTGAAAGACTAAAAAAATGAAACTCTACTTCTTCATGAAAACTATAACTTGTGTGGCTTTTGTTCCCCCTCCTGCTTTTCTGGGGGCTCCTTTAGTTACTTTTGTTATAAGCATTTAATAAAGAGCTTCATGGTAACATGTCACTTCTCCATCTCTCCTAATTATTTCTAGTCTTCCTTCACTTCCCTTGGCTGAATTCATTCCCAGGCAATAAACATTCTGATTTTTATCTTCCTTTGGGCCACGTTCTGGCCCCTTCAGGAACTATTAACATGCATATGCATCTGAGCAGCATACGCTTACTTGGAACACTCCCCTTGGCATGCACAAGATCTATTTTGTTAAATCTGGTTGTCAGCCTGTTTATTTGACAAATCTGCAGCACCGATCAAATGGGGAGAGCTGGTAAGCTGCCGGTTTGACTGTTTAGGTATTGTTCTGTCATTTGTTCATATAACACGTCTCAGCTGGAACGAGTAAAATAAAAAAGCTTTTCTGTCAGAGACTTTAAGGCAGGATTGATCCTTTGATTTTTAAGGAGTTTGGAGCATAGTTTGCCATGGCATTCTTTTCTGGTCCTTCTTGTGACTTATCACTGATGAATGTGTTGTCTTTTATAGCTGGAGGTCAGTCATGCATGTGTTACTCCCACTGATTTCGGTCTTGGTCTTCAAGAACAATATAATTTCAAAAAGAAACATAGGGCCAGATTCTATTTCACCTTCCTCAACGTCAAGAAAAATGAAAGGTGAGTGGGCCCTCCTCCTCCCCTCTCTTTTTTGTGACTTAATGGGTGCATCTAAATGAGACGTTTACTGCGTATTAGCCTAATAACACTGCACAGTAGCATGCCACAGCAAAAACCGTGCTAATAGCTTACTGCACAGTGTAATTAGGCTAATGCACAGTAAGCGTCACTAAATAACCATGCGCCGCCACTACTCTGCAGCAACTCTAGGTACTGCACATTTAGTTAGTATTTTATTAAGGAAGTACTAAACTAAATGGGCAGCATCTAAACCACATTAATGAATGTGTTGGTGCGCCCAATGGTAAGATGATGCTGAGCTGCAAAAGAAGATGCATTGATGGATTTTCAGGGACTTGAGCAGAGAGAAATAGGAGCACAGTTAAGTCCACTTACGTGTTAATCTGCGGAATAGAGTCTAGCCCTAGCTATACAGGTTCAAGTGAGCATTCATCATTGGTTCTATAGCACTTTCCAAGTTCAAAACACTGTGCAGGTATTATGGCTAGGTACAGACATTATATTTCTTGTGTGATCAGTGCAAGGAAAGTGCTCTACAGCCATAACAGAACAGACATTCATGGCACACAGAGTACTTTAAAAATGGCAGATCCCACTCTAAGTAAATGCTGGATAAGTGTGGTATCAGACTAAAGCACTTCAAGTTAGAGTACTTTATCGAATGTCTATACCAGAAATCCCATCACGACTCAAATTAGGCTGCAGTCCCCTGGCATCCCAGGGGCCCCTCCCAGGGCAGCGAGCTAGCCGTATCTTGTGCTCATCTGCTCTGGGTGAGCAGGGTCCATCCCTGCGCCAGGGCTGCCACAGAGAGGAGACAGAAAAGGCTCTGCCTCCTCCCTGTGCGGCTGGGTTGCGGTGGAGGAACAGAGCCCCACTTCCCTGTGAGCCCCCCTGGCTTGCTGGCTCAGGTCTTGGGGGAGGCCAGGCTGGGTCTGTATCACAGGGCTCCATTCCCCCATGCCCCTGCTCCCACCTCCTGGCACAGCAAAAACCTGTGTGCAGCTTTGAGCTACAGCTGTCAGGAGGCTGGGGCAGGGGAAACGGAGCCCCCCTGCTGCATAGGCCAGACTCAGCACACCCCCCACTCCCCCAAGACCTGAGCCAGCAAGCTGGGGGGGCCTGTGCAGCAGGTGGGCTCCATTCTCCCCCCAACCCAGCCATTGCTGCCAGCTGCCAGCTGGCAGGGGGACAAGGCTGGGGAGAGGGACTGCTCCAGCAGCGTCCTGGGAGGTGTGTAGAAGGGAACATCCCCAGCCTGCTAGCCTTGGCCAGTGTAAGCCGCTCCCATGCCCACCCCACCACCAAGGGCGAACCTCATTTCTGTTCACTCACACACTAATCTGGGGCAGTTTGAGTAAAGTGCAATACTTAGAGCACTTTCACCTTGGGCTTTTCCTAAAATGTTAATCCTTACATTCCTAACTGAGTAGATAAGCAGCTGGGGAGAAACTGTGGCAGAGAGATACAACATCTTACTTATAGGCCCTGGCATATCAGAGGCAGAATTAGAGCTCAGAACTCCCTGCAGGCTTCATTGCCTGCCTACTAGCACCTTCAGCTAATTCTAGGGTAAAATCTTATCTTCGATATACTGCATGCTCATAACCCCAAGTGACTGCCTCCCTTGCATATCAATCCATGTCTCTCTGTTGGAGTTTTATTTAGTTTATTTTAAAAAGTTCAACATGTTGTAGCCTCGTTCCTGTTGCTAAATGTCTTCTATTGTGGTTCTTGAGCAAACCTATGATTTAGCAATAAACATTATACCTGATACTGGTATTTTCTCTCTCCAACCCACCATGCCTTCTCTAAAGAAAACCAAACAAAACAGCCTATGACTCTAGCCAAATGCATGGGCCGTTTAAAAAAATACAAAACCATCTGTCAGATGTTTAATATCCAATATTTCTCTCGAACAGATGGGATGTATTATTTGGTTCACTATTCAGTGAATGGGAATTCCACTGAATTATCAAACAAACTGTACTGGGAAAGAAAGGTTACTTACACCTAAATGGAGGTCTTCAAGTATATTGTTTTTACACGTTTGCATCACAAGGGGAAGTGTATGCACTTGCAGCCCCAACTTCAAGGTTGAAATAATTATCACTAGGCCACATACATGCTCACACTCATACAGAACAGAGAATCCACGGGGATAAGAAAAGGTGTTGTCCATAGGTATCTCGGGTTTTTTCACACCCAGTAAGCATCTGGTCTTTTTGAACAAAGAGATTCCCTTTCTTCTGTGACTCACACTCCATTTCTTGGGGTAAGAACTCAGGGGGAATGGTCTAAAGATTAATGCTAATTAGAGACTCCTACAATGCTTTCCAAAAATGAGAATCAGATTTTGACCAGTGTCCTGCAGCCAAAACAGGATCCCACCCATGCCCCCAGAACCCTGCTGGACGGACTGGTCATGTGTAGCAGGACAAGAGCTTTACAGACGTTGCAAACTTCTGTAAGTAGACTATTCTTCAGAGATGTCACAAAGGATACTTGTGACCTTGAAAAGGAAATGTCTAGAACATGGCATGATTTACAATTCTAAATTGCTAAAGACAGTTGGGCTTCATTAATCCAAAGTACCTGGGAGCCTGACACCCAGGTTTCTAACATGCATGGCCTGCACAAAGGCAGACAACTCAGCAAAAGCTTGTGGCGTTTATAAGTTGCAACCCAAAAGTTGCACTTCAAGGTGTGCTTGAGGCCAATTTACAGCATGCAGGAATAAGCATACTTTATCTTACTCAAAGCGCAGCACTCAAAGCCTTCTCCTGGCTTTTCTGAGGAACTTCTATTGTCCTGCTTTGTTTATCCATTTTCCTTTCTTAACTGCAATGAGAATGACATTTTATCAACTGGTTGAAGATTAGCTGTAGCTCGGGTAGGGCTCATGCTTCACATACCTAGCTGAACTTTGAAGGAGTTGCCATGGAGTTTTTGAAAACTAATACAGGATTTCAATGTGTCTGTCTACCTGATCATTAAAGCTATATAGAGATGTGCTCTTTTCTAGCACTGTATGAATGAGCTGAAATTTTAAAAAGCTGGCCTGGTGCTTATTAGTAAAGTTAAGTAGTCACAAACAGCCAATTGGGCAAGTTTAAACCATAGGAAACTTTTAAACTTTAGAAACTGGAAGTGGTTGACTCTTGCTGCAAAGTTCAATGACATCCATGCAGTTCTTGGCTACATGAAACACCGCAGGACTAGAAGTAGTGTTTAAAAAGTTTGAGGGAAGAAAGATTTACTAAAAGAATCCATGCCTATTAAGAAAACATCAGCATGAGATGTGTGTGTTAAAAAAGAGTCAGTAGGAAATTTCTAGAAGAATTCTAGATATATAGGCTGGGTTGCCAACTGCCAGTAAGTATATTGACTATCGGTAAAATGTCAGGATAAGGGGTTGGCAGTAAGGTCTGTAAAAAAAAGTTAACTGTCAGTAAAAACACTAAGCTAAGCAACACACAGTACACAACAGCACTACTTGGTGTCTGAGCAGGAGTGCAGCGCCCTGCAAGGAGCATCTCTCAGCCATGTGCTACTTCTTCTGTATCCCAAAGACTGCTGGCTTGCAGGCAGGCTTCTTTGGGACTCTGTGCTGGGATGGGGGCAGCAAGGTCAGAAGGGGCAAGGCCGGGGTGGGGAGGGCAGCATGGTGCAAGATATAGTTGGGGGTATCACGGTGTAGGGATGAGTAGGGGCCCATAGTGAGGCTGGAGCAACACACTATAAAACCATTCCTGCAGTCAAGAAAGCTTGCCAGCCCCCCGCCAAAAAAATTATTACTTTTTACTGACAAGAAAATATTTTTTTTACTGTGGTTGATATTAAACCATTACATTTGAGCACAGCCTTTCTCACTGGGGTCTGGCAGCAGGGTAGGGCCTGGCAAAAGAGTTACCTTTACATTATATTTAACTGTCCGTAAAAACATGTCAGTAAAAAAGTTTGGCTGTCAGTAATTTTTTTTCTTGGGTATACAACCCTTATGCTTCAAGGAAGCATAAAGAGGGGAAAGGCCAATAGGACCACTTACAGTATTTTGGAGGGATCTGAAAATGAAGAGGTCTCTGCATTTAAATTGTTTAGTGGCATATTATGACATATCAGGAAGTCTTTGTAATATGAGCTTTTTATAGGGCTGTCTGGTCCTAAATTTTGCTGAGAGAAATTGTGTGGTAACAACAGCCTTTCTTCTAATCCTGAACATTCACTTGCTTAGTTTGGCTTTGTTTGTCACAAAAGAGCCAGGACCACTACCCAAAGGCTGTTCCAAACATATTAACCTCCGCCGTGCAATCAGCTACAAGTTTTGCATGGTGCACACACTCCGGTGCAACACAAAGCTAAATTGACAGCAACACTGTTGGAATCAGTGGAGTTACACTGGTACAAAACTGATGTGAGCTATGAATCAGACTTGAGTCTGTCATACAGATGTCACTTTTCGATACCTGTGCCAACTGTCTGCAGATGTCTGAGCTGATAAAAAATTAGAGATGTGTCTGTACAAGAACATTTTGAGTGATTTATAATGCAGACACTTTATGTGTTCCGGAAAAATAATTTTGCAGTTCATTACTAGACACAGTACATGCTCAACCAAAGTGAGCCAATATAAGATGCATTTTCCCCTCCAAAAAAATAACCTCCTCCAGCAGATTCTGAGGAACGGCGACACATGACGCTGGTATTAATATCAAGCATTGCAGCATCAATTATGGAGATCAAGGGTACGTCTGATGAAACAAGGTTATGAGTTTGACAGGTATTTACTATACAAAGTAAATGAGAGACATCTGCAAGCTGCGAGAACATAGATGTCTAATGACAGCAAGGCAGAACACTGCAATTGGCAACAAAACTTTACAACGATTATTCAAAGTGAAAAAAAAGAGCTTTAGGGATTCTTAAGATAAAAGAAAAATGTTCACAAAATCCTTGACTCTATTTTGAATGGTATCCTGATAGTGCAATACAATGAAAATTTCAAGTAGAAAAGTTTTTCTCACCTTTACTTAAAGGTGAGAAAAACATTTAAAATCAAGTTTCTGGGGAAAACAGAGGCAGCAAATGGTCTCACATAGAAAGGTTCTGGTTATAGAGATGGGCAGCAAAATATATCTTCATGGCTACAACCAAGTTACAAGAACATCAGGGAGGGGGGTGTGGTTTTCACAGCTGTGAGTCAGAGGGAAGTTTTCACAAGACAGCGTTATAACATCCTCCAACTTCTCTTTTATGTCTGAAATTTAAGGGACCTGTTATGTTTGTCCAGAGCTTTCAGATAAATGACTCAAGCCGCAAGTGTGGGAAAGAG
>NW_005842139.1:390027-421776 GCF_000455745.1 Alligator sinensis
CTGTCAGACTGGCAAGTATAGACTATATCAGAAATATAAAGCAAAACTATATACTAATTGCCATTAGCAGATTCAACAGAAAATAACTTTAGATTTACATGGGCAGATTCAACACACTCACATATCCCACAGAACTGATTTTGCTCCCACTACAGTTAACTTCCCCGCTAATTTTAATGGCAATAGGATCTAGGACCTCAAATCTTTCAAATTATTGTCATTTTATCCATGGATCATAGAAAAGTAGGACTGGAAGGAACCTGAGGACGTCATCTATTCCAAATCCAAGCTCAAGACTATATCACCGCTAAATCAACACCAACAGCTGTTTGTCCAATTTACATTTAAAAACCTCCGATGATGGAGATTTTATAGCCTCTTTAGGAACTCTGTTCCTGTGTTTGATGGCTCTCTTATTTAGGAAGTTCTTCCTAATATCAAACATAAATCTCCCCAGTTGCAATTTAAGATTATTCCTTCCAGTCCTGTCTCCTGAAGACTCAAAGAACAATTAATTGCCATCCTCTTTATAACAAACCTTTTTGTATTTGCAGATGCTTTATCAAATCCCCTCTTAGTCTTATCTTTGCGCAACTAAATATTTAATCCCATGTCTTCCAACCTTTCCTCCTTTGTCATGTTTTCCAGACCTCTAACAATTTTTCTTGCTGTCCTCTGGACCCCTTCCAATTTGCTGTAATCTTTCTGGAAGTGTGCTGCCCCAAACCAGACACAGAGTTTCATGTGACGTCTCGCAGTGCTGAATATAATGGAAAAAATGTTCCTTGTGACTTGACTATAACACCCTATTAGCTTATATAACATCTCATTAGTTTTTTTTGTAATAATATTACATGATTGACCTATAATCAGGTTATTATCTTCTATAACCTCCAGGTCCTGTTCTAAGCCTACCCATTCATAGCTCATGTTGTACTTGTCGTGTGGCTGTTCTATTCCAAATGCAGCATATAGTGCTGTCCTTATTGAATTTCATCCCATATATTCCAGACAAGGTTTTCCAATTTATGAAGGTCATTTTGAGTCTTAACTCTGTTCTCTACAGTATCTGCCATTACACTCAGGTTCACCTCATCCATAAATGTACTGTGTACACTCAGTTCCAGCCTCTAAGTCAGGAGCCAACATGCACCCCACCACTGACACTATGCAACACACACCAGAGTGGAGCTGGGGGTGGGGAGCAGCAACGGCAGCACAGGTGCAGCTGGAAACCACCCAGCCCTGGCACAGCTCCTGCCTGCCTGGCTCCAGTGCAGACACAAAGCCCTCCAGCTCTGCAAGCCAGATCCAATGACTCCATGGGATGTATGTTGCTGACTCCTGTTCCAAGTCATTAAAGAAGTTATTGAAAAATACTGAACCCAAAAGACACTGGTGCCACATCTCTCTGTACTTCCTCCCAGTTTGGCATTGCATTATTGATGGGTACTCTTCGACCATGACTGTCCAACCAGTTATGCATCCATCTCATAGTAGTTTCAGCTAGATAGTATTTCTGAAACGTATATATGAGAATGTCATGGGAGGGTGTCAAATGCCATCCTAAAGCCAAAGTATATCACTCCTGCTGCTCCTCCCTTCACAAGGCTTATCATTTTGTCATAGAAGGAGATACATTTTTAGGCATGACTTGCTGTTAACAAGACAGGGTAGATTTGCTAGATCGCACAGGGGGCAGGGAGTCAGCCTAGCTGAGTTGACTCCCCATTCCTGGCACTAGATTGGGCGGGGGGGAGCAGAGAGTCAACCCAGCTAGGCTCACTCCCGCCCCCCACACTACAATTGGGTACGGGGGGAGAGTCAGTCCAACTGGGCTCACTCCCTGCCCCCGTGCTGTGATTGGGCACGGGGGGGGAGAGTCAGCCCAGCTAGACTCACTCCCACCCCCCACGCTGCAATCAGGTGTGGGGTGGAGAGTCAACCCAACTGGGCTCACTCCCGCCCCAACCCCCCCGCCCGCGCTGCGAGGAGGTGCGGGGGTGAGAGTCAGCCCAACTGGGCTCACTCCCACCCCCCACACTGCGATCGGGTGTGGGACGGAGAGTCAGCCCAACTGCGTGGGCTGACTCTCCACCCCAGCCCCTGCCCCGGATCGCAGCGCCCGCCGTCAGATCGTAGCGCTGGGGTGGGGATCTGAGCCCAGGCTCAGTTCCCTTCCCCTGCACAGTTATTGGCTTCCAGCAGCAGGAGACAGGGAGAGCCAGGGCTGCAGTCTCAGCTGGTGCTAGGAGTGCAGCCCCCATTCTCCCTCCCCTGTCTCTTGCTGCTGGCTTCGAAACTCAAAACATTTTGAAACTTTCAAAACATTTTGACTAGCCTAGTTTTGTTTCGAGGCTGTTTCGAAGCCCTTCATTTTGATTTGATCTCACTGTTTTGAGCTCAAAATTAGTTGAAAGTGTCAAATCGAAACAACTGCTGAAATTTCACACAGCCCTAGGCAATACACCACACATGCAGCAGCAGCACATGGCAGGGTTTTGACCCCAAGATCCCAGGGTCAAAAAAACCTACAGCAAAAAAAAGTGGGGCGGCATATGTGGCAGCAGCATGCACCATCCAAAACTGGAGCCTGGCCAGCCAGAGCCACACTCCAGCTCCAGGCCAGGCTCCCAGCTGCACAAGCACCACAGCTGCAGCTCCTCAAGGGCCCAGGACCCCAGGTACGGCTGCTGGAGCCATGGAAACATGCCATGTGCCAGAGTGCCCACCCACCAGGATAACATGCCATGTGCCAGAGCGCACGTGGCATGGGCGTTCCCCAGAGACAAGTAGCAGTGGCACAAGGTGTGCTGCTGTTACTTGTCCCTGGGGAAACAAATGGCTGCGGTTGTCTGGACATGGCCATGAAAGCCTATGTTATGCTATACTATGATACATATATCTGATTTAGGTGGTCTATAAGGTGCAGATCTACCATGCCTTCTGCTTGACTTCAGACTAACACAGCTAACTACCTCTCTTTACTTTTAACAAACCATGCTGATGGTTGCGTATCATCTGATTGTTCCTTAGATGCTTTTGATAATACAGACCAGGAAACTTTCCAGGTAATAAAAGATAGATTGACTGGTTTGGAAGTCCCCTTGTCCTTTTTTCTTTCTTTTTTTTTAAAGATGGGTATTTTATTTTCCTGTTTCCATTCTTCTGGCACCTTCCCTGACCCTAGTGAGTTCTCACGGTCTCAATAGCAAATGGCTCAGTAATTCTTTTAGTCAATTCCCTGGTTATTCTAGGATGAATTGCATCAAGCCCTACTGATCTGAAAACACCTAGCTTATCTGTAATATGTTCTTTCCCTGCTTCAGGGAAAAGCCTACCCCTTGTCCTTGATGCCAATTGTGTTAATCCAATAGTTTACCTTTTAACAAAGAGTGAATTTACACACATATTAAATACTTCAGACTTCTCTGCATTGCCCATTATTAGCTTCCTTACTCTTTTAATTGAGGATATACACTCTCCTTCCTATGGTCAGTATGTATTGTAAGAGATTTTTTTTTCCTATAGAAGGTTATTCTAAGGTTATATGAAGTCAAAATTCAGAACACATGAAAACAAGGGGACTGAACTTAATTTTGAATCGGCCAATTAATCTATTCAGACTGCAGATTGCATACATAATTTCTGCTCCTTTTGGCTAAGTTTTGCAAGGCACAAATTTGATTTAGACCAACATATTGCATAAGATGAGGAACCGTTGCCTTGGCACGCTATGTTGTATATTCATATTGCCCAAAACTGTGCATCCATATCTCATATATTACTTATGATATGAGAAATCAAAAGGATTCGGATTCTTAAAAATTGTCATGGCTGGATTCTCCATATTACATTTCTGGAAGCTTTGAGATGGAGAATGGAATCAAGTCCATGGCTGTTGTGACATTTAATTTCTTACATTTACAAAACAAAGTCAGGTTTTAAAACAGTCCATGAGCCATGTACGGATGCCTTGAAACAACAGCCATGGTCCCCACATAAAATTTTCCTCTCTGATCCTGGCCCCCACTGCTTAGTATTACCTCTCTACAGTAGCACTTTGGGGCAGAGGTGTAACAAGTCAGATGGGCGCTCGGAGCAGCCGCGATGTACGGAGACAATGATGACTTCCAGCTGCAGAGAGACATGAGGTAGTTCCTGGAGGAAGTTGAGAACTTCCCATACCTCAGTAGCCAGAGAGTGGACATTGATGTGGAGATCCAGCACAGGATCCAGTGCACAAACACAACCTTCAGGAAATTACTTCAGTGTATTTTTAATAATGTAATCTCCAGAAAGACACAAAGATCCAGGACTACAACACAGCTAACATCCCCACTCTTCTCTATGGATGTTAAACATGGTGACCTACCATTGTCATCTGAAAAGACTGGAAAAATATGACCAATGATACCCCCAGTAAAATCCTCAGCATCATATAGGGAGGTCACCACACAAACTCCAGCATCCTTGCTGCAGCCAGAGTAACCAGTAGGACTGTGCAAAGCTTTGGTCCCTGAGTCGATTTGGTGGAGATTCGGTAGCCAAATCTCCAAATCCAAATTGAATCAGAGGACCCTTTAATCTCTTCGAATCACATCAAAGTCCTCTAAATCAACAAATCAAATCACTGTCCCCAATTCGGGCCGAATCCAAATCGAATACAACCCGTTTTGCACACCCCTAGTTATCAGCATTGAGTCAGTGATCCTCAAGCACCAATTTCACTGGACCAGATATTGTGTGCTCTTGAACCCACCACAAACAAGTGATCCACAGCTTAGGTGTGGCCTGAGATCTTGTGGTGGTCAAAGGAAATGCCACAAGGACACATTGAAGGCATACCTCAAGAAAAGAGACACCAACATTAAGATCTGGGAGGAGCTGGCTTCTAACTGACTCCAACAGCGCTGCAACCTCATCCAAGCAACAACCAGTTTCGAGGTAAAGCGTCTTGCCCTTGAAGTAGAGGAGAGATAGCAGAAAAAGGAAATGGAAAGAAATCCTGGCAATCAGCCTACTCTCCCCCACAGAAAGACCTGCAGCTTCTGTGGATGGATCCGTGGCTCAAGGACTGGACTCTTAGGGCATCTCAAGACCCATCATTGAGTTATGGTAGAGATCAACCTTGAGTTGGGGGATTGCTGCCAGCACTGATTTCCAGCTGCCACTGTACCACTGGCATAATTTTGTAGCTGAAGTGGCAGCTGCTATTTTTTTGCCCTCACCCCCTCCCCATTTAGTGTCCAGGGCTCTTGCCCCAGTCACCCCACCTTGGTTCCACTACTGCGGCAAGATGAGAGCTTGGGAAAAATGCAGTTTTCTGTCCAGGACAAAGGTGAGAAGGCAGTTTTAGGAGGAGAAAATAAAAGCTTTCTGAGCCTCTGGATTTGGAGGTGTGTTTCTTTTTTCAGGGCTTTTCTGAATGAACCCTAGAAACCAGCAGAGTTCCAAAAACAGGCTAATCACAGCCCAGTATAAAATGATACGAGGAGTGAGGATTGCTCCTTTTGAACAAGTACAAGCCTCTCTCCAGCTCTGCTTCCAAAATGGTTCTAAAAAAAGAATATCTGTTCCCTTCCACTTGCCAAACCCACCCACATAATCCCAACAAAACGCTTAACCGCTTATTAAACTGTATAAAAAAAACCTGCAGAAAGCCATTCAAGCAGCCGCCCAACTACCTAAAGACCAGCATTCCTCTCCAGTAGGCTTCTGACACACTAAATACAGGTGCCACCAAAACATCTGTTGCACTTACATATCGCTATTTATTGCTCCCAGCTACTGCTGCCCAATCATCCCAAGTGACAAGTACAAGCCCCGGCATAGCACCGTGTAAAATTATTAACTTCCTATCTTAGTGGTTAGCCTCAAACACCATAAAGCCTCCGTTAATATGCCGTCACCAATAGCTAAATGCAGTGAATTTATTCTGAAAGTCTACTGAAGCAATTCCATTTGTTTCCTTCCTTGCAAAAGCTCCCAGCTCAGGAGATGTGATCAGCCCCGCTCTTCGTAGCAAAAGCTTCAAGGGGTTTGTCAGTCAGCTGGTTGAACAGTTCACAGCAGCTATAATTACAACTATAACATTATTAGCTGTTAATCATCTGTCTATTGATAGAATCTCTTCTTATAGTTACATATGCACTCTCTTTAGGAGGCAGCCAGTTTCACTGAAACATCATTAATGTAATTAATATATTTCATTACCTTTGTTCTCCTTCAGTTGTTCAAACTGAATAGAAAAGGAGGTGGCTTTCAGCAGCTAAGGGAAGAAAGAATGCCAGCTCTAATACAAAATTTCTTCATTATGATTCCTGAGTTTGATTTGCAGAACTGAAATAAAATGTATTTGTCAGGATAATGGGAAAAAAGGGAAACAATAGGAAGCCTTTGTTATTTTAAATAGTTAAGTTGTTACACAATATGATGGACTTCTTCTGTTGTACCTTAATGGATAGTAACACAATCAATAAATGGCTATAACAATTTTGTTCCGCTTCACATACTGTAATTGAAAAATAACTCAAGCAGAACTTTGGAGTAGATGTATATTTTTTTCTTTCGGTGGGGTTTTGGTTTTTTTTTGATTAAGATAAAGATTATGCTTTAGTGGTTTGAATAGGTGTAATTGTTATTATAAACACCTTTCAACAAGATGTCCTACCCAGAAGAACAACTCTGCAAGGCCACTGTACAGCAAATGAAATGAAGGAGAAAAAAAAAATCCATGGATCTGAGCAGCTACAAAGAGTGTCATCGGCAGAGAGAGGAAGTAGGAAGGAATGAGCAGTTGGTATCTGTTGCCTAAGACTTTCAAACTAGAAAGGGTATTTCTCCACAGGGAAAGGCCAACTCCTGCATTTCCATTGAACCCCCTGGACAGATTTCTACCATCAGTCATGCCAATGAAAATCTAGAATAACTTGGTTGAGCTTAAGTTACTTCTCGATTTACGACTGCACATCTGGAAGCTGATCAGTGGTTGGCATACACAGAATCGTCTACATGAAAACTGGGCTAAGTGGACAACTTGTACGGTTCCACCCCAAATCAGTTAAGAAAAGGAAGCCAAACCCCTCTGGGGATGTACTCAGAGAGACAAAAACGGTAGATGTAGCTAGTCCCATCAGATGTAGCTAGCCCCAACAGTGGCATAATTAGGACAGGACAACCAGGGCAGCCACCCCTTGGCACTGCAACTGAATCCCGGGGCCGCACTGCAGCATGTGAAAGCTGCTGCTGCCCCCATGTGTCGCAGCTGCCTCAGGCGCCCAGCTGTCTTGTTATGCATCTGACCCCCATAATTGTATGGGAAATAAAGAAAGGTGATGGCCATTTTAAAAAGCAACTGCTTGTGATCTCCAGACTCAAAAGCCGTGGGAGATGGTAGCCGTTCTGAAACAGTGGAATTCTTCCCAATTTTTTGTTTTTGTTAGAGAAGATTTTATGCACCAGCTTGTGGATGATGCTTCCGTTATGAAAAAATGCAGCAAAAAAACCATAAACCCTATATAATCTCAAAATTAATTCTTTACCTGTCACTGAGTGAATGAGAGAAAATTGAAGGCAGGCAAGAAGGATGCAGAAGTAAGAAATGATGTGGCGTGTCCGTGCACGCAAGGGAATATGAAGGTGTGCTGATTAAAGAAATGTTGGTTTACAAGGAGGGTGTTCGACACTGCAAGACATCTATACACCCAATTTATCTGAACAACACATGCTGGTTATGTTGTCTTGCTACAGTCTGGTGCAAGTAACAAGGGTGCCAAGGGCAATGTTGCTGTAACAATTAAAATATAATTTAAAGTTGAGATTTCTAGTCATTTGAAGACATGCAGGATCATATGCTAACATTCTCTTTTCACAATTCACACAAAACATTCTTAATAATCAGAATGCAAAACAAGGGCATTCCCTGACAAAGCCCATACTTTAATGAAATTAAAGTTGATTGCGTGGATGAATAATTTAGGGCAAAATCATTAACAGGATGTTGTAATTATTCCCTGAAATGAGCATTATAAACCTAGGAAATTCAGAGTTAATGTAAAATTGCAAAGATCTGGAAATGCATACTAAAAGGCATGACCCCACTCTGACCAATGCCCTTAGCAAAATTGAGAGGACGAAAAAAAATGAAAAAAGGGGAATGTCTTGGAAAGTTCAGCTGCATTTAATTACAAACACAAACACATTACAATTGCATGGTCATTGCCTAGTCCTCTATTCTCAGCTATATTTTGCTCTTCGGCCATGCCTAGTAGGGCTGTGCAAAGCTTTGGTCCCTGATTCGATTCAGAGGAGATTCGGCCTGATTCAGTGGCTGAATCTCTGAATCCAAATCAGATCAGAGGACCCTTTAATCTCTCCGAATCGAATTGGAACCTTCTGAATTGATTCGGAGAGGTTTGGAAAGATTCAGAGATTTGGACCTAGAGACAGCTTTAAATGTCTTTTCTACACACCTCTAGGTAGCAGGGGCTCATGAATGCTGCGATGCTGGGGCACATGCAGTGTCCCACAGAAGCACGGTGGGCTCCCAGCATGCTCAACAACAGATTTCGAAGTGGACCAGAAGCACATCTGGTCCACTTCCAGGTCCATCAGAGAGTGTGCTGGGGGGCCCCTCCACTACTCCCCGGCTCAGTGACGGGTGCTTCCTGGGTCGGGAGGTGAGGCACCCAGGGTCTCCCTGCAGCTGATCGCCAAGCTGGGAGGTGCATGCGGGTGGGGGGGCCCGCGTGCTCCCCGGCAGTGGACCGGAAGTTCACCACCAAGCACGTGGAGCTCCCCACCTCCTGTGGAATGCTCCATCCACCCCAGCATCGCAGCGATCACAAGCCTAAAGGTATATAGAAAAAACTTTTAAAGCTGTGTCCATATCCGAATTGCTGATTCTCTGAATCAACATCGAATCTTCAGATTCAGCCGAATCAAATCAGGGACAGTGATCTGAATCAATTAATCGAATCACTGTCCCTGATTTGGGCAAAATCTGAATCTGAATCGAATAGGGCCCGCTTTGCACACCCCCTAATGCCTACTACCATGGTGTCTGAGCACCCTGCAGTAGTGCATTCAGCAACCCCACTGCTACCTGTCCGGTGTTTGTTCTCTCATCATTCCCGTAGCAGAAGGGTGAGTAGTAAAGGGTTGTATTTTGGTAAAGTTTAGGTTACTTGTTTAGCTTTTTAATAACAATATAGGTTGCTACTACATTCAGGTGAGTTAAGGCAGGGTCACAGGAACCTGCCTTGTACCTAGGACACAGGTATGGATGCTTGTGAGGGTCTGTAGTTTTTTCTTGAACCAATGCCTTACAGTGTTCTTTCTTCAAACAAGCTCCACCCTTATTGTGGAAGGTGCAGAGTGGCACCTTATAGACTAACTTGTTCAGAGAACTATTGTAGGTGACAGCCTACTTTGTCAGATGGTATTCAGACGCTATGCTATGATTTACAAGAGTTTGTGCCTCTCTGAATGATCTGGTCTGTAAGGTGTCACCCTGCCCTGCCTTCTGCCTGACTTCAGAATAACACAGCTAATTACCATTGTGCTACCACTGTGGTATTGTCGACCATGGACTTCATCCCAGATTGTCACCAAATAACAGGTTTTCTGATAAAGCACCCTAAACTTGCTGATACAGTTCCCAGGTATGCCATTATATTACATTGCAGGAATCTTTGCTTAAAAGAAATGGATAAGATGTGTCATAACAAACCCATAAATACCTCATAGCATCACACATTTATACAACAGTAGAAGAAAAGCCAGAGAATGATTTGTTGCACGACAAGCTAAACATAACTAATGTGCGAAGTCTCTGAACTGAAGCAAAGTAGCCAGTGGTAAAACCGAGGTGATATTTTAATAAATCTTGACATTAAAAAAACAAATTTCAACAATTTTGTCAGCTGCATATGTTGCAGCCTGAGAATTAAGTTCCACTGCAGAGATGGCTGTTTTCTGTCATATTAAATTGTCAAGTATCTAGTTTTATTTTTTTTTCACAGCCAGGATTTCTTCCAAAAGGAATGTTTTAAATCACTAAATCATTTCTATTAAAAAAAATACTTGGGGAGAAAATAATCCACTTTAAAACCTTCCAGCTTAAACTCTGCTCTTTGGTGTTGCTGTCTGTGGCATTCCCCTTTTCTAGGTTCACTCACTGCTCACTTGCTTCTAATTAGAGCCAAGAGACTAGATCACAGCAAATAACTTACTCAACACATTTAGCGTCCTTTCCTCTCCAAACGTCTGTAAGCAGATTGCAATTTCCTCAAAATTGTTCGTTATTCAAATTTAATGAACATTTTTTCTCCGTTTCTCTATGGATGGATCACAAACAGTTTGCTATATGTATTCTCTACTCAAAATCCCAACTGCATTCAGTAAATGTGATTAAATATATATGTTATGTGGTACAGTTTCTGCTCCTCAAATGTAAAAGCATAATCAGTTGGCCTCAACTCAGCAATGGAGTTAAATAAGTACCTAAAGTTAAACACTGGCATAAGTTTGAAGAACAGGGATGGGATTACTTACACACTGAAACCTTAGCACTTTTGCAACACTTTCTTGTGTAAAGGCTAAACAGAAAACCTGTGAGTTTTGTTCACTCACTTGGGATATTTGTTTTGCCTCCACACTGCCACCATTAAGGGAATGTTCAATATTTGGGAGGAATATTGCTAAAAACGTGACGGTCTTCACATAACCCACCAACCAAGCAGACAAGTTCTCACAACTTAGTTTCAATGATCTTCTCAGTCTGGGCTATGTCAAATGAAACTACCATTTCCAATTATGACAAAACTAAGGTTATAATATTACTTATATTTTTATATTAATCTACAACCAATACAAGAAGCTCCTGTCAACTTTTGATTTCAAAGCAAGTCCTGACAATTGGAAGCACCACCTCGGAGAAACAACTTCTAGGCTAGGGACAGACATTCAAAAAGCCTGATTGAGTCAATTTTTGCTGGTTAGTCTAACCTGGCTAGGTTGAACCAGTTTGTAACTGCTCAGATATCCCCTGTGCAGGCACATGCCTGCAGTGGCTCAGGCTATAAGCTGGGGGGCGCTAGAGAAGCCCTCCCTTCCCTTCTATAGTGCTGAGCTGAGGAGGGCATGGCCAGGCCACAGCAGGGCACTCTCATTAGGGAGGGATTTCCTCCTCCCCCCCCCCCCCCCCCCCCCCACTGTTGATAACAGAGCATTTACACAGAATTACACAGGGAGTTGTTAGCATTTATCAGCCCATCAAACAAAACAATAGCCTCTCTCATTAATTCAAGCTCTTCTTAAACAACTTTTTCCAAGGAAGGAATGGAGGGACATTACCAGCTACCTGGTGATTAGTTCCAAAAAGCCCTAAACCAACACTGTCCTGTCTGCCTTTGCCCCATCTCCCACAGCATGGACCATAGCCAGCATGTGGTCTGCTAGCTAATGCTGAGCGGTATATGTGTAAGCCAAAGGGGAGGAGGGAAATCCCAGCTTGATCAGGGAGTTGTGGGGGGGGAGTGAGAGTAAGCAGGAGGAAGCCAGGCAGATGCTGTTGTACCTGCCATCTCTGCTGGAGCTCCAGCCAGGGAGCAGAGGGGCAGGGCCAGCCCTCCCGGGCTGGAGCAGAGCCCTGCCCAGGGTTGCAAAGCCAAGGGATACTGGGGGACTCTGGTTTAACCTAAAACAGGAGGAGGTCTGGGGCAGACATTGCATAAACCAGTTTGACCCAAATCAATGAAGTCTGATACTACATTTAACCAGGTTTATCTGAAACCTGTTTCAGTCATATTCAGACTGGTTTATGTACACTGACTGTCTGCTCTGTTACAGGTTTAAACCAGTTTCTGGTCACTTAAACTGGTTTATGTGTAATGTCTGTCCCTAATCCTTATGCCTGCCTGCAAGTCAGTGGAAGTTTGTGGCAGCTGGTTACCAATGTAGGTTAAGTAGCTAATATATTACATACAGTGGACCTTGACGGCTTTGTTTAACTGAGAATAAGCCACAAGTTCTGTTCAAGTGCCCCGATGTTCTTTGCTCAGCTAAAAGCATATCCGGACAAACTAACCAACACCACTGAACCCCTAAGGCAAAACTTCACTGTATAAGAACAAGATCTTCCTTACTGCTTGCTTTTAATCCTCGCAGAGATACCCTGACTGCAACCCCTTTCATTGGGGGTGGGGGGGTATCATTTTAGAATTGGCGCATTTTTGCTCCGAAAGAGAAATAGACCCAAATTGTACAAAAATAAAATATGTAAATGTGAAAAACAGTTAACCCCCTTGTTTACAAACATTATAACATTTGTGGCTTGGATTCAGCTTGGAGCAAAGGTTCAGCCCGCACTTGCTTCTTATTTTATCCAAACAGATTTCCTTGCCTCTGCTGAAGTGTCCATACACTATCCCATTTCTGAACCGTTTCTCCCCTTACCGAGTGCAGCTCTTACGCGTTCATTCTTCAACATGGTTAAAAATGGAACCGAGAGGTGATATATGATCAGCAGGCAACGTTAACAGTCGCCTTAGTGCTCTGAAAAGTCAGATGGAAATGATTTTTGTTATAATGGATAGCAGCAGGCTTCTAAGAGGCTGCAGGACAGTCCATTTGATGAAGTTTAACACCTTCATGGTGTGAGAGTTCACACATTTCCTCCCATGCATCTGCACCAAGAGATCAGTGTGTTCCTAGCAGCCTGAGGTGTGAAGCTTTCTCCTATCCCGTGGCAAAAACATTTCCAATTGCTCAACAGCAAGTTCTGCAGCAAGAGGGGAGAAAAAAAACCTCTTGAAAAAGGGACTTAACCACAGGGGAAACAGAATGGTTTTATGGATATTCTTGGCCTTGAGCGGTCGCTGTGGATGCCTTTTCAATGAAAAGCTCAGAGCATCCACTTCCCAGGGAGGTTCATCAGGCTAGCATCAGATATAGTCAGGGTTACTCTCTAATAAAGCTTTTTTTCAACTCACCACTGATAGCAGTTGATCGTGAGGGCATGGAAGGCAGCACAGACGTGCTGTGCATGAAGTATTTCAGATTAGGATACATCATAGGGTATGCATAAACATTTATTCCTATGGAATAAATGCACTCTTTGATTATAGGTAAATTGGGCACTCTGGGTGATGAGCAAGGCTTCAGATTCAATGTGCTATGTTAAACTAGAAGGTGACATGCTTCGTAGGCCCCATAAGCTGAACTCATTGCACGCACCCAGGGCTGCGGGGCTCCTTGCTTTCTTCCATCCCCTCCTAAAAGCTCCCTGCGTGCCACTCGCCTTTCCCCCTCTATTTTAGGGACCCCTTGCAACTGCCGTTCCTCTCCCCGCTGCCAAAGTTACCATGGGCTTGCTTATTCCTCCCCTCCTCCCATACCAAGGTGTCTCATTCTCTCTCTCCATGTCCGTGTACATCCCTATTCTCCACTCCCTCCTATACCCTAGCCCCACCGTCTCTCTTTTGACAGATGCACACTGTTTCTTTCCACAAATCAGGGTCTACAGCTGAGGCTGTATGTACAACCCTAAACCCCAACCCCACCACCTCACAATTTCCCCCTTTACAGAGCCTTTTTCTTTGTATTTCACATACTGCTCTCCATCATGCCAGGGCCCCATACTTTCTGACCCATATAAGGGGCTGTGTTCACACCTCCATAATCTTCCTGCACTCCCACACCATTATTATTTAACTAAGAGATAAGTTGCTGAGTATTAGGGGGCAACACATTACACTCTACTGGAAGGATGAGCAGAGAAGAGTCTGGGGGCATTGAACTGGTTGTTTGAGATGCAGATAGTAGCAGAGGTGCTTGAAGCTTGAAGCAGATCGCAACGGCTCCATGTGTCCCTCACTTCCCTCCAACACTCGGGAGGGTTTGGTCACTGATCCCTATGATATTTCTTGCAATTTTGGAATTGAGGTATTCAACTTCTTGCATCATGGAGAGAGAAAGAAAAGGAAAAGCACCACTGAGTTGAGTGTCCGGCTTTGTGAGTTCAACCCATTGCTTAGCTGGGACCCCAATGATTCTAGACAGCCCAGGACCAGGAAGGTATTTTCTCATAGTCCTGGTAATGCCAACTGCATGGCATGGTGACTTCACGGGGCCCATTAGGAAGACTGTTTCCTTGGAATTAGAGTGGCTCGCGTGTGCCGATTAGATCATAAATGTGTACAGCCGGTGGCAATGTCATGGTCCTCAATTTTCTCTCTGCTTTCTATCACCCAGAAAGAAATCTTTCCTCCTTTCTACCGGTTTCTCCTGCTGCCTGATAACAAGGCCACAAGACACATCATCCCTTATCTCTTTCTAAACCTTGAAGATCTGCTGAGCACTCACTCAGTGTAAACAGGCTTTTGCCAGGCTGGGATGAGGCTGGAGATGGAAAGTTGTTTTTTTTTAACTTTCTTCCTGTTTTTATAGGAGGCTTGTCCAAGATGGCAGCATGGTAAGGAGTCTGGTACCCAAGGGTGGGACCATACAGAAGACATACCTGCTATATAACTGATGCTTGACTCTGTGTGAATGCGCTCACCCTCAGCTGGAATCACAAAGGAAAGGGCACATCTGGCTATGGACAAACTTTAAAAAAAGAAGGTGATATCTGAGCAGTACAGGGTCCAGGGGCCGAGCCCTGTAGCCAGCAAAGCAGTGTGGGACAGAAGCAAGAGGACTGCCGGAAGCGACCGGGATCTCATTGTTACAGGAACGCTCATCCCAAATCTCAAGTTTGCTTTCAGAGTGGTTTCAGTTCAGACTGAGATACCAGCTGGCTCTAAATGACAGCTTTGTGCACGGAGGGAAGGAAGGGACTTGATACTGAAGAACTCAAATCAACCCAAAATAACTTTCAAGCAGAGACGAACCCTGGTTTTTTTTAATGGTGAGAGAGGGTGGTCATTTATACCTTACTATAGAAGGCTCTTCTCGGTTGCTGGACTATCGTGCCCAGACGTGTCACATCAGGGTATCTTAGGTGACCTGACACACAAGGCACACGATGAGGCATTTTTGTAAAATAAGGTTATCTGCAGAACCTCAGAGCCAGAGTTAAATAAAGACATTACTAAATAAAGGCAAACATAAAAAAGTATCATTTCAAAGAACCTCTACAGAGAAGTCAGGACTTTCAGAGAAGGGCAAGGAAATAGTTTTACCATTGCTTTTAACAATTTGACGGGCTATGAGCAACAGTAGATACTGGGATGTCTAATAACTACCAGGTCTCTAAAAGGCCAGCACTCTTGGCCTCCTGGTGAAGATTTTGATTCCGACAGGAAGGATACAGAAAACCTGAGGATGACCCCATAAAAAAGCAAAGCAAAGCGTGCAGTTATTTTTAAAATAAGTCGGTCAAACGTAAAAACGAGAGAGAACAAGAGCACAGGGACTTTCTTTGCATACCGGGCACGAGCATGCACAAAACGCACGTGCTGAAGAGCTGGAAGTGTACAGTAGTGCTCGGTGGTATTGAACAGACTGCGGCACACAAGGTGCAGTCCCTGCAGTGTGAAATGCAGGTTCTGATTATGCTGCCAACTCTCCTTCCAGGGCTTGCTATAGGCTGTATTTCCAGAACTGAAAAATATGTATAGGACTCTCCATTTACATAGCACCTCGCATCCCACAGGATCCCAGCGTGCCAGCCAAGCTGAGAGCTATACATAGGGAACGCTTCTCCCACCACTGAAATGCAGCAGCTGTTTAACTACACATGGCAATACTACAGATCCGTTTATGACAGGAAGCAGCATCAGACTGTATGGAGTGGAAAATAAATGAGAAGAACCAGAAGGCAATTACCTTGATTGGAATCTGCTTCTTGTACACTGAGAAAGTTGCTGTGTATCATTATTACATTATGGCCCCTCAAATCCAGTTTGCTGCTCTACATGTTGCTTGCATTTGCCGAGGGATGTGCTTTAAAGAAACATATTTGGTTTGTTTCATTTACCTTCCTGCTCTGCCTCCTTGTCTCTTGCTTGCAACTCCTACACAGGAAGCAGTGGGGGTTTTTTCCCTGATAACACACTTGCAGCTGTTTCTAAAAAGCATAAATGTCACTTTAAAGCAAAAACGCAGGGTACCGTAGGTTTTATGGGGTGGAAAGTGCAATGTCCACAAGGCAGCTTGGTGACACCTTTGGCAGCTAGAGGTCAGCCTGCTTTACATGTGCATCAACAAAGAAAGGTTAATAAATAGATTCACATCTGAAAAGGCCACCCAAAAAAATAGAAAAAGGAAAAAAAGGAGAAAATGCAAGTCTGGCGCTGTAAATTTTTTATGCTTATCAGCTGCAGGAAGGCATCCACATAATAGACTTCGCAGGACAAATTTATGATTCTGCAAATGTTCCCTTCATTTAAATCAGCATCTCTTTGACTCGATATCTGCAAATCACCCCAAAATCCTGTTGGGCTGAAATGCTAAATGCCACAATGGACCATCTAATGTTCATTCTTCTTGGTAAACAGGGAGGGGGATCTATCATAATGACACTGAGGCCTTTGGAGGAGCCTAAGGTCTGGCAATTATGCATATGAAGCTGAGTGTTTAAGTCCAATAATGAGCCTTTAGTGATGGATGGATCGCCCCTTCCTGTCCTTCTACGATTCTTGTGATAGCTGAATTGTCCCCAAGTGGCACCCATAAATTTTGGCCTTTCAGAAAAGCCCGCATGTTGTGTAGGTATCACCCAAAGCCCTCATTAGTTAGACCGTGACCTTTGCTGCGTGACTATCAGGCAAAAGCCTAGAAAAGGCCTGTGTTCGATTAGCACTGCAATTTGTTCATTATCTCCTGACAGGAATTTGCAAGTGTCAAAGATGATCCTGTTATGAAAAGGTCAAGATCTGAACTGCAGTGGGGGGGGGAAAGGGCATCTGTCTTGAAAATTCAGCCCCAGCAACAAGAAACACCACCTCTGAAGAGCATCTAATTCGTTCCTCCGTACCAGGAGCCAGGAGCAGGTACACCCGAATTTGGGATTATTTGCCTTCGCAAGAGTTAAATTACTTTAAGATAAAAAAACGGGCTTTCTGCTTTTTGACTTAAAATTATGGAAATTGTTTCTGACAGCAAATTGCTCCTAATTAATTTACGGGCTCTGCTGGGAAAACGCGCTGTACTGTTGATTTCCACATTCCACAGGCTTCATTATAAGAACAAAATTTGCCTGAACTATTAACTTCTGTGCTGCCAGAATTAGAGGTAGGAGGTCAGCAAGAGGGACTGGGTGTGCGCTGGGACCCGTCGCGGCTCACAGAAAGGGCACACGCAGTAGCATCTGGGTAGCTTCTTGCTCTTGTAGAGTCTTGAGGCTTAAACAGTAGCCCCATGGAGGTGGTCATGGCCAACAGAATACGTCCCTGTCATTGTATTTAACTGGGATTTGTTGGCCACTGCCTAGAAAATCCAAGATATCTGTGCTCTGAGGGATATATGGAGGTGCATTTTTTTGTTTGCTATCGGGCCAAATGAGACCACAAGCCTGTGCTTCTGATATCATGAAGGCTTCTGTGGTGATAAATTGTGGTGCTGCCGGCACTGAAAAGGGAAGCACTGATTGCACTGCGAACTCAAACACTCAAAGACACGGATGTCTTTCAGGCAGGCCTGCTTTTCTAAGCAAAAAGAGGCAATGCAAGAACTGCAGTCACAGGCAGACGTGATAGACGGGAGCTGCTGGTACGAAGGTGAGAGCTGGGGAAGGCCTAGAGAAGACCATCCACGGCGAAAGGATCTGGATAGGTTACAGGGGTGGGCAAACAGGAACAGGATGCGTTTCAGTATGGACAAGTGCAGGGTGCTGCACTTGGGTAGTAGGAACCAGCAGCACACTTATACGATGGGGAACTCCCTACTTGAGAGCACAGAGGCGGAAAGGGATCTTGGTGTCATTATTGACTCCAAGATGAACATGGGCCGACAATGCGAGGTCATGGTTGGCAGGGCTAACTGGACCTTGTCGTGCATCCACAGGTGCATCTCGAGTAGAGCCAGGGAGGTGGTCCTCCCCCTCTATGCGACGCTGGTCAGGCCGCAGCTGGAGTATTGTGTCCAGTTCTGTGCGCCCCATTTCAGGAGGGATGTGGACAACATGGAGAGGGTCCAGAGGAGGGCCACCCGCATGATCCGGGGACAACAGGGCAGACCCTACAGTGAGAGACTGCGGGACCTGAACCTATTCAGCCTCCACAAGAGAAGGCTGAGGGGGGACCTGGTGACCGTCTATAAACTCACTAGGGGGAACCAGAAGGGTTTGGGGGAGACGCTGTTTCCCCTAGCCCCCGCTGGCATAACAAGGAGTAATGGGCACAAGTTGATGGAGAGGAGGTACAGATTGGACATCCGAAAAAACTACTTCACAGTTAGGGCGGCTAGGAGCTGGAACCAACTTCCAAGGGAGGTGGTGCTGGCCCCTACCCTGGGGGTCTTTAAGAAGAGGCTGGATGCCTACCTGGCTGGACTCATTTGAGTCCCGTTTTTGTTTTTAGGGTTTTTTGTTGTTCTCCCACCCTGGTGGGGGGTCGGGCTAGAAGATCTATTAGGTCCCTTCCGACCCTAAAACTATGAAACTATGAAACTATGAAAGGCAATAGCACCTGTCCTTGCAAAAAATGCAGGAGTCAGATACCGAGGGATAAGATTTAGAAATAGTTGGTAATGGGTAAGAAGCAGGACCATGTAAGTCTGTTCATTTTAAAATAAGAAGGATCAGATGGGTTATTAGCATTTGTGGGGTGGGCAAATAGGAAAAGTGTGTGTGGTGGGAGGTAGGTTGGATAAGGATGCATACCTTTCTGGAGCAGAAATGACCTATTCAGGATTATTTGGACCATGTGCCCTTCACTGGTCATCTGGACTTCCAATACAAGTCATCAGAAATTAGGGCCTGCTTTTTTGAACCCGTTGTCTGAGTGGGAACTTCCCCGTAGATATTTCCTGTCCAGCCAGCTGGCCTCCGGATGCATCTCAGAATCCAATATCCATATGGCCGTGGAGAGACATAAAGGCAGCCTTTATCTACTCCCTCCTCTGTTATTTTCTCAAGACAGAGTCCATTCAATTACAATCTTCATTGGGATTCAATAGTTGTAGTTATCTGTTTGGCAGCTGATGATAAAGCCTTCAATAGCGCATACTGGTGTTGGGAAAAATGTCGAAAGACCTACTGTACAAGTACAGCAAATTTGACCCACTTTTGTAAAAATCACATGGGTCAGAGTCTTACATTAAATCCAGTGGGAAAAATTGGCACAAACCCATTTGATCCATGATATTTAATTCTAGGAGTCAGATTTACTCAGTTGCTATCATTTTCTAAGCTGTCCCCACTGAATGATACCCATCACTGGCTGCGTGAAAAAAGCAGCAACAGATCACAAGAAAATCTAGACAATGTTGTTCTAATATTTTATATATCACTCCTTGGCTGACAGCTGTGACATTTAAGAAAAGAGAAAGGCTAGTGAATCAGGCTTCACAACGCGTTAGGTTACCAACAGTAAAATAGTAGCGCAGGCACATAGAGGTTGTGGTGGGTATTGTTAAAGAGAGATCAGATCGACTCAACCTTGTTGCTGCCGAAAACAAAGAGTGCAAAACCAGCAATTCTTGTGTCATGGTAGCATACGTTAATTCGTAGTCTTAGAGAAAAGCCAGCATTCAGGTAGAGGAGACGATTAAGGGCACACAAATTTACAAGAAATGTGTTAATTCTTTGGAAAAAACCTGACAAGCATCAGAAAGCCAGAAAAATCACTGTTAAGGCGATGCTTAAATGAAAATACAGATGTTGTAAACCATGGAAGTGCATAATTAAAGAGCCCCCAAAAACCTTAACTCTGCCCTCGTTGTGATGCCTGGAGGAGCATTGTGGTAGTTATTAAAAACCCACAAAAGATTACACACCCAGGATATTCAGAGTTCAGGCTGCAATTCAAAGCAATGCCCAGAGCCTAAAATCCAAAAGTATACCATTTAGGCGCTGAATCAGCTTTAATACTGTTCACCTAATGATGCAAGCCACCTGTCTTTGTTTCTTATAAATAATTATAATTCCATTTGCTCAGATGTAGGTGTTCCAGTGATTTTATTTCCCTGTAATATTTTTCCTTAAGAACACCACCCAATGATCAAATCTTGTTTGATAGCGCCAAACCCCCTAAACATCCATCTAACTTTGAATTTTAAATCAAAATGGGTAAGAGCTGTGAAGATGCATTTAGACTTTGATGTTCTTCACCTGCTCATAAAAGAGCCGAGCACCACAGAATCAGGCGAGGTACCTGATAATTATAACTTCCACTAACAGTCAGAGGTGGTTGAAATGTTACCTTAGCTACTGTTGCTGCCATCAAAGCAACAGCCCCAAATGAGTCACAATATTATTCCCTACCCAAGATCCTGCAGACTAATCAACTTTAATTGGAGCACCATTGACTTAGGCTTTTTTTTTTTTTTTAATGCGAGACTTTAATTATTGCAGTGCATAAAATATAAATTATATGGGCTTTTTAGAGATTTCTGTGAACTTCTATATGGTATTTACTAACTGGTAAAGTGGATAATATGTGAGGCTGAATCACTAAAGCCATGCCTTTGACAGATGCTGTGCTGCTCCATCAGGCGAAGGAAACTAAACTTCGTGATAGTCCACAACTGCGTCGCTGGTGCCACTCCTCTGAGGCTGCCGCACGTACCTTAGGGGTGTTTTAGGCTAACTTGCTAATGAGCAACACGAAGCAAACAGCAAGCAAAGCTCCAAAGTTTGGACTCCTGCAATGGGCTTGATGTGGGACTGACCCTAAAGGATATCTGGCAGCTTCAGTTTGTGGCTGCCTGCCACACAGGGTGGAGAGATGGACAAAAGCATCTTGCACCTGGTCTCTAAGCTAGCGTTGACTACTAATGTGGTTCCAGGTGCCGTCTGAAGTGCAAATGCAATGACAGCAGATGCACAAACCAAACGGGGTTGATTTTACCCTGAGGTAGCTCCATTAAGAGCAGCAGAGTTATTCCTGATCTACATCAGATTGAACCCAAGGGCAAACACCATTCTTGTCCTACTCCTTTCCTCCCGTAACAATTGCAACGGTCAGGAACCTGCAGCTGAGTGTCCAGGTGGACGATACCCGGGTTGCGTGATGGCAGTTCTCCGTACAGATGCCCACACCAGCTGCTCTTCAGAAACCGAATCTCCCTTCCCAGAACCTGCATTACAGGAAACCAATCTGGTTTTTCTATGATAATAGGTCTATTGGTTTTTTCCAGGAATCTTTAAAAAAAATAAAAAATCATCAGATTCCTGTTTAATCAAAATGCTGGCAGACATAATAGTCTTGCTGATAAGGGGAATATCACTGAGTAGATGCCCCTTCTTCTGGATAAAAGGTCTGCCTTTCATTTCATTTTGTCAAAGAAACTCAAATGCTACAGTAACAGGCACCGTGTACATGTGTGTAATACTGAAAACGGGACGAAGAAGATGGAGCAGTGCCATCTAGAACAAGTAGACTTGCAGCGATGGGCTGCAGCGAAGGAGCAGTGCTTCCTCCGGGTCGGAGGCTCACGACGGGCGTCAGGACTCTGATGTTCTGCTCCTGGCTCTGACTTACTTCCTGACCCACACTGTGCAAGTCACCCACCTCTGCTTCGGTTTTTATCTGCAAAATAGGTGCCACCGGCAAATCATTTAATCTCTGAGGGTATCGACAGATATAACCATTCCATTGGTAATTACATTGAATAAATCATTGATAAGTCATCCTACTTGGGTAACACCAAAGGCAAGGCATTCCCACCCACCATCCTTCTCTAGTAGCCACCAGTTTCCTTCGGTGTTGGCCGTCTTTCCTACGAGGGCCCAGGCAAGTACGGTGACCAATTATAGATTTGGAAGGCTGTGCCCTTGCAATCCTGGCAGCGTGTACACCCCTGCATAAAAGAGACTATTAACTTCCTGACGGCTGGATGTGGTACAAGGTCCAGCTGCCCCATCCTATAGCTGCAGTGACAGAAGCCAGCACATTTCCTAGATAATTAATTCGTGACTATGATTCATGCCCCAGAGCACAGCGTCAAGCTACAAAATCTTCCAACCGGTTTTTCAAATAAGGACCTGAACCCTTGCGTGTTAATGAGAGGAACAGGTACAAATGTAGAGACGCGTTACAGAAGTTGGCTCCTCGTAGCCTGTACTAGGCCACATGGATAAAGCCAGCTGCATTGCATGCCGCCGAAGCCAGGCAGCCAGCTTACTTTTGCCCTGTAAATCTGTTTGAATCTGCTCCTTGCATTTTTCGCAGCGAAGGAAGACTGCACCCTCGTGCCTCAAGTGGTGCGCCGAGTGGCTGCGCTTCTGAGAAACAAAAGCACTAATTACAGATGTCATAATAAATTTTAATGTAACAGGTGAGCAAGGATAAGGTCTAGCACAGTTTTTTTGTGTACATCAGGTAAGCAGGTCGCTCTTCACACACTTGCCTCTCACAGCTGAATGCCGCACACTTGCCCGTGGGTCAGGATGCAGCAGCTAATCTCAGCAAAACTAAGCGGAGCCAGGCAAAATGTCCAATTGCTGCCAGAGAGCTTTAGACACAGACCTCAAATGCCTCGGCTGGAGAACAGGAGAGAGCTTTGCATCTGGCTAGTGCAGCTGCCAAAGCCACTCCAAGAGTGATAGAGAAAAACACAGGGGAAGAGTGCCAAGGGCAGCACGAACCTTTGCACCAGCGGAAAGCAGCCGTGCCAAGTGAGTATCGCTGTTGCCTGCCCGCACCTTAGCAGTGGAGTGACTGTTTAATGAAATAAAATTGGTATGAAGGAGAGACACTCCCGGTCACCTTTTTTTACACATTTCCAGAGGACGGGGAAAAGTGAGCAAAACCCTTTCTGCCTGGCCCTCCAGTGAGCTGAGAGGTGGTGCTTGCTGCCAGCACAGCCAAGTGAAATCAAAAGTGGTGCCAGCTGGGGTCCAACGTTCGGGGAAACATTGCACAACTTGGCATTTGGGGTTGGAGTGATGCTTGCCATTCGGACAGGTGGAGAGGAGTGTAATCAGGGACCTGAGTGTCTGCTGCTCGCACAGCCAAGGAATCACTGGGTGGATGGGACATTGCCAGGCATGCCGAAAAAAAGGGGGAGAAAAATGGACGTGAGAAAAACCTTCAGCCGGGACACTACGCATCCCGGATAGATCTGAAGAGAACGGTACCTATCACTAGTTAGCCCCGTGCGCAGCATCAAGCCTGTCATTGAAAGGCACATTGTGTTCTTACAGAAATCAAACGCGTGTTGTATAAGGACGGCCTCTTCCAAGGACACGGGGCTTGCGGACTCTGATGCTCCCAAGAGACATGAACTCAATGTTGGGGGACGTTTTTGTTCTCTATCTGTTCACACACTTCAAAGTATTCCTCTCACCTGTCCCTGATAAAATAGTTACTTCAGAACTCCCCCAGAATTTTTCTTTACTGATGGCCCAGTGCAGACAGAGCAACCCTATGGGACCCTGGTGGGAGGGGGGGAGATGAAATTCAGCAAAGGAACCAATTTCAACTCCAAGCTCCCTGGGGTTTACTGTAAAACAGGGGAGTAAGGGACCGGGTGGCTCTGGGGGCTGGCAATGAGCTCAAGACCCTTTTGCTTTTAGGTCAGCCATTCAAATGCAGTCCAGTGGATAAGGAGCAAAAGCCATTACCATCCGACAACTGTTTGCTGGCTTACCAGCTCAGCAAATGCATTTGTGGCTTTGGTCCCATTGCAAGCAGTCACAATTGACACTAATTAACACCCTTGTTGACAGTCTTGGGGGGAAAGGCCAAGAGCTACATGGGCATAAAAACTGAATTACCCTCTTGTTCCTTTAGCTGGTTCCCCTTTGGGCAAGGGCTGAGGCGTACTGGCAGGTCACAGCGCGGACGCCTGCAGTGCCAAGGTCTGCATTACACCCACGCTGCGGGTAAAACACAAACCTTCAGACGCGAAAATGTGTAACCTTCTCAGTCTTTGAAAATGTGCTTATGCATAGGAAAAAACTGAAGGGACATTGAGTGTACACGGACTCCCAAAAGACACTGCGAGGTTATGAGCAGTTGCTTGACAGTGTCCCCTCTTCATTAAGGTGCAAAAATAATTTGATAGGCATGTCTTATTGAACTGGGGACCAACCTTTCTGGCAGGTGCATCACAAGTTAGCCCCACATCCTCCCCAAATGCCACTCCGATCCCTTTCCTCTGCCCCATCTGCTGCTGCTCTTTCTGCTCCCAGCCCTGTGATCCCTAAAACTGATCCGCTGCTTTGCTCTCTTCTTACTTCCTTGCGCTCGCTGCCCGATTTGCTGCTCTGATTTCTGCTCCCTGCCCTATCTGCCACTTCTCTGCCACTTTCGTCCCCTTCCCAATCTGCCACATGCCACACACATGGGCTGCCAATGCCACTTGTGGCCCCCATGCTACAGGTTGGCCACCCCTGCCTTATTTAATACAGTTTATGCTTCTGGGGTATTACCTCCTTAAACATCCCGCTGAAATTTCTGGGGTGCGGTACTAATGTGAAAAGACCAGTGCTTCGATAAGAGAAGAGAAAGGTACCAAGACACTTTTAACACAACCGATGTCGAAATGGATGGGGAAAATAGTGCTCAGAAACACCGCCGTGCAATGGTATATGCCTCTGCAGAATATTGTGCCCCTGTATGAACCAGAACTTGTCACGCTAAAAAGCTCGACACTACTTAACAGTGCTCTGGGACTCATAACAGGCTACACAACTTACACACACACTCACAGACGTACTCCCTGTATTCTCGGGCATTAGACCAAGTGATATAAGAAGACAGACCCTAACATCATTACTGGCAATAGAAGACAGAGATGATGAAAATCACCTGCTCCAATCGACTGGTAACCGGAGATCCAAACAGATGGAGGCTGAAGAGGCTTAAAAGTCGTAAACTGTTTATACATGAAGCCCATGACCTCCTGGAAGAGATTGAGGATGCTGAACCAAACCTATGGGCAGCAACAGAACAGGTCAACCGCTGGGGAAGATCAGACCTGTCCCTACAGCATTGCATACCAACACTAAATGAGTCCCTTATTGGGCACGACCTTGACTGAGAAGCATGGGTCAAGCTGAACAGACTGAGATCCAGACATGGATGCCTCAAAGCAGCACTTTACAAGATGAACACCTTGGGCAGTCCCCAGTGTGAATGCAGTGTCCGACAAAGAGCACGGCACTTAATCGAAAGTCGTAATCTTTACGAGTGCCCAGATGGGGCAGGTGGAATCCGTGCATTGAGCCATGATGCTGGACAGCGGCTCGTAGATTTGGGAGTTGATCTCAGACGCCATCCGAAAGTTTTTCACAAGGCAACGACTCCCTGTTTATGACTGCAGCGAGCTTAGCCTTCTCTTGTAGACCCGCGATTGGTTGTGAGACAGAGAATTAATCTTGTGCAAAATAAAAGCAACCCGAGACTGTACTTAATATTAGCAAAATATGAAATAGTTAAAAGCATGTTTGCTGGGCAGGGCAGAATCAGCAGACTATTTTCAGTCTCGTAGCTGGCTTTCGTATACCGCGTCCCCTAGGTTGGTATCAAACAGTCCCTCTCTTTAAGAGAACCAAGTTGAACAAGCTAAGGAACAAAAATGAGGCAGGGCTTTTTGGTGTATCAAATGCCGCTCAGTGACCAACATTTTGAGCACTCCCTCTGTGGAACAGATCTGAAAATATTCTCTGTGCTGTACAGCAAGAAGCTCTAAAAGAGGCCAGAAAAACTCATCTCAAACATGGGAAATATCTGAAATATTCAGTGTGGAGGGAAAGAAATGCATCCAGTAATCAAGCACACACTAAAACAAAACCAGCTGCAGAGAGAGACACTTTTAAACGTTAGCCTGTCGTTACTGGAAGAGCGCAGTGCCCATTTAACGTGCTGTCTCCTTTCCAACAGCAGTCAATGCCATTCGTCTCATGAGATGACTGTACTGGGTTGGGAAGATTTCATCCTGATCTAAATGCTTAGTATGCCCCGAAGCTTGGGATTTGACAAAAACTCTTAATATTTTTCTCCTACTTAATAGTCTATTAATAGTTTCCTACAAGTAGTCTATTAATTCAAGTCATGAAATGGCAAGCAAGGATATGAAGCCCACACTTTCTCTAGCAGCTTTAGGGACTTGAGACTGCTTCTAGATACTCAAGGATGCATCTCCACCTACTGATATGGACTACGATGTGTGCATGCACAAGGTTTCTGATACCGTCAGATACATAATAATGTGTATCCCACATCTATAAGCAGGTTCTAATCTTACATACTGTATACAGACCTCCAGACTTCTGTATTTGCTGTATCTCGGTGATGTATGAAACAATCAGGATGGTCCATATTACTGTCTGAGCCAGTTTGCCTATTTCGGATAATGAATGGGCCTCTTACAGAACGGTGGGGTTTACAGAGATAGGTAATGTATTTTATACAACTGACATAAGGATGTTATCAAAAGGCTACAAATTTGATAGCCTAGCTATGTCTCGTGGTCCAAAGAGACTTAGAAAAGGAAGACAATATCTACATTGTTTTCTACGGCTTAAAAACAGCAAATGTTTTACAAAAGATACATCATGCACTGGTCCAAGCCTTTCTGATGTTTTTTTGATAGTGAGCTTTTTTACTAGGTTAAATTATTTTAAAATCAATTTAGTCTAAGAGCACCTTGATGGTGTATTGAGTTAAATACTGATTTCTCAAAAAGCTTCCATAGCTGACCGGTTAATAAAACATCGCTGTTTGCCTCTCCTGCCTCATGTACCATCCCAGTGTCACGCCTGGCATCAGAACGTAGATGCTCTGATGCTCCCAATGTTTTCCCTATTCCGGTGTTTTGTGCCTTCCAAGCAAATGTTATCAGGTGCTCAGCTACAAGGGGGAAAGAGGAACCAGCTTTCTAGTACTTATCAGTCTTTGCTGCACTGTCAGCCCAGCGAGAAAGTCTACAGGGAAGCAAAAGGAAACATTTGAGGCTGTTGTGACTCAAACCGAGATTACCATCACAGTTGCTCAGACCCGAGAGGATAGTCTTTCCGTTCTCAGATCGGAGGCTTGGAAAAAAACCCCTGTCACCTGTTCATATTGCTGTTGTCAGAGAAACCCCCCTGCCTCAGTGCTCAGTCTGCCATTCTTTGGTGACCATGTGCGTGAATTCAGTATGGTCTCAGATTATACCCTTGGATACACAATGTATAGCATCCTAATACTGGTTGAAGTAGGCAACTGGTGCCAGCATCTACCCTATTCAAAGACCCATCTCCTGTGCCTCATTTGCCCACTCTTTTCCCAGAGCGAACGGGTTGAGAGAATCTGTGTTCCTTCGGGCTGTGGGTCTCCTTTGAGATAGGACACAGATCCACAGATCAGGGGCATCTGTTTAATAAGCCACCTCCTGAAGCTTTTTTTGTCAAACTCCTCAAGTCCTGGGTCCTATCTGAAGCCTTCTCCAAGCCTGAGCATAAGAAACCCCCCCTTCGATATTATGAAGACCTTGTTATGGAATATGACATCTTATGCACGAGCTCCAGTATTGACCATAATGATTATGTCAACTCTCACTTACAGAGCTTGAAGGTGGTTAGTATCTGTTAAGGCGCTTTGATGAGCCATAACATAGAAATGAAAATATTGGGACAACTTCACTCATGCTGTAACTCTTGCCTCTGGCAGAGCTAAATCGAGGACCTGTTTTGGTCAAACCAACGACATTACATTACACGTTGTAGCATGAAAGAAAAGAAAAAAGATGCCTCTGCCCATATGTAGCTGCTCAATTGCCCACAAGGTTTTTAATGGCACTGATTGTTGATGCCTTCTGGTTGGAGACCTCCCAGCTGTTATTTCTACCACTAGCCTTTGACTCAGACCTCATCTACACACACAGTTCCCCTCACTTTTACCAGATTTAGCAAAATTAAACACATTGAAACCATGAGTGAGCGCCTACAAACTGATTTAATTCAACCGATTGCACTGGTTTAGCTCAACTGGAACATTCCTGTAGTTAAACTGGTATGTCTGCGTGTACACATGGCCTCCAGTTTCCCTGTCTCCTTTCTATTCTTCATTTGGGCACTTATACACACCGCAGGTTTTAATCCTCATTAAATTAAATAGGTTTATAAAATTTAAACTTGTTTTTTTGGAGTGTCACATCTGTGTTTACACGCATTTGGTTTGCAGACTAATTAAGCCAGGTCCCTGGCTGCTGCTGCAGCAGAGTGGGACAAGTCCAGCACTGCCCCTCTGGCCCACGACCCGCCACACAGCTGTGGAAGCAAGGAGTAGGCAAACTACACAAGAAAAAAAAGTGGAAGTGAAAGCAGAAGCAATTCAAAGAGGTGACCTACAAAAAAAGTCGCAGCTCCATCTGGTAGACAAGGAGGCTCATTACATGTCTTTAAGTGCCTTTGTGTTTCCACGCAACGAGTCCGTGGATGTGACGCTTTAATTTCTGGTGAGCCAAACTAAACTATGTCCAAGAAGTTTTAGTTTAATGTGCCAGAAAGACTTTTAAAGCACCTGGAAAACCCACTCGTGCAAACAGTCATACAGTTGCAGACCAAGAAAGGGCAAAAAGCGTGGTCTGTACACAGCCCCCATGGGTCTAATTTATTTTAATGTTCATTGTCCATCCCATACTACCCTTGGACCTCTCCATCTTCCTAATGATCATTTCCATCATACGCATGGGCAGGTACAGCATGTGTACGTGTGTTGGGGGTCGGTGGGGGAGCTGCATGGTGTTAGCACACCAGTTCTGTTTGCATACTGGCCTGGATGAAGTAATTCTGGAATGAATTCCTGCCTATCCCACACCTGCTATGTATCCATATTCATCAAGGTATTCCCTCTGTTTCAATTTAACTTATTTCAGAAGTTTACAAACCAAAACAGAAAAGTAATTTCTAAATGACTATCTCTTCAGCATCATGGTTTACTTGTTTTGAATCCTAAAGTGAAATTCTGTTACCACCAACTAAGCTTGAAGACCAACTCCTAAGAAATGCTACTATTTGTCAAGTTAGCTGAGAGAGGAGAGCTCTATCCTTCCAGGGGATTCCAAATCAATCATGCTACGGGAGGTAAGTGCCACTACTAATAAGGGTTTTGTTTGTAACTTGTTGTGTATTTCCTCAAGATGTCACTTTTCTCATCAAGCCAGCCTGCAGGCACTCGCTCGGTCTCCAGCCCAAACAACAGAAAGCCGCTAAATGATGGTGGCTTGTTAAGGGAACAGACAAACTTCAAACTGTTTTGAAGGGATTTGGGGGAAGAATTCATGTCTTGGGAGACAGTCGCACCCACAACCCCAGTATACAACAAGGAAATACACAACACATGACAACCCCAGGGATTTGGGGTTTTTTAAATAAAAAAACTGGAAAATAGGAAAGCAAAATTCATCTTCATCTAAGTTAATTTTTTAACTGACGTGTCGTGTAATTACCTTAGGCCCAACAGGCTCCTCTAGGATACACTTTATGCTGGATCCCATGTCACCAATTAGGCCTGTAAGTGGACCTAGGCATTTAAGTGTGATCCTATCCCACCCTACCCTTGAAAAAGTGTGAAATTTGAGTTGGTCTAATAAAAGATATCAGATTTACCCAAAGAACTCTGTCTGCCTACGTCCTTAGACCAACATGGCTACAACCTACACCTCTAAAGAAGTGTGAGCACATCTATTCTGTAGCATACCACCACTTTAACCTTAAGACTGAGTTCCAAAAATCAGCAATCAGGACCCATCTTTTGTGTGAATGGTGTTTTCAGGGATGTGAGCAGTGTGGAACTGGGTTAAGAGATGGATAGGGCCTGGCCCTTCCTTTTTGTCTGAGATGTTTGGTTTGGTTTGTGGGGATGCATGCTCTGATACTGACCCCTGCATCCTGCACATTTCCACACCACTCTTATGAGAGGGCAAAAAATTTTCATGCAAAGCTTTCTGACTGTTACACACCACTTACAACTGCAGGGTGGGAAAGGAAAGTCGGGTAACAGAAACGTGAGATTTGCTGGACTGATCCATCGCGTTCCAGGGCCTATCTCGAGCAGCGTATACAGGATACTTTGTCTCTTTGGATCAGCAGTTGCAGTGTTATGCTTTACTCCCTAGACTGTGGGAGTAAAGGCTCATGCCTTGTGTGCTATACACACATTAAACTATCATTGCTGCTTTACATTATATAACTGTTCATACAAAAAGGCACTAAAGACCTTTGGTGCCAAATGTGCTCAGCATCCAGCTCTGCTGTTGCTCAGTTAAAGATAGACTCGCACATACTGTTCTGATCCACTCTAAGGCCACCACCAATTGGTTCTGAACTACACCTATCAGCATGTTGATAAGCATTATTTATAATGCACAATAAATGGTGATAAGTGCATGCTTTTAATGGCATCGAATCTAGGCCAGTCAAGCATTGATTTCAGACCCTCATGATAAGCAGGTTTGTATCACATTTTCTACGCCATCCATCAGTCCAGCTGATTTTGCTACCTCCAGCGTAGTTAGTTTGAAAGTCCAAATGACAGAAACCTTTTAGGACTTCCTGCTGGTCTTGATTATCAGGGGCATCAAAACCCTGAATTGCCAGGCTGTTTCAACTGGGCTAGTGGGACTATTGGTCTGACACAGTATGGCACTCTGTATGGTCTTATTTGGCCTGGGTGAAAGTCATATATCTAACTGCAGGTCTCCCAATGGTAGCAATATGTTTGTAGGTGTGGCCGTCTCCCGAGACAGGATTTCTTCCCTCACTCCTAAATGGTGAACGCATGGCTTCCAGATAGGGCTGACTCAAGCAGTAGCAATTTGTGTTATGGAAAACATAAGCCATTATGACAACAGAAAAAAAAGGAGAAAGCAATTTTAGCTACAAACCAGCAGTAAATCACAATATAATGATTAGCCTCTGATTAAGCAACTATTGACTATTCAATAAACAGAATACATTCTTATAAGGCACAATGGGTGGGAGAAAGATTTTCTGCAAGGTCCTTGATGTTTAGAACATTCTCTTTTATTTTTAAGATTAGTTTTGTCCATTAACATTTAGTCTAAGTGCCAATGCTAATAATAATAATATCAAGCATTTACAGAGAGTTTTCAGTCTTAAAGTTCATTGTAAACATTAATCTGTACTGCATCCTTTGGCGGCACAATGAGTAGCATTACCTCTGTTCTACAGCAGGAGGAGTTGAGTCACAGAGGATGAAGTGTACATCATTGTGTGTGGGCCGGGAGCGATCCGGGGCCCTTTTTCTGCGCCGCGGGCTGTGGCCAGCAGCCCGGACACGCTGGGTCGGAGAGGACAGGCGACACGCTAGAATTAGGCACAGACGCTTAGTGGTTGATTCAAGATTGTTTACTTACACCGTAGATGGTCGCAATGTAGGCTGGAAAGTTTCCCAGGTAAAGCTCCGCTTAAATCCCCGTTTGAGGACTCGGACAAAACTCTCACTCTCACGGAGTTGTCGAGGCTCTGTGGATCCTTATTTGCGCGCAGGGAAGAGGGATATGTCGAGGATTGCGCTCGGCGACGGGGAGAAGAATCGATAGGTGATCAGTCTATTGATCAGCAGCCTTGGGTCAAATCTCCGTAGAGGCACTCTGCAGCGTGCTCAAAGTTCTCCGACTTGGGCGGAAACC
>NW_005842139.1:421807-424302 GCF_000455745.1 Alligator sinensis
TTTTACGGGGTGGGGGACCAAACCGTTCCCCGCCACGTGGGAATAATTTTAAAACAACCAATAATGGGGCTCGAATTTAAATACAAACGGCGGGAACTCCTTGCAATGTGCATTTCTATGCTGCAAAGAAGAAATGCACCCTGCAAAGAAAGCTTCAAATGGCGGGAAAATAATTCAGTGGTGCCAAAGCGCACACAAAAACAAAAATCACACCTTTGGGTTGTGACACATTGCTTTGAAATGAATTCAGTGGGTGCGTCTAAGCATACAATTAATTCAAAGCAATAAACTCTGGTGCGTATCGTGCCAGAGTTTATTGCTCTGAGGTGCCACATTTGAACACATGCCCGAGAGCGCAGCACATTGAGCTGGGTCGGAGCAGCCCCGGCTGGCAGGGAGCCCCTGGCATCAGACTGCCAGCCCAGGGCTGCTCCGACCTAGCTCAACATGCTGCGGAGGGGCTGGCTAAGGCATAAGGGTGCTCCAGTGTGAGGCTAGTCAGCACGTAGTCCCCACACTGAAGTACCCTCATGCCCCAGCCAGCCAGCTCAACATCTACATGTATACTGCTGTAGACGCCACATGTGTAGATGCTGAGACATTTACTGCAGAGCTAATTAGTCAGCTCTACAAAAAATGTCTCACGTATGCACCCCCAGTTAAGGCAAAAGCATTAGAAGCAGCTTCAGTTCCTATCCCTGCCTTCAGGTCCTCCTGTCAGCTTTTGAGCTGTTACAATATCAACGATTAATTTTTTTTAGGATTGCCTGCTTTTCCGTGAAGGATCTGCACAAATAAACACATGAAACAGAGAGAGACCAGTGCAGAGTCAGGGTCTAACTGGCTATACAGAGATACTGGGAAATCAACCATATCTAGGAACACAGCATGAGAACGGGCTTCCTGAACCATCAGTGAGTCTGGTACCCACTTGCCCACAAATGTCTCCCAAATTGTCTGCTGACTCTCCTTGCACACCACAGACACAAAGCATCCTATATATATATACCCCAGATAGAGAGCAGGGGAGAAAAGAGCAATATCAATACCTTTGCCACAGGCAAGGAACTGATTAGGTTAAAATATGCTTAGATGATCCTAAAAGGAAGCCTCCACCCTGTGCTACAGAGGAAGACAATAACTCAAGAGTCATTGCTAAACTGAGCTGAAAGAAAAAACTCCTTCCTCCTCCCCCATCTGACACCTGGATGGGCCCTGAGCACATGAGCAAGACCCTACAGCCAGGGACCTGAGAGCTTTCTAAATTCCATTAAGGGCACATCTACACGTGGTCATATGGCACCTTTGTTACTGCACCGTCATTTAGTGCTTTCTTTTGGAAATACTAAAAGATGGCACAGTAGCAGCCCATACTGTGCCATGCCGGCCATACACTGTTATTTTTGGCTGCCACGTCACCGTAGCAACGCACTATAACCAGGGAGCACATTGCTATGGTGTTACGGTTTTGTCAAGGGATGCTACAGCGCCAAAGCATCTTGTGTAAGCGTGCCCTAAAAATATTAGTGCATCCCAGCTAAACTCTCACCTGTAGCTATGACTAAATCCCAGTGCTTCAGAGGAAGGCAGGAAAAGATGAAAGAAAAGAGAGAGAGAGAGAAAGCAGGCAAGAAAGCAAGAATGAAAGAAAGAAATCAAATAATGTATTCATTGCAGGGGGTAGGAGGTGAGAAGGGAAACATCTTCCTTGCTCCTACAGGCAATGGGCAGAAGCCTTGAAGCATGAGATTACCAGACATCTCCCACATGACCGCTGAGTTCCCTTTCAGCCCATCGTGGGGTTCCCAAGCTGTCAAATCGGCGTACCACTGATTACAAGCACTGATTACTATTCCAAGAGTGCCACTATTCTATCATCCTTCCCCTACACCAGGGTTGTCAAATGCTCAGAATAAACAAGCAGACCCAGAACTTTCTTATGTTGGCTACTTGAGTTACAATCACAGCTGGTGTTCAATGCAGGTACGCAAGACAAAGACACATTCAGCAGCAGTGCTCGCTTTTTAAGTTGATTATGTTCCTTTTAAGTGATTTCTACAAAACCAGCAAAGTTGTCGATGGCAGGGCCAGGGGAAGACCCAGATACAGGGATGATTGCCTTCATACACACACTCTCACAATAGGGCTTCATACACACACTCTCACAATACCCAAATCTGGACCAGAATAGGACCCAACTTCTAAGATAAATCCTGGCCAGTTCAGGCAAGTCTCCTGGTGAGAGGCTCCTGTCAAACTGCTAGGAAGCAGCACACCTCTCCCTCCATGCTGTATCTCTATAAGGACCAATTCAGTCACTTCTTTTCCCTTCTTCACCATGGCTGCTGCGATTCATGGCTTTGGGAACGTCACCATGAAGCTCTGTACCTTTGCACTTCCCCTCCACATGCATATCTCCATATAGATATACTTCTTTCCTTTCTCTCTCTCTCCTCTCCCCCAAACTCTTGTGCATCTCATCACTTTGTTTCATC
>NW_005842139.1:424312-454792 GCF_000455745.1 Alligator sinensis
GCAGAGGTGGCCTAAGAGCTTTGCCACATACCACTGTGGTGGGCTGAAGTACATCACTGCTGAATTAGAGCCAGGGTTAGGAACAAACTTAAGAACACTCGTTCCCCGAGCAGCTTATAGGCTCCAGTGAAGCATCTTGTCTTATCCCTTACTCAGGCACTCAATATTTTTAAATTATCATAGAAATCATGGATTAAGTAGGTCCAAAGTCATAGACCTACAGCGCACAAAGCCAGAAGGGACCAATAAATCAATAGTTTAAGGCCCTTACATTTTGCCTGTTTACCCTTGTATTGCACATAAACACTTATGTCTGGCTAAAGCACACCTTCCAGAAAGGCACCCATATTTGATGTGAAGACATCAAAGGTATAACCATATGGTGCAATGCAATGCCATGCAGAAACCCCCAAGCCAGCTCCAGACCCAGAAGCAGGATGGTGGCCTTCTAATTAGGCTGTGTGGAGCGCCACACCGAATCAACTCTACTGGCCCAAGGATCCAACCTAGTGTCTCTGCATGGCACTGCATTATACTGTGTACAGCTACCAGCTCATTCAGAGCTAACAGGTATTTTTCAGGGTACTGCACTGCCCTGTGCAGACCAAGGCCAAGAAGTGGAGAATCTTCTTCTTTGGCAATCTCTCACAGTTGAAGATGATTGTCTTCCATGATTGTCTTATTTGTGGGTCCAAAGATCGCTGACGAGGTTGGTCTGAGATCAAGAGACTCTGGTGCAACTCAGGCATGTGTTGCCATGCAGGGTGGGTGCCACCCGATTCTTGATTTGGTTTGTGACACACTGTTTCTGCCACTCCTGCTTTTCCATCTCCTGTTATTCTATCTCCCATTGATCCTTGCAGCAGGCACTTCCTTCGTTTGGGTGGTCCTGGGTGATAGCCTCCCACAAGTTGATGTTGATGTTGCATTTTTCAAGGTGCCCTTGAGAATGTCCTTTAAATCCTTTCTCCGACTTCCTCTTGAGCACATGGCTTGACAGAGCTGGGAGAATAAAACTTGCTTTGGGAGTCTGGAGTCAGATATCTGGATGATGTGGCTAGCTCAGCAAAGTTGATGTCAGATAATCATTACCTCGGTGCTCATGGTGTTTGCTTGTGAAAGGATCCTAATGTTGATGCATCTGTCTTCCCACTGGATTTAAAGGATCTCCTGCAGGCAGCATTGATGGTGCTCCAACGACTTGAGGTGTTTCCTGTATATTGTTCACATCTCAGCTCCGTACAGTAAAGCGGGGATTACAAGTACCTGACAAATCATGAGCTTGGTTTCAGATCTGAAGTTGCAATCTTCTAGCAACCTTTTTCCTCAGGTGTCTGAAGGCTGCACTTGCACATTTGAGGTGATGTTGGATTCCTTCATCAATGTCAGCCTTCTGAGAGAGATGGCTTCTGAGGTACAGGAAATACTCAATATTCTCCAGAGTTTCACCATAAGCTGAATTACTGGAGCTGGGGACTGCTCATAACGAGCTTGTTGATGATGAGCCTAAGTATTCAGTCCTATTTTCTCGTGTGCCAAGTGTGCACAGACTACCGCATCATCATCATACTGGAACACAACGATTGAGGTTGGAGTGGTCTTGACTTTGGCTCAGAGTTAAACAGTTTATCATCCATTCAGTAGTTTAGCTTCACTCTGACTTGAAACTTGTTAGTAGTCAGATGTAGCATCATGGCAAGGAATATCGAGACGAGTGTTGGAGTGACAATGCAGCATTTCTTGACTCCCATCTAAACCTCAAAAGGATCTGTGATAGATCTGTTACTGTTTGCATACCATCACGGAGCAGGCACAGCATAGTGATAAATTTGGTGGGCATCCACACTTCAGAAGCATTCTCCGCAGCGCTTCTTGCTTGCAGAATCGAAGGCTTTTGTGAGGTCAAGAAAGGCCAGGTAGAGAGTTTTATGATGTTCCCAGCATTTTCCCTGCATCTGGTGAGCTGTGAAGATCATGGCAATTGTGCCTCTTGATGCCCTAAACCATTGGCTGCCAACCTCGGTATGCGACCCAGATCAGGGTTGTGGGGGGTCTTCAGTAGGGTCATGAAGGGCCTACATGCACACGCACACACACACTCATGCACATGGCCTGGGAGCAGAGGGTGGGCGGGGCAGGGCCACTACACACAAAGTGGGCAATGGTGGCTCCCCTGCCCCAGGTCACCACCATTGCACTCTGCTTCCAGCAGCCCCTGTGACACTGGGTTGGGAAGTACTGTTGGTGGCCAATTTAGGGTCACAGCCAAAAAAGGCTGGAAACCATTGCCCTAAATCCACACTGAGATTCCAGGAGGAGCTCTTCAGCAACTGGGAGGAGAGAGTTCAGGAGGGTTCTCACAATGATCTTTCCTGTTGTGGACAGCAAGGTGATCCCTCTGTAGTTTCCACAGATTTGTCTCCTTTCTTAAAGACTGTCACAATCGTGGCATCTCTCAGGTCATCTGGGATTTCCCTATCCTTCCAAATCCTTAAGATGAGGGCAAGGAGCTGTGATGGGAACTCCTCTCTCCTGTACTTGAAGATTTGAGCGGGGATTCAATAAACTCCAGATGCCTTGTCATTCTTCATCTGCTTGATGACTTTCTTCACCTCATCAAAGGTTGGAAGGTTTCCGAGATCATCTCTGGCTGGTGTTGTGGGATGGAGTTGAGAACACCCTTATCAACAACTGAGTCTCAATTGAGAGGGTCTTCAAAATTCACCTTCCAGCAAGTGTTGATCGGTCCCGTTTACTTGATCAGGTCTCCTCCATCCTTAGGTCTCAAGGGAGTTGGTCCCTGAGCGCTCAGACCACAGCTGGCTTTGGTGGCACTGAAAAATCTGTGCATATTGTGGATGTCAGCAAAATGTTGACTCTCTTTTGCCTTGTCTTCCCACCATTTGTTCTTCATATTGTGGGTTCTCCTTTGGATCTCGGCCTTGGCTTGCTGGAGATTCAGTTTCTTTTGCTTGCAGTTGATGCTGTTCTGCCAAGCACAAAAGGCCTTATGCCTGTGATCAGTCAACTCCTGGATCTTCCGGTCATTCTGGAGAATCGGAATCTACTGCTTCCCTCTGTCGTTTGTTCCAATGCTCTACCTCACTGTGGAATGAGAATGAAGTTACACATTAACTTCAGTTAAAGACCAGTTAATGGCCTTTAGTGGCAAGCCAGAGCTGTGCAGGCAAGAAACAGTATTAACTCTTAATGTGCCAACTGCTCACAGCACGTTAAGGTTTAACATTGCTTAACACTCCACACATTTAGTATGATCTAAATGTAACAAGTAACTTCACCATTAAAAATATAAGCCTTTACTTCCAAATTAATTTGTCTTCATCTTCCAGCCACTGGTTTTTGTTAGGACTTTCTCTAGCACATTAAAGAGTTGTTTAGTCTCTTAAGTCTCTTGAATCTTTCATTGTAAAGTATTTTCTCCAGTACTTAAATTATTTTTGCCATTCCTTTCAGCAGCCTCTCCAATATTTCAACACCCTTTCTTTTAAATGTGAATTCCAGAAATCGGTCCACACAATAGTTCTGGCCCCACCAGTGCTGTTTCCAGAGATAAAAATCTCCTCCTTACACTATGGACCACTCTCCTCTGTCTATAGCAAATGCAAGCATTAGCCCTTTTAGCCCTTTTAGCCTTAGCATTACACAAGCTCATGTGGAATCACTTGTCTATCATGACCATTCAGTCCTTTTTATATGCTGGGCTATCCAGTTTTCAGCCCCGCAGTAGGTAAGTAAGGTCTGTGTTCCTTGTTCCTGCTTGACTAGCCTTACATTTGTCTGTATTAAAATGGACTTTGACTGCCCTGTCCTCTGCATTATTTATCATTCACCAAGCTTTATGCCAGTCTCAAATGTAATCAGTAATGATTTTATATTTACTTCCAAAGTGTTGATGAAAAGGTTGAATAGCACTGGGCCTACTGCTGATTCCTTTGAAACCCCACTAAAAATACCCGTTCAGTTTTGATTAGCCATTGATGAGTACTTTGAGATCTGCCAGTTAGCCAATTCTTAATCCATTTAGTATGTGCTTTATTGTTTAAGTGCATTTTTCCTAATCACAGTTTCACGCAAGATTGTGCTAAATGCCTTGAAAATGTCTAAGTAGCCGTACAGTTAGCTTTATCAACTAAATGTATAATCTCCCCAAAGAATGAAATCAGATATGTTTGGTAAGCCCTGATTTCTATAAAACCATGCTGACTGATGTTAATTATATTTCTGTCTTGTAATTTGTACTCATCAAATTGTGTGCCATCTTTGCCATTCTTTAGCCAGGGATTGATGTCAGAATACCAGCCCATAGTTACCTGGGTGGCGTTTTCACAGTATTTCAAAATCTTTGAAAAATGAACCTAAGTGGATCTCCTCACCCAGCTCTTGTGAGAGTCATTGATACAAAAGGTCTACCATACTGACTGATCTTTAGCCTTATACATATTCTTTATAATCCTCCTTTGTTTCAGACTGAAAAGCACTTCACATTGTCCTCATACAATAAAAGACTGCTTCTCTCCAACTAAAGCAAGAAAATATTTATTGAACACTGCTGCTTTTCTCTGTATCCTTATTGACAATTTTACTACAATCAGGGACCTAATACCATTGCTAGGATCACTGTTGTTCCTAATATGCTTTAAAAAAACCCTCCATCTGGTTCTTAGTTCTGTCAGCTGTGGATTTTTTCCTGATGTCTTTAGCTTCTGTTTCCTTCCTAACTTCTCATGTGTATGGATTGCCCTCTCATCCCCTTTTCCCATTACATATATGTTGGGCTTTTTCTATTTATAAATTGTTGCTTTTACTTCACCACTGAAACAGGATGGGCTGCTGCCGAATTTCCAAATCCCCTTTAAGAAGAAAAATAAAACCCCCAAAGCCTGAACTCACCAGTTCCTGCCCAGAAGAGGGAGATCCCTGCTGCCCCCTGCTGCCCCGTGCCACATGGGGGGGCTCTTCCACGAGTCCCCCAAAGCCCCAAGGCCACTGCAGGAGCTGGTGAGTTCAGGGGTATTTTTCTTTTCTTTTTTTTTCTTAAAGGGCCGGAGCTGGGGTGGGCGGGGCAGCCATGAACAGGGGCTGGGAAGGGGGCTGGAGGTTGGGAGGGCTGAGGGAGCAGGCAGGGGATGGGGCTTGGCAGGAGCCCTTCTCCCTCCTCTAGCCCCCGCTCCCTCACCCACTCCAAGTCTGGCTCCAGATCCCTGCTGCAGTGAGCGGGGACTGCCAGAATCATCGAAGCTCTCCGTATCTTTTCCAAAGATTCAGAGAGCTTCAAATTGATTCGGACCTTTTTATTGGTCCCCTGATTCAATTCAGATTTGGAGATTCGGCCGCTGAATTGGGCTGAATCTCCTCTGAATTGAATCAGTACCCAAAGCTTCGCACAGCCCTAATATATACATTAATGTAGCTATATTAATCATCTCTAATTGACTGAGTACAACATTCTGGGTTATTTTTTGGTGAAAATAGGGTATTAGGCCTTGGTTCAGGAACCAGTCCCCCATTTATAACATTGTTCCTATGGAAAAACCGGTTCCAAGTTACAACGTTTCAACTTAAGATGCAGTTTTCAGGAACCAATGGTTTTGTAAGTCCAAGGACTGCCTGTACTGCGAATACACCATTAAATCAACTGAACTGCATTGTGTACTAGTCTGACCCCAGGCTCTGTGCTGGACTGTACCAACCACTTCTCCCTGGTCAGAGATTTTTTGGACAATTAGCATGGATATAATGCTTGCTTCTTGGGCCTGGTGTATGTCTATAGTAATGGTCCTGGTTTGTGGAGATGCAAGGAGCAGGTCTAGCAGCCAAACAAAAATGCTTGTGGATCAGCTGGTCAGTGGTTTGTGCAACAGTAAGCTGCCTAAGCAAGAGGGTGGTAACACTTAAGGAGCTTTCAAAATACATACTAGGGCTGTGCGAAGCTTCGGTCCCTGATTCGATTTGGTGGAGATTCGGCCTGATTTGGTGGCCGAATCTCCAAAACCAAATTGAACCAAGAGACCCTTTAATCTCTCCAAATCAAATCGGAACCTTCTGAATCGATTCAGAAAGATTTGACGATTCAGGCATAGACAAAGCTTTAAATGTTTTTTCTACATACCTCAAGGGAGCAGGTGGCTCATGAATGCTGTGATGGTGGGGCGGATGGAGTGTCCCACAGGAGTGCAGGGGGGTCCCCAGCATGCTCGGCAGCAGACCTGAAAGTGAACCAGAAGCACTTCCAGTCCACTTCTGGGTCCGCTGGCAAGCATGCCAGCGTGCTCCCCAGTGGAACCAGAAGTGGACTGGACTGGGTTTGCTGCCAACCACGTGGGCCCTCCCCGCCCCCTGTGCTCCTATGGGACACTCCATCTGCCCCAGCATCGCAGTGTTCACAAGCTGCCCCTGGTACCTCGAGGTACGTAGAAAAAACATTTATAGCTGTGTCTATGGCCAAATCACTGATTCTCTGAATCAGCATCGAATCTTCAGATACGGATTCAGCCGAATCGAATCAGGGACAGTGATCCAAATCAATTAATAGAATCACTGTCCCCGATTAGGGCTAAATCTGAATCCAAATTGAATAGGCCCATTTCACACACCCCTAATACATAATATAGAATTGCACTCATTTTATTTTGTTTTCTATGTTAAATTAAAGGCCACAGGGTTTAGCTGCATAATCTAATGTTGAGTTTTCTTATTTTGCAAGTAGTCTACACATGGCTTTCAGGGGTTAGATCCAACTTGGCAAATACAGAAAGAAGCTAAAAATACATTAATCCATAACGTCTCCTTTGCTGTTCAAAATGATGATAAAGTCCTTAATAATTAAGAAGTAAAATATGTAAACATTTGAACAAAGATCTAATTAAAGTAAATGAGAGGAGCTCCTGTTTTCACAGCTGGTCATTTGTGCTAATTGGCAGGGCCCTGAAGATTAAACGGCCACCAGGATATATTCTGTGTCAAGGAGCCATTCCCTCAAAAACAAAAAAATCACATACTAAAACAAACAGTGGATTTAGTTAACCCATTTGTCAGGAAGCATCATGGATCTGATCAGTGATGTGTTTCACCTGAATATATGGAGTAGCCATTACTTCCTGCCAGCTTCTCACGTCACCTGCTGTTCTCTTCTTTTTTTTCTTAACCAACCTTCAAGGTCTTCACTTTGAAATGTGACTTTAAAGTACATTTAACGTAACATAAATACACAGCTGGCCTTCCACGCAGAAAAGTCTGTTCACCAGCAACAGTCGCTTCTGTTGAGATGGAAGTTGCAAGAATGATGTTCTCTCCCCCCTACCCTCAGTGATTTAATTACAGAAGTCATTTTAGAGAAAAATTACATTAAGTATCAAATACCATGTGGACAGATAGTCTGCAGGCTCTTTTATCCCACTCCCCGGAATGTCTCAACCTTGGTGCTGAGGGACCGTCTGCCCCTGGGAGAAGAGGGTAAGTTATCATCCATATAATGATGCATCTTTTTTATTTCAGGCAGCTGCCTGCTTAAGAAGAAATGGACAGTTGAAGAGGCTAATACAGATGACAATCTAAATAGCTTATAGCATGTTCATAATTAACATCTAAACCAACTATGCAGAATAAATTACACCCAAGTAACAAATCCAGCTTCTTGAGATCAAACAAAAAGCAATAGGTGAAAATGTTTGGTGCCCTGCATCCTAATATGCCAAAAAGAAGCTATTCTGTGTTGGAAATAAAGGAGGGAAAGGTGCCTAGCATTTCCAGCTCCTTGATGATAAATACTCATGCCAGTGTGCTTTAGTGAAATGAAGCTATTACGCTGAAAAAGCCAGTTATTTTTAGAGGGAATGCATTCCATATTTAAAAAAAAAATCTATTGAAAATTATGGCTCTCTGCAGAATTGAGTCAGGTTGGAATCAATGGCAGTAGCACTAAGGGGGAACCCTATTTTTATACTTTATTTATGCAAAGTATCAGGCAGCAGACTCGATGTAAGGTAGATGAGCTCTGCAGATCTTATTACATCTCTCATTGTGTGTTGGCTTTGCTGCCATTACTGGATTAGCTCCTCTATGCTGCTAGGCAATGGATATAAAAGTGAATGTTGCTTGGTATTTCAGGCTAAGCTGTTTTAAAAAACCAATGCATTTTCAAGTAAATAAAGCATGCTTTCAGTAACTCTACCAATGCATTTCACTGTGTTCAAATCCTTACATTCCAACTCACCCCGACCTCTTCATTTCTAAACAGCATTACTTCCCCCCCTCAAAGCTGCTGGTTTCTTTAATCTTTTTAATCCTCAACTCCAACCAGTGGGAGTTGATGCAAACCAGCCAAAGCAGGCCGATGCAAACTCCCACTGCTGGCCTGGGTCCATGCAAGATACCTATACCCTGGCCAAGGGACAGCAGGCTCAGGTAGTGCTGCCCTTTCTCATTCTGATCTGTGGCCTTAGAGAAGCACGAGAGAGGGCAGCCAAAGATGCCTGATTGCTGTTGTGGTTGTTGCAGAAGCCACCAAAGGTGCAACCTTTGGCCATTCTGGAAACCTCCAACAAGCTCTGATGACTTTCTCTGCCTTGTACTAAATGGTCGTTGCTCTACTTGCCTCTGTCTTGGTCTCTTCACCTAAGTGCCATTCCACCCCTGCCATTTCTCCCCTGCCCAGTCCTCTTCATATCTCTTCAATCTCTCTTCTCACCTGACTTTTTTCCATATAGGTGATCCCCTCCTGGGTAACCCACAGCTTCCCCCAACCCCCAGGGACCTAACACTGCCATTGTTTCACTTTGCTGCTGTACTTCATCCCTTCTCTCCATGTGCACGTCTGGCCTGTTTCGATGGTAACTTCTTCAGTGCATGGACTGTCTTCTGCTCTGTGTTTACATGGTGTCTAGCAGAATGGGCCCTCCTTCTTCGTTGCTCCTTAGACACTGCTGTAATAAATGTGATTGATAATAAGAATAAAATTCTAGCCGGTGCCAAGCTTTGTAGGCCAGATCAGCCAAGATGTTTCAAACTGAAGCCAACTCTTTTATTTTCTTACTAGTGTGAACTTTAAAGTAAGAAACAGACCTGATTTTCAAGGCTGTACTAAGCAAAACAGCTCTTGTAGAAGGCGAATAATAAATATACTGCATGCCGCAGTAATGTCCATGGGAGAAAGCAGGGGGTTGCTATAAAACATAGTATTCTAACTACTACAGATGTTGCAAGCAGAATTTACAGCTTTCTCTGCATGCTTATCTCTCCTCACCAGTTTCTGCATTTGAATCACATTCAAACATGGGGAATGTTAAGCCACCTTTTTTTATTATTTTAGGGTTTTTTTCTTTAAAAAAATCTACAATTAATTTCTTCTGTGCTATTCCATAATGTTAAGCAGATGCAAGACCTGTATTTACAAACCACATGCAATTGCATTTTGGCACATGTAAATTACATGCAAATGCATTCTAAATGAGTTTGTTTATCATTCCTGAATTCTAATCCAGAGGTCTTACTTTTTCAATTCAGTTTATATTCTGACATGTATACAAATGAGTTTGACTCTGGAAAATAACTTAATAAACTCTGGGTTAGCTGTGCAATTAGAGGAGGCATCTGGGAAACATAAAACTTGGAAAACAACATTTACATCTTTTGTATATCCAAGGTTCCACTTTTCTCTCTCTCAAATTCATCATTTTAAAATGTTGCAGCTATTTTTGTGGAAAGACAAAGAAAAAGAATGCACGTTAAAACCAATGACCCCTCTCTCCAATGAGCAAATCCGTCGGGTAGCATTGGATAAAATGTACAAAACACAATATTTCATTAAAACAAAAAAAAGAAGAAAATGAAAAATAACCGAATTAACATTGATCATGACTTTTCAACAGCATTTCTTATTATTACAGCCAGGCAAACTCTCCTGTGGGCAGTAAAGCTTTCCCATGTATTATTAGCCCTCTACAGAAAGCTATGAAAAGACACAAATCTGTTTTGTCAAAGGACAGAACAGCATTTAGTTATAAGAGAAACTAGGGTCATAATCCATTGTTGGGTTAAAGGTGAAGAAAACAGAACTATAATGTTGAGGCTTAAGAGATTAATGCTTCTGCAGTTAGCTCCTGAACACCACAGTGTTAATGGCTAGGCCAGTTGATTTCAGTCTGCAGCATATTTTTTTGAAGGGAGACTTTTTATTTTTTTTGTCCCCCTACAGTTTATACTTATTATTAATGGTATTATTTTATAGCAGAGGCGTCACCAGGAGGTTTTGCACCCTAGGCAAAGATGTAGGGGACAGGGGCTGGAAGGAAAGCGTTGAAAAATGTAGAGCCTTACGGCAGGTGTACTGCTGCTCCTATTGTGCCCTGCTTTAATTAGTGCCTGCCCCTAGTTACCTTATTGATTTTATAGTATCGAAATTCATGCTGAGGTGCGAACACACAAGAAAACAGAGTTCTTGCTCTAAAGAGTTTTCAGACTGCATTTTAACAGTGATACCACAAGAGCTAATGAGACTCTATAGCAGGGGTAGGCAACGTTTTTTGGCCAGAGTGCTGAAAAAACCACAATGTCTATTTTGGAAGGGGCCAGAGTGCCCAGAGCAGCTGTTTGCAGCCTCCTGGCTGCAGCCAGCCCACAGAGCCCGGTCTGCTTGCAGCAGGGCTTGCAGCTTCCCAGCCGCCTGCTGGGAGCAGCCTGGGCTTTGTGGCTGGCAGAAGCTGCTTAGAGCCCAGGCTGGTGGTGGTGTGCAGAGCAAAATGGCCTTGCGTGCCATGCTCAGCACACGTGCCGGGGGTTGAGACTGTAGAGGAGCATAAGGGTAAGGTAGGACAGGAGGTTGACCACTGTGAACACGTGACTTCTCAGTGTACAGGATGGCGGGAATGTTCTGTCGCTGAAAACTTTGCCGACTTTCGTTCTGCTGTGTTTAGATGAGTGGTCACCAACCAGTGGATCTTGATCCACCGGTAATTCTTGGAGCCTCTTGTGGTAGATCTTGAAGACTCTTGGAGTCGATCCATGGCTGGGGTGGGGGTCTGAGTGCCCATGTGCATGCACGCCCACACCCCCAGCCCAGCAGGTCAGTCTGTGGGGGAGGGAAGGGGCAGGGGCTAGACTGAGGCCCCTGCAGTGAGGGACAGTGCCACAGAGGCAGGAGCAGGGGTAAGCTGAGTGGGGTCCCGGCTGCATGGGACTTACCTGCTGGGGAGGCACACCCCCAAATAATTTTTTCTGCCCTGCCCCACTTCCCTCCCCACAGACATGCCTAATGCATGGGGGGGGGAGGGGGTGGCGGTGCACAGTAGATCTTGGGTTTGCTTTTAAATGCCAATGGTGATCTCCTACTTAAAAAGGTTGGAGACCATTGGTTTTGATCCTATGAACCCTCTCATTTCACCCCTCTCTGCCCCCCGAGAATTACCACTACAGACAGAGAAGAGCAGTAAAACAGACTGTCCTTTCTGCTGGGTTCCCCTTTGTAAGCTCCTGCAAATATTATCCTTGCCTCCACAGTTTACGCACCCTGCCCCCACCTCCATAAAGCCCTTACCTCATTGAATTCTGACTCATCCATGCCTCTGATCTTGCTGCTCCATCAATCTATCCCATTTTGACACTAAGGATATGTCTTCATTGAACAAAAACAGTGCCACAGAGGGCAGACTGTGCCCTGGGCAGAGGTAGGACCTGGGGCAGCACTGGTTGCTGGGCTTCTAGCGGTGTTATCAGCTGTGGTGGGTGTTTTGCATCCCCTCCATCCAAGTTGACGCTGAAAGCTGCTGTTCCAGTTACGCTACTGCAGTGCCATGTTGAGATACCCAAGCAAGCTCAGGCGCTGGAAGCTGAACAGCAAGGTTAGCCCAGCACTCTACCTAGGTTAATCTACCATGTTTCTTTGGGTCACAGCCCTGTACTTTTTTTGGTACCCAAGCCAACTTATTTAGAGCTTTGGTATCCAAGCTAGGCTGAATAGCTCAACGCGGAATAGCACTCATTTTACACTTTTGACATTTCCATTCCACGATATCAGTCTATTACTGCTCACCTTGTCTACTAAAGGTGTAAGCTTTCAGAGGAAGGATGGTGCTATGCTCTTATGGCAAAATGCCCCCCTAGTGAAAAGGGTCTTTTACATGCTTCTGGAATATAAATGTTAAACCCCTGTTTATCTAAGTTTATCCCCTGGTCTAAGCCATTTGGGCCAAGGACTTGCATTTTCATTGAGGGTTGCTCAGACCAGCAAACAGATATAACAAAAATAGCAACAACCATAATGAATGCATTTCTGTGACAGAGAATGCATTTCCATAACAGTGTCCTTACTAATTAAGAACTGAACAACAGGGACAGCTTTGCATTCTCCTTTAAAAATACTGACTGGACCACAGAAACTGTTTCTTTAAATTTTTCACAAGCCAATCACTAAAAAAAATTAAAAAAAAAAAAAAAAAAAAAAAAAAAGGTGCACAATGTAAGCCAGCAAAAATTACTCATTTTTACTGTGTCTAAACAAGCTAAAACATCACCTTAAACATCAGGAAGGAAAAAAAGGCATCCTGTGAAAACAGTCTCAGTATAAAAGGCCTTGTCACCTGGGCTACTTGTTACTTCTGAGGATTCTGATCAAAGATAAAAACCAAGACAACTTCTTGTAATCAATTATGCACAGTTAGTTCACAGTGTATGTGCAATTCATAAAAATAAAATTAAGTACATAACATGGATGTACATGCAGAAGTGAAATATGGACATGGGCACAGCGCTAATCATTATAGATTGATATCTTAAATGCACAATAAACCCTCTTGTTTAAAATAGCCCCTGACTACATATTGCTTCCTTCAGACAATTGACATCTTCCCTTAGAGTGCTCTAATTTATGTCAGGGGAACGTGCACAAAAATATGCCAGATTGTATAGTGCTTACAGTTGTGCTATTGATTCCTTTGCAGTGAATAATCTGGCCCAGGGTTTCTTTTATGCATGTGCAGGGGCCACAGGTGAGTATTCATCAATGAAACAACTGAATTAACATATCTTTCCCCCCCAATTCACTGCACAAAATCCCGACAGTTTACAAATCTGACCTTCCTAAAGCACCGGACCAGAAATGGCAACTACAGCTTCTGAATTCTCTATGTCAACCTGATGTCTAATCCAGATTCCTTCTGACTGAGGTTCTCCCATGTATCCCAAGGTCATTATTATATAGCAATCACTTAACTGAGGGGAAAAGTTTAAAAATATATTTAGATGTTTAGCACCAGCAAAACAAAAAGGAAACAAGCCACATATTCAAACTTCCAGATGTTCTCTGCTTTTGTCCTTTTTCCCTTGTAGTCATCTTATCCTCCACCACTTTCTACAAGATCATTCCTTTTGTCACCTGGCTGTCCCTGAAACATGCAAAATTAGAATATTTCTAATATCAGGATTCATTCTTTTATTGTTCTAGCTGACAGCCTATTGCCACAGGTCCTATACATTTTCGCTTAGGTGAGCCCCAAAGAGCGCTCAGTGCCTTAATGAGTAGATCAATTATTGTTCATAAAAGAAGATACTGTCTCTTTAAAGGTTATTTGAAGGTTGATTGTTATCTTATTGCTTATATCCAGCAAATCTATTCAGCCTTATGAATGAATTTGACCTTTTTATAGTTACTAGGAAAAAAAAAATAACAGAACAAAAGTTAATTTCGAGCTCTATAATACAACACTTTTTTCCCAGAGAAATGAAAGGGCATTCAAATCGATACCTGCACAATAACACTCTGATGAATGTTTGCACCCAATTTTCTCATTTTGCTAACTTGAGATTGGGAATTTTGAATAGTTTTCAAAGACCATATTCTTTTTGTGCTGTGAAGTATGTGGTATTGTGTCCAAACAATGCTGGAGGATAATCATTATAGGAGTATCAGTAGGCCTGAAAAGGTCAGTTAGTTAGAAATGTCAGCTTTCAATGCAACTGTACCGGACCTTCGTACATGAGGATCCAATTAAAGGGACATGCCAAGGTGCATGGAAACATCACGGTGACCCAGAATAATAATAAGGCATTGTGGAGAAGCTAGATGTTTTTTTCTTCAAAGGTAATGGAGTTAGCCTTTAAAATGCCCTCTCTATGGTCTTATTTAAACTTGATGAAACACCACTTATCCCTACAAGTATACAAAAAAAAGCAGGTTTCTTATACAAAATGAGGGGAAAGGCATGGAGTATATAAGGTAACTTCACCTTTTTCAGAATGACTTCACCTCTTTCATGCCCTGGGCAGAGTGACTGGGCTCTTTGCAGGGAAGAGATGATAAAAAGTAGGGCTGTGCAAAGCTTCGGTCCCTGATTTGATTCGACAGATATTTGGCCCAATTCAGTGGCCGGATCTCCAAATCCAAATCAAATCAGAGGACTCTTTAATCTCTCTGAATCAATTTGGACAGTTTCAGTGATTCGGACGTAGATACAGCTTTAAATGTTTTTTCTACATACCTCTAGGTAGCAGGGGCTCTGAACGCTGCAATGCCGGGGTAGATGCAGTGTCCCCCAGCTTTGCAGCATTCAGAGCCCCTGCTACCTAGAGGTATGTAGAAAAAACATTTCTACAGTGCGGGGGGAGGGGAAGGCTCCCCAGCATGCTCGGCAGCACACCTGGAAGTGGACTAGGAACACTTCCAGTCCATTTCTGGGTCCACTGGGGAGTGTGCAGGGGAGCCCCCCACGGCCGCCTGGCTCAGCGACTGGTGCCTCCTGGGTCTGGGGGGGCACCCGGGGTCCCCCTGCAGCCAATTGACAAGCTGGGGAGGGAGAGGGGGACCCACCAGAGCACTCCCCAGCAGACCCAGACTGGAGGTACTTCCAGTCCACTTCCAGGTTTGCTGCCGAGCATGCTGGAGAGCCCCTCATGCTCCTGTGTGGGGCTCTCCAGCTGCCCAAGCACCGCACCGATCACGAGCTGCACTGCTACCTCAAGGTATGTAGAAAAAAACTTTTAAAGCTGTACCTGTGCCCGAATCACTGATTCGCTGAATCAGCATCGAATCTTCAGATTCAGATTCAGCCGAATCAAATCAGGGACACTGGTCCGAATTCATGGATCGAATTACTGTCCCTGATTTGGGCTGAATCTGAATTGAATAGGGCCCATTTTGCACACCCGTAGTAAAAAGTACCACCCTGCATCAGAGGCTGTTTGAGGTGGCAATATGGTACCTCTGCAGTGACTTTTCCAGCATGGATTGCCTGAGAGGTAGGGTTGTGAAACCAATCATCTCATGTAAGTGGCTAGAAAATGGGTATACTACAACATTACTGTAGCATACCTGATGGGGTGACCAGGGCAGCAGTCCTAGGTGCCACCTTTTGGGGGATGGGGGGGACGTAAAATCAGCCATTGCTACTGCAGTGGTTGATGGTACCACTGGAATAGGCACAGCAGGAGCTGGGGCTGCCTCAGGCACCATGAGGCTGCCCCAGGTGTGGAGATGTATTGCAGAGGTGTAGCAATGTTATTCTTTCTTATATCAGCCATATCTTTAAAAAGTGAAAAATCCTTAATACTGCACATATATTCCACCCCTAATCCTCAGTGCTCACAAACCCACCTCGTTTGTTTGGCTTTAGGAAATCAGGAATCAAATTCTTGGCGAAGGGCATGAAGAGAAGCCAATGTTTCCTTTTCACTTTTTGCTACTACTTCAGAATGCTAACACTCCATCAATATTAAAGCAAGTTTTTCCTTTGTTCGTTAGGGTTCAGTCAAGACTGATAATGTTATTGGATACTAGTTGAGCCCCTAGTTTCTTTGTTCTGTGAGTTAGATTTAGAAATTTATTCGCAGTAGCTTCAAGCCAAACTTCTGGAATCCATTCTCCTTGCTGTATGGTGGGACTACTGCCCTTCAGGTCCTCAATATTATCTGTTTTAAACCCAAGTCGTCACAGAGGTGAATTAGTCCCAAGCATTTTATTGATGCAACATGAGGTTTAGGTTAGGGCTTTAGCCTCACTGGGCGCATCTACACATGCATTTTAATGCACATTAGCCTATTTTAATGCATATTAAAGAATTACCAAAAAAAGTGCACTTTTGCTAATGTGCATTAAAATAAGCTAACACGCCTTTTTCTAGTACCTCGCAATGGAGGTACTAAATTTAATGTCCATTAGCAAAAGCATGTTAATGGGCGTGTAGATGCGTCCAATGAGCGCTCCACTTAAATTACTCAGTTATTATTAAGAACGTAAGCAGTGGGATTTTCTCCCCCTAAAATACACACTCATATAACAATTTCACCAACAAATACAAACAGTAATTATGTTAGGTTGTTTGAAAACTCAGCCAGTATCCCTTGACATATACTTTGATCAAAATCGATGTAGTATTAATTAGCATGGACTATCAAGAATAGTTAGTGCCTGAGTTTTAACAGTGAACAACTTTCCATCACATTTTATTACCCTGTATCATTTTTGCTAATAGGTGTATTATAGCTTCCTGACTTTGAGTTCATATTATTTTCATGCTTCAATTAGAAAGGAGTAGATAGTCAGAAAATTCAGGAAGGAAATGGAAATGTCTTGCAGGGATTTTAGTAGTGGAACTTATTCTTAAATAACTTTCAAAATTATATATTAAAAGCCTTTCTTCCCTTTTCCTAATTTTACTTGGAGTCTCATAAGCAGTGGTATATAGAAATGCAACATTTAATACGCTAAAAAGTACAGTCAACCCCACATATCACTGTGTTCAATGGAAGATGAGTGGAAATATATTTCCCTAACCTGAGAAAATTAACTAGGCAACAGCTCTATGTCTATAATTTGAAGTAGTAAAATATGTATGGCAGAAACTAAAACCACCTTCAAAGCTTTCAGTGTAGCAGTGTATCACAAATGAATGAAATGTAGGCAGCTTTAGAGCCCACAGCACGGGAGATAGTAAAATGGAAAATAATATTTTACCACATAATTCTGCCTGGTAAATAATTTTTAAATTGACCCTTGTATTCATTCAAGTGCAATTCTTTGCATATTAGTAGAGGCACAGCCAGAAAAGTCGCTAATATTTCAGGATCAAATCCTGCAGCCCTTTACTCAAAATTTGCAACTGTTTTTGCTCTGCCACCGAATGCGAACTCTAAATGTGTTCCTGAAGAAAAAAAATCAAGTAAATCAAGGGTGAAGAATTACAGATTTAGCTTTTATTTTATTGCTTTTAAAATGGAAACAAAAGAGACTTAAAGGATTTTATATTCCATGTTGTAGCCAAGCTGGGCACTATGGGACATTCAACTACCTCAGGTTTGCTAAATGCAATCAATTTACCACTGCCAAATATAGTGGATTTTATATACATCTGGGAAACATGCACCTCCAGTACTGATGAATCTCTCCTGACAGTACACTGATTTCAGGAGAATGTTATTTTAAATTGGCAGTAGAGAGGCTGGTAGGAAAGGAACAAGCTCTGAAGACGGTTGAATCAAAGAGAATTTCAAAAGAGCATTTGTGATGGCTCTTGGACAATCCCACACGTTAGCTATTTTCAAAGCCAATGGTTTCAATCATGCTTCCATTTACAGTATCAATAATTAAAAAACACTCCAGTGGGAGCTGAACTCTTACTTGGAGGAGAAACGGGCATACTATATCATTATTCTTTACACAAGAAATACAGGAAGCCTCATCCCCCTGGGAAAACTATGGAAATAATGGGAGTTTATTGGCACCTGGGGAAAGCTTACCACAAAATACAGAGCGAAAGTAGATAACATTTTGAGTATGCAAAAAAACAGAAATAGCCACATCAAAATAAAGGGCAGAGCCTCAGCTCCTCTGTGCAACTAAGCCCATTTAAACCAGCTGAAGGTGCAGCCCTAAAGCCCAAACCAACTATAAAGTGCTCTTCAGGGAATGCTTTTAGAGCAAATTCAGAGGTAAGGAAAAGGAACTCGAAGTTGCTAACTTCCTTATCCTCCGCCCCCAACCAATATGTATTCTACTTGGACTTAAATTCTGGATCTGGTGCAATATACTGCCACGAAGCCTTGTTAGTATAACTTACCTGCCCAGGGGCAAGAAGACAGAAGTGCAGAAAGACCTCGAATTAATTTAACTTTTGCTTTCCCTCAGCTAAGCTCCCTTACTTATTGCCAGCGAATGAGTTACTTCAAGGCAGCACAGTTGCATTGAGTGTAAAGGAGTCTAACTGGTTATCACAATATGCATTGTTTGGTTTGGGCATTGCTAGAGACCCGCCACGCCATGGACTCTATCTCATCTGAAGAACAGCTTGTCTCAGCTTTTCAGCAATGAAAGGAACCTTCCTTCGCCGCTACCCAGGGGACTCTGAAATGGGATCCATGGGCATAACCCTACGCGTCTCATCCGACATTTAATTTCTGTACATTAGCAGTGTCAGGGTTTTCAGTATCAACATCTCCTTCATCCTCATTCTTTCCCGAACATGTTCAGTCCACACCTTGGACTAGCGACCTATTACGTTTCATTCTGACAATTCAGACAAAGCCATTTTTAAGTAAGATTCACCCGAGACCAATAAATACACTTAGTTTTACGCTCTTACAGCTTGACTCCCCCTAACATCTACCTGTCTTGGGGCTCTTACCCCATTACTAGGGAGACAAAGACACTCAGACCTTTCTCTCGTGACTACCCTCTCCTCCACTCTCCCACCTTCTCTTGCCACCTTCCTTCCCCGACCCCTCACAGCGATGTCGATATGACCTGCCCTGTGCATTCCTGGGTCGGCACCTCCCTGTCTCTTGCCCCATCCGCACTCACTCCCCATTGCTCCGTGCAAACACACAAGCACGCTTACCCACCTACCTTCATCCCATGGTCAGAGCTAATGGGCTTCCAGGTGTTGCTGTGATGAGGACCCAGGCCAAGGCAGCGGAAGTCAGGTAACTGCTGGGTGCAGGCACAGGCAATGCTGCTTACTCGGGTGGAAACGGAGCAGTCAGGTCACTTGCTGCCACAATATATGAGTCTCAATCCAGCCGGACCCATGGGCGGGGGGGTGGAGGAGAGAGCAGCAGCAGGAGTCCAAAGGGAGGGAGCTCCTGGGAGCCAAGTCAGGTGACAAAACCAGGGAGCAAACTGGAAGCAGCAACTGAGTACAGATGATGGAAGACGCGATACAGAGGAACCAGCTAACTTCCCAGACTTACGTGCTTGTTTTCTTTTCTTTTTGTCTGAGATTTTGCTGCAGCTGCCCGAGTGAAGCGAGCCCTGGCCCAGCACGTATGCCCGGGATCGGGCTGATGCTCATGACTGTGGCTGAGCCTTGACTCTGGGGAGTGGGCCAGAGAGGAGAAAAGAGGGACTGAGATTGCACAAAGACCGAGTGACACTGGGCACGTCTACATGAGACGCTAACTGTGCAGTAGCTGAAAAACAAACAGTGCTAATATGCTACCGTGTGGTATTATTAGGCCAATGCGCTAGTGTCACTTAAACAGCAATCGTCAGCGCTACCGCGCAGTAACTCTAGTTACCATGCATTTATTTAGCACTTGATTATACAAGTACTAAATAAATGCGGAGTAACCACTGCGCAGCAGCATCTTGTGTAGACGCGCCCACTGAGAGTAGTCGAGAGATGCTGGCATAGGCCGGGTTGGGGGCGAAGGTCTGGCTCTGAGCTCAGTTGGGAAGCGCCTGCTGAGACGGATAAGCAGCAACACAGACTGGCTTGGAAAATGTGAGCCTGTGACAGGCTATGCTACACCTGAAGCCTGTAGCTCTGAATAGCGGGCCCAGAGATACTAGGTGAAGCTAGACTAATAGTGGACAGGGCCAGTGCGGACCCCTGTCCAGACAAAGACTAATTGCCCGGGAGCTTGTTCCGCTGTCCCTAGTCAGTATATTCCATCAAGTCATGGCAGGTGAGACCACTGATGGTGACAAGTCTGCAGTTGGAGCGAGGCAACCAGTGGAGGAAGGCCTAGAGGGTTAGCATGAGACTCTGCGCTCAGGCAAGGGTACACTGCCCTTGAAACCAATTCTGGCTGCAGAATAGCCCATCTCTCAGTCACGGCCAGGGACAGAAGCTGGTTTGCCAAGGGCTCTGCTGTTTTGTTTCATCACACCTGTTCATCCTATTATAGAGAAACATCCTGCACATTGCTCATTGTTTGAAGGCCATCTGGAGTAACGCAAGTGCAAAAGGACAACGGCTGGCAAACCCAACATGTAGGTGCAGAACAACGCAGCCAATTAAAGTGTCACCAGCTATGAAGATTGGGCATTACTTAAGATTCAGCATTTCATCTCTGATGAACCATGTTCAAATGGCAACCCCTGTGAATACCACATCTGTCATGACATAATGGAAAGGTTTCAGCAGTTTCACCAACTGCTATCTGATGTTTCACCGATGTCAAGGATGCATTAAGACCTATTAATGGCATGCTGTTGTCTTGCAACCACACCCATTAGCCGTTTTGCTGACTCTTAAGAGAATTCCCCATTGCTGATATTTGAGGTGGGTGCAGCTGGGCCCGTGCTGAAAGTGGTTACTTGCAGGCACAGACCAGGGCAAAAGCAGTCTGGATTATCTTAGAAACTGCTTAATTCTGCAACGATCCTTGAGTGGGAAAACTGTGAAGCCCTTCAGAAAGAACTGCAGCTATGAACCACAAGGGTTCTGCATCAAGTCAGTGACGAAAAATTGAGATAATGGTTTGTGAGATCCTACAGGAAAGATCCTGTTATCTCATGACAAATATGCAGCATGCAAGGATCGTCAAGGTGGGTTTTTTGAAGTAGCATCAAACCCTGTTTTGTCCATCCTTGCAATAAAGCTGTGCCCAAGCACTGCACTCACTGTTGACACCCACTCTCAGCCCTACAGGACCTTCCTATCAGGAGCAAAGCTAACTGAATGACCTCCACTGAGCTAGAAGTTACCTACCTTTATGCAAGATGGAAAATGAAGAACCATTTTCAGTTGTCATTTCCCAGGCAAACCGCCCAGCCCCGATCCCAATCACCAACATTTCTCACTGGTCATAAACTCGACTGAAACTTTTTAAAAATAGCAAGGCCCAAATAATTCCCCAGGCTGATTGTTTGCAAACCTGTGCACTTCAAATAGACTCCCAAATCTGTTGGCTGGGATTTCTGGAAAATCTTAGGAGGAACCAAGTGCCCTAAGGCCCTTTGATCTCTGTGTCACATTTTATCTCTAGACTTTTAAATAAGTGTAGCCTAATCCATGCTGAGGATACTTAGGCGTTTGAAAAATGAAACCAAATTTACGGAAGAGTCAAACTGAAGGTATCCAACTATACGATTCAAGATTTTTTAAAAAATGTATAAAGCTAATTATTGTGGATTTCTGGCTAAGTATCAAGATGCAAAAATACATCCCTCATAATAAAATGTATGGCATGGAAGGGTATTTTTTTGTTTGTTTGTTTTTGGTGGGTTTTTTATGCATTGCAATCAGCAGAAAGTTTTATTATTTGGCTGTACTGGTCCTTCCAACTAATTGTTATGTAGATTTAGTGGACTGCTGTATAAAACTGAAAGATCTGAAGTGATAGCTACTTACTGTAATCACATCTGTGCACAAACTCAACTTAATCAACCCTTTTATTGCTCCCTGGAATGTTACATCAAAAATTACAATGGGAAAGGTATCATAAATACACTTTATACAAATGCCTACAATTCAGTAATTCCGTTTCCAAACCCTTTTTTCTCCTATTCAAAAAAAAAAAAGACTGTGGACATAGATATCTTTACCCAGAATCTGAGTGTTTATTCTGATTATGACCTTCAGGGATTTTTTTTTCTTCTTCTCATTTTTTCCCTTTAGAAGTAGGGGGAACTGAAGATAGAAAATATGAAAAATGTGTCAGGTTTGCCCTTGAAGTTGTAGTCAGAATGGTGACAATAGCTGTATCTCACTGTATTGTTGCTTTTATCAGCAAGTGCCCTAAGCATACATTAACATAATTGCAAACTGTATAAAAAGTGAACATGCGAAAATGTGATGCAAGTGCCAGTAGCCTCCAACATCTGTCCCAACAAAGTATTCCTCCTTCTCCTTTTTTTTTTAAATTATTATTTTAACAAGGTTAGTGAAGGAGAAACCATGTCACAGATATCTACATTTACAATGTCTGAGTAATTATTGACGCAAAACTGTTAGCCATGCAAAGTTCGTGTCACATTTGTGTCGACGCCGTGTAACACTTGTTCACTTTGCTAACACATTATTCCCAGTTAAAGCCAGGCAAAAAGGTGTATATACAGCTGTGGGACTGACTCCTACTGGGAACTAAAGGTAGGGTGGTGCTTCCCAGTTGCTAGTGGGCAGCAGACCTTTAGGAGAACAAATAAAAAGAGATTGAGCCAAAAGCCAAATAGCAATCAATGAAAAAGTACTCAGCCTGAAGACAGTATATGAAAAAGCCCTTCTGCTCCTGTGACCTACATTTTGTCACCTTTAAAACACACCACCCCAAAGCTCCAAAACGGCTCTCCCGACTCAATCAAATGCATTGCGGGATGTTTCTTTTATGGAAAAATGGGAAAAGACATTGCTGCGAAGGCTGTTTTGCAAACATTTTTGTTCTGCTTAGAAACGTCCTGACTCGCTTTGCTTCAAGGTGCTTCAGATTGAATCTGCACGTTCCCTCTCTTCCCTCCAACAGTTCGCCGCCGCCTCCTTACATCCCTTAAATGTCTAGGTTTACCACTGAAGAGAGTTAAACTTGCATTTCTGTGATACTTGAACACACATTGTGAATTCTAGGGCTTCTGCCCTGCAGACATACCGCTAACTGTAACCCCAGGAGGCTTAAAGAAATATCAGCACTCAAATTCATAGAGTAAAGGTCTGAAGAGGCAGCTCTGTGAACGGATAACTGCCCGGGGCTTTGCCAAGCACAATATAGCTGTCACTTGTTATTATGTTAAAGATTTTCTGGGGAACAGTGTTTTTCATTTTGCATGTCAGAGACAGGGGGGAAAAAAACACATTTAGACAACCATCTCTTTAAGACGAGAGAAAAGAACTGAGCCTTGTAGCTTACTCACCGGGGTTGGTTATAGTCAGGAGGTCAAGCCGCCGTTGTTGCTGAAAAACAAATTATAAAAGGAATTGTTAAAAGGGGACTAATTTTAGTGGGTCAGTGTAGACCTGCAAAGTAAGCATTTTGACATTTACAGCAGAATTAATTACAAGATACAGGGTTCATGGCAACTCTTTTGGATGGGAGCCATATGTATTTTATGAGTAAGGAAAGAAATCAAGCTTAGCCCTTTGATGTGCGTTTTATTTGCATTTCTGAAGTGTTAGCCATGAGGTTTTTTTGGATAAAGTCCAAATATGTGTGTCCTTGCATGCTTTTAACTACCTGATTTAAAGCTAAGAAAATCACAGGAAAAGCGCATTTTCTGGTAAGAGGAAGGAAACAAGATGTGCAAGTCTTTTCTTGACTCCTGGCTAGGGCTTGAGCCATCCAATCATTATATTGTTTCAGGCTGAGATTTTCAAAGCTACCTGCAGGGATTTGGATGCCTCCTTCGCTTTCAGTTTAACAGGACCTCGGCATCCATACCACCCTATCTGGCCTTGAAAATCTCAGTTGTCGTATCTGTTAAATGGGTTTGGAAGACTATGGGGTATAAAAATCATGATTTTATGAACAACAAAAGTGCAAAGTACAGCATTCGTCACAGAACAGATTCAAAATTGATGAAAGGGAGGACTTTTTCACAATTAGCCTGTGGAACACATTGCCACAAGGGATCAGTGAGCCCAAAAACTTTGCGGGATTCAACACCAAACTAGATATTTGTACGAACAACAAGCATACCCCAAAGTTTAATGGGAAAGATGAAAGGAAAGTTTTGGAAGCAATATCTTCACGCTTGCAGACAAAAGGCAACCTTTAATGTGTGTGTGAAGAATTTACCCCTTGGAAAGAGGTTATACCATGACCGTCTCTTGTAGGGTTTCTATACCTTTCTCGGGTACACGTGGTGCTTACCACTATGTATGACAGGAGACTAGCCTAGGTGGATCATCAGTCTGATCTAGCATGGGAATTCGTATGACATTATCACCCTTCCCAACTTCTCTATGGGCTACGTTTCTTTCCTAGAGGGCTTTCCTCCATGGCTGAGGCTCATCAAATTTATTCATCTCATCTCACGAGGGAGTTTTATCGTCTTCTATTTTTCTTTGTGTTTTCTAATAGTTGCCATCTCTCTAAACTCTCTGCCCAACAGTTATATGTCTAGCTGGCACTGCAGAATACACTATCCTATTTAATTTCTCTTTCCTAATCTGCTCACTAATGTCTGTGTTACTTTCATTTATTGTCAGGCCTATTGATCCTTTTCTAATCTAATTCTCATCATCACACTCTCTCTATTCTTCCGCTGACAGTTGAAAGTCCTTGAGGAAGAAGCAGTGTCTCAGTGATCCCTACAGTGGATATTCTTCTCTAGGATGTCTTACAGATTAAAAATCGGCCTGTCGTAGAGCCCCATGTGTAGTCTCTATGCAGTCATCACACCACCAGTCTATTGCAAGAAGGTCCAAATGCTGCATTCTGTATGCTTGTTTGCCGAAGCAGGCCTTTGGGTCTCTGGACAAACAATTTATGTACAGACCACGTGTCTGACATCCTTTTTGGCAGCAGTGACCCTCCAGTTCAAACGCCTAGGCCATGAAATTAGCATCAACTCCCCATCAGGCTTCCCCAGTGGTTCTGTACATTTTTCAGAGTCCCACGAAGCTGTAAGCTTTCTGATTTAGGAAAACAGGACTGGACGATCCCCTGATGATCCCCTGACAACCACTTACTCATGGAATTCCCCAAAATCACCACTTCAGCTCCAAAACCAACTTCAAGGTTTACCCTGCAACATGCCACAGGTAAAATCAATGCCCCGCCACTCCAATGGCAGTGATTTATGTTTTAAAAGTACACACAATAAGTGTAATACCCAACTGACTTGGCACAAGGTTCTAAAACAGCTTTGGTCTTTCCTTGGGTGGGACAAGAAATATACTGATCTAAACAAATATATATACATATATATATAACCTATGTGCATTTTCATGCCTCAATTTGCTTGCTCTTTGTAAGAGATCTTAGGGCTGAGGTCAGTGTCCTCTGGGCATATTCAGTGTCCTTCAGTAGCTCTTGGATCATCCTCTGAACCATGGATTCCTTCTGGTTCATCTTACTTTTGCCAACTATGGTTAGTCCTACAGCTGAATTTGCCTCCCACTGTGAAAGTTTATCCATCTCGTTCCTTTTCCTCACCAAACTTCTTCTGCTTGTCTCAATGGCCAATTACAGATAGTCAAGAAGCCCCAGGCCGAATTGAGTCAATCTTCACAGGTTAATCTCAGCTGCATAGATTGAACTGATAAGCAAGTGAACAGACATTCACTTTTGATTCCGGAAATGCAGCCACATGCCTGCAATAGCCGAGGCCAGAAGCCAGGGTCCACTAGAGCATGCCTTTCTGCTCAGCTAGAGCAGCCAGCTTCAGCCAAAGCTAGCCCACCCACTCGGGGGGGGGGGGCGGGGGGGCATCCTGGGATGCTGGAGGACTGGGAGTTAACTTGAATCTGGAGGGGATCTGGGACAGAAGTTGAATAAACCTCTTTAACCTAAATCAGTTAAGTCTGATACTACATCCATCCAGGTTTATCTTAAACTGGTTATGACCATTTTGAAAGCGGTTTATCTGCACTGCACTTCTGTTGTGTTATAGATTTGAACTGGTTTCTGATCACTTACATTGGTTTAGGTATAATTTCTGTCCCTAGCCAAAGAGTCTGAAATTTGTTGTAACTTCTTTGTTTTGGCTGTAGTGATCATCCATTTCCCAAACACCAGCCCCCTGCAGAGGTGTTTGTCTAAACAGCTCTCCAAAGCCTCAGGTAACCTGGTGTCCCTATGTCAGTAGAGTACATGATTATTCTAATATACTGGTCTGCGTTCAAAGGGACATTGAGCAACCATTGTCAGTAAGGTTGGATTCTGTATTCACACTGGAGGCAGACCATGGCATTATTAAACTGTTAACTATGAAAACTGTTGTATCAACCAGAATCATAAGTTGTACACAGACTGAATCCCTATTTCATTGTAACATCCACTATTGTGCCCATCTTGCCCCAACCCTAATAAATACTACCCATTACTTTCACTTTCCTGGCTACCAGCATGCCCCAAGGGAAAAGGGAGACAGTAGTCGGTTTGGACAAGCTTTCCATCTAGTGGACCTTTTCTGCTAATGGTGTCTCTAGAAACACAGACCCATCCTTGCAGCTGTCCCTAAGTCCTAATTTGCAATGGATCATGTTAACTTGCATATAGTTAACATAACTCATTAATACATACAATAAACACTGATAACAAGTTATAAATCATATTATAACACATGGAAGGCAAGTTGTTAATAAATTAAGTATTAATTCATTTAATAAACATTAATCTATTAAGCATCAAGAATTAATTATACTATAGTGAAGCGGCTGAAAAGACCTGGTTAGTGATCCCGTCTACTTCTCTGGAAATGTGTGGAGTGGTCCTTGCTCTGTAGTCATAAATATCTCGTGTTTGAATATGTCTAGGTATAGTGCTACCATAATGGAGTTGGAAGACTATTTCACAGTTAAAATCCATCATCACTTTTCCTGCTATGGAATCTAAATCCTCCTCCAGGCTGTTTCCTCGGGTGTCTTTTACTCAACTCCCTCATTGAGCAACCTTTCTCTTTCTTGATATTGATGCTCTTTCAGATGTTTGCTGACTGTTTCATTTAATTTGCACCTCAATTAACTCAGGGTGAGATGAGAAACTACAAAGAAGAAATTATTTTTGTTTAAATTAACTAATTCATTTAAATGTAGATGATCTGCAACATACTTTTCCATGCTTCTCCTCTGCTCACAGAAAACATGGCCACCCTCCTGCACCAATGTGAGAAGCAGAACACTTGTTTTGACTCTTTCCTATCTTCTGATTAGCAAAAAAAAGAAGCTAGATACAAGAGTGTCCCATGAAATTGGTGATGTATCATTTCTGTAGCAACTGAGGAACTTCTTTTTATATAGAACATAACCTAATTATATCCTACTTTGAATGGATCTAGACTTCAATGACCAGAACCTTAGCTATGCCAAGGATACACTCACTGCAGCAGAAGAGAAGAAAAAGTGTCAGCTTTGTGTTCATGCAATCCTGGTCAAGCACATGCCCAAAAGCCCTAAAACTCTGTCTTTTCCAATCTTTCCTGTCACCAAATGTGCCTGCCTAAGCAGGAAATACAGGTGGTATAAACCCATTCATGCATCTCTTCACCCCCTGAGGTGCTCTTTGCTAGATGGATCCCTCAGGCTTCCTTCATGGTAGTGTTTCAGCTGTTTGGGTTGCTCACTGACTTGCAGGAACACTTCTAGAGGGAATACACACCTTCCATGACCACCTAATTGGCAGCTAAAGTCCCAAGTCCTGGGCCAAGAAAAGCACAATAGTCAAGAAGAGAATAGCAAGCACGGCAACTGGATTCTCCCCGCTTAATGTCTGCCTGAGCACTCTGGGGATAGTATGCTTATGTAGGCAGGTACTACTGACTCCAGCTGCCATGTCCACAGTCCGCTGGCTCTCAAAGCCACAATGTAACCTCAGTGACCTTATGAGGGCTTTGTCTCCCTAAACATATGGCACCTTACCCAGACTCTCCTACTGACTACTTCCCTCTGATTTTTATTTGACATGAATGGGAGCCTCTCTCCATTCTCTCCAACTACTCCGCACTTCCGAAAGAGTGAAGTGAAATCAGGTGCGCTCTTCTTTATTCTGGAAGCTTTGCAGAAACATGTTGCTAATTTTGCCCCATCCTTTATCATTCTGTAAATGACAACCTGATTCTGCAAACCCAGGGGATGGCCAAATTGAAAAAAGTGAATAATCCTGTCAAAACCAACGTGTCTAATCAGAGGCTTATGCAGGGGTGAATCCAGCAATGGGGTTTAGTGGTGCAGTTACACCCCCCTTTCATTCCTGGTTTTGTGCCAAGTTACTGGCACTGGCAGTAGCATTTCTATTCAGGCAGGAGTGAGGGAGTTGCCTGACTTCACAGTTCATTGTAATCAACCCGATTCCTTCTAAACTCTTCATTCCACAGTCGTTAACATCCCTCTGTTTTTTGTAATGGTTTTGATGTTCCACTAATCAGGGTATCCTTTCTTCTGCAGTGCTACTCTCTGTTAGCTGCTCCTGGTAATGTAGCTCCTATTTCACAGATTCTAAATCCAGCTCAAAAGGTTAACTCAGATTGTGGAAATAGCTTTCAGTGAAGCTCAACAAGGCTAAATTTTGTTTTACGAATCTAAAAAGATGTATATTTAATTCTAATGACTACAGGAATAAAGAAACAACATAGTTTGATGATTTTTGCCTAGTCTGTTGTGTTTTATACATCAGATATCATATAACAAATGAATATACATTCCAACAGAGTTAATTTTTTGCTTTGATCTTAAACTGAATAATATAGTCCTAAGCCCCAAGTATATTAGCAAAGCTTCTAGCTTCTTTTTACCTGGAAAAAAATGTGTTGTGTTATATGTGATGATAAACCACACCATCTGCAGTCCCTTTTCAAAATCCTAGATCCACTCATAGGCATACAATTGAGTTTGCAGGACTGAGGCCTAAAATTTCTGTAGCTTTTTTAATAATCTTATGAACAGCAATCTTAATGTGTTTGTAAATGCTTTCATTATATTATATTCGTGGAACTCAAAGTACAGACAAATCATAAAGATTAAATTCAGAACACAAAACCCAGATAATCTGAGTTTGATAGTAGGCGTTGCTTGAAGGGCACAACCTTGCCACTAACAGGATGGAACCAGAGATGACAATCACCTTTTGGTTCAAGTACAAGGGGCATTTCTTTGATAAGTCATAAGCACAGAACAGTGGATATGTTTAAAAAAAGCCCAACAACAACAACCACCCATCGCCCAAAACAAAATGCTACCTAAAATAAAGGCTGCACTGTTTACATACCACTTCCTGGCAATTCTTAACCATGGTTACTTAATGTACTACTGACAACCACTCAGACAATAAAGTAAAAAGAGAGGTATAAAAACATAGAAAAAAATGGAATGAACAGACTAATTACCAATACCAATTACACTTAATACCAATAGAGGACCAGAGCCTATGATACATGTAATGAAATACCTTGTAAAGCCAACATTTAGATATTGCATGTCCAAGCAGATACAGAGATAAAATGTTAGGTATATTATACTTTTACTTGATATGACACTGAATGAAGATCAATATTGAAGGTCAGGTGGCTTTCTCTCAAGCTACTTTTGTTCTACTAGGAACAGTGACACAAAATAGCATGCTGTCAACCAGAGATGGGCTAAGATAGTGGTTATCTGTGTCATGATGCCACCAAACATAGAATTTAGATTTCTTATTATCTGAAAACTGACAGAGTGAGGAACCTACCACCTACGAAGATGGTGGAAATGTCAGAAACTGGTCAGAAATTTAAAAAAAATATCCATGACTGACTGTGAAATTTTGAAGTGGTTTCCATTTAGCAGGGATTGAAATGGATGCATTTTGGGGATACAGTCAAACCCACATAATATCTTTCCTCTATATCACACACTGTCTATTATCATAATTTTCATTGTCAATGAATTATGTATTCCATACATAACAACGCCAAAAAAAATCCTCTGGTTACTGTAACTCTGCACATTGTCACACATCACTTAATGTCAACAATTTAAGCAATCTCCACTGGGTAAATTTACCACTTAACTCTACAATCATTGAATGACATTCCAAGATCAAATCAGTTAGTGGACAATTATTGGCAAAGTAATTTGCCTTGTTGAAGAAATATACATCAGTATATATAACTACAAGAAGATATGCTTTTCTATTGTTGTAAGAGAGGTTTGTCTGATATTTGCTCAGCACCTGGGAATTTAAAGAACCACCAGAGCCCGAAGACGGCTTGTCTCCGGCTTAATACTACATGTACAATTTACCTCAGTTAAATTGTATGGCGTTTGTGAGCTCTTATCACATACCGTCATTTTTTGGGTGGGCTTGTAAAACTCTTGGAATTTTTTTTTTTAAATGGGTCAAAGAAGTGGGGAAGTTCAGACATGGTGCCACTCAGGGTATATCAACCTCGGTGGGGAGGGGGAAGAGGTATGCAGTGATATTGTTTCTTCTTGCAATTAATGGGCATTTAATTTTAACATGCTATATGTTTTATCGACTTTAGTTAATTCCTTATGTTAGATACTTAAATAAGCAACATGGTTGGATTGACATAAACTCACCAAAATACACAAAAGGAGCAGAGGATAGATTCTAGCACTTCTGCCTTTAAAGTCTTGATGCCACCAGTCATGAAGTGATCGGAAG
>NW_005842139.1:454823-466372 GCF_000455745.1 Alligator sinensis
GACACCCCGAGCAAAATGCACGTTCAGAAATCAGGTAAGTCCTGCCGCCATCTTGTAAACTGCCTGTTCGTTACATACTGCCACCTGGCACGTAACTCCCGTTATTGTCGATTCTATTTAAAATCACAGAGGTTTTTTTACCAGGCCTGAGCATGCGGCATTATCAGAGTTGGATTATTCTCTGAATTTACTTTTTAAATAGTTTTCTATAACTGACAAAGACTTTTGGAAAGTCCAGGCTAAAGACTGGCTCAGGGCAAATCCAAGTTTGAAAGAGCTCTCTATAGAAAGGAGAACTGTGCCCAGAGAAGTTAAGAGCATCAAGAAGAAAGGAGTATGACTGCTTCCACCTTGCTGTGACAATGGTCGCTTCAGCTTCACAAAGGTGGGTGTTTCTCTCCTTGTATATTCCTTCCATTCATAGCGTAACACTTACCTATGACGACAGAATTTGGATTAAAATAGTGACCCCACCAAATGTAGGAATATAAATCCTGTTAGAGTGGATAATCTGATTATTTAAGAGGGTGGGTTTTTCACATTATAATGCCAAGCAATAATCTTTTCTTCCCATCCATCCTGAAATCACAAGCTTTTGTTCACATAATGAAGTAAGATCTCACACCTTCTCCTTCCTCCATTATTAGCTGCGAATGTTTCATTGTATCATGATAAAATGAACCAGTCTCCTTGTTGACACTTGACTGGGATTTTAGGAAATTGCATCTGCTGGAGCTAACTACGCAGAATCAATTATTGATAATATAGGTATGTGGGAACACTTAGAAAGTGGTCTGGGATATGTTATCACTCAGGCTAAGAGCTATAATGAGCATTTTAAACCATTTTAACAGTGGCCTCTGCAGACACTTGATCTTTGTAATATTTGGTAATTTCATTCGGGTTTAGAATCAAAACCAAGTCCGACCGATAAAAGACAGCACTGATCCATTAAGCTATTTTAATCATCTTTCTATTTCACAGGTTCTTCCATTTGTTCTTAATACCTGACACCTTCATATAACTTTCACAAAAGCTAAGTACAGGAGATAAAGATACTTTTTTATTCTTTACAACCTTTACCAAACAATTGACTAGAACATTTTTTTTCCCCCTGGAAAGTATTCATCTCAAGGACACAGCAATTAGGCGCATACAGATTAAGATTCTTCCTTGCTTCTTGTGACACTGTAATATTTGAAACCTGTGTAGAAGAACTGCTAATTTATTGAAAGTGGAGGAAAAATTGGAAAGAGCGTTTAAATCCTTGCCAGGCCTCTCTGAGGTACTTAGCAGCATTATAGTACAGTATCTTAGTTCTTCTACAGAGAAATTGAAGTGAGAAGTAATAAGAAATTTAGACAGGGAAGGAAAATTAGTAGGATGCTGTCACTAGGTCCTATAGGCAAGAAGAACTGGGCTAAGTTGCATGACAGCATGACTTTCACGGCATTGGGTGAAGTGAGCTCAAGTTCACAAAAGTTTATGATCTCGATATATCTTATTTAGCTAGTTTAAAGTGTATATCTACCCTGCCACGCTGCATGGCTGTCATGATTGGGATGTTAAATACTGATTTAAAGAGTTACTATTTGTGACAACCACAAGTTTTATTGGTCCTACAAAATTCAAGAACGCAACATATTCTTGAGTGCCATCTACTGGTACCTCATCTATATTTTATATTATAATTCATCTTATTTACATATATACATAAAGCACTCTTGTAACATGGACTATCTGAGGCTCTGTTGCCCCATTCACAATAAAAACCATGTTACAGCACAGATACTCCTAACCATGATAGAAAGTGTACTGGTAGCCACAGAAACACAAACAAATTCTTACTGCCAGTGGTTATCATCCTACAACTGACAGCATATAGACTGACTGCTGTGTCCAAACAGAGCCAGTCAAGCAGACCAACTACACAGTATATGATTCAGGACCAGGCCTTATACTAAGCATGGGCTAAGCAACATAAGACCAAACTCCATATAGAACACATTGGGAAATGCATTGGTCAGTGCAGAGAAATAAAACACTTAGAGAACTTGGGGCTGATCCACTTCACATCTATAAAAAGACGACCCTTCTCATTGACTGTCATGGGAGGTGAACCATGACACATTCAGAGAACCATTAAAGTTGCAAAGGGGGAAAATTTCCATCTGCTGAGCATCCCCTGCTGATGCAGGGCTGTGTCTTCTAGTGCATTTTCTAGTGTTGCAACAGAGATTGTTTTAAATATTCCCCGTTTTAAGATTGGGATTCCAAGGAGGTTTCCAAAATACCTCTTTCCATGGTTCAAACATTGAATTGTCAGGAGGTTTCCATAGCTTTCAGCTTGCATTTTCCCCTGTATGGTTTGCTCACTATTCCTGGGCCTAGCTCTTGATACCTTTTTTAGCTAAATAACTCTTCCCTCTACTGGTGCTTACACCTTTCAGAAGTGGCAAGGTTATTAACAGAATACTGTAGCCATCCTTCCGCTTGCCTATCATTCGATAACTTTGTAAAATATTTCTTCAGAGATCAATTTCTCCAAACCCTGATCTTTTGATGCTGTGTCTTGAGTTCCTTCCAATTTGTCAGGTTTCCCACTTGGTTTGAATGTTTCTTGTCTAACAAGTGTCAACATTTCCTGTACTTATTTACTTAGAAAGTATCCATGTCAAGAGAAGTCATTAAAGATTCACTGACACCATTCAAAAAAATTAAAAGTTTTCTCTTAGCATAATTCTGTTCATCTCCAGTGCAAATGGATTCAGTGGGTCTCTTCCCTAGCATGGGTTGCTAATTATTATTGGTACCTACTGTCATGACCAGAGTTTGAATAATCTACTAGATTAGCCCTAGGAATTCCTGAATATTTGTCCAGCTCTGCCATTGATTTCTATGGCCCTTAGCACATAACCTAATGTTTCCATGCCCCAGTATCTCCATCTGTAAAAGAGTGATCATTATGGAGAGCCTTTCTTACTTGCACTGTGATTTAAAGGTATATAGTGCTATATAAAGTAAATATGTATTATTAGCTAAAAAGCAGCCTTGTTTCCAAAGAGTTGACCCAATACAGTGCAAAATATTCCTTCCTAGAGCCATAATTGTGCCAAGCAAGCCTGATTACTTTGTTGAACTGAACCTAGGAGCATGCATTCACAGGCCCTAGTTTCATATGATCCGTCTGATCAGTGCATAGCTGAAAATGTGCAGTGAGCCAAAGGGAACTGATGGATTATCTAACGTCACCATCCATCTAGAATATTCTTCAAGGAAGGCCAATGCAAACTTCTGAAGGAGTGGCTACTGGCTGGATAGTTCCAGAAATGGACTGCTCTACCTTCTTCTCAAAAAGTCTTAGGCCCCTAAAAGAGTCAGAGGAAGAGGCAAGTTAGGCCTATTTAGGCCCCCAAACTGCCAGCCATTACATACAGGCTTTTATTAAGCATATGGCTATCCTCCTGAAGTCTATAGCTCTCCTCGTGTGTTTCAAATTAAGCACTTGTGTCAACGTTTGTGGGACGGGGGCCTCAGTTGGGTCCTCAGATTTCTATGCAAAATTTTAAAAGGTTTGTTTTGGTAACAACCCACCGCACTCCTTTTTCATGGTTTGGGGTTTTATTCTACAAATTACACAGCCACAGCTATAATCCTGTGCTTGTGACATCAATTACTTAATGCCTATAGAGATTATTGTAACGCCACAAACAGAGGATTATGGCTTGAAGTGAGTAATAAGCAGTGGGAGCTAATAAACTCTCTCTCTCTTTAAATTTTATTTATTTGAAAGAAAGAGTAAACAGGAAAGGAGGGGGAAAGCCCAAGCAGGACCACACAGAGTGCTGTTAACAACAGGAATCTATACACGGCATGGATCACTTCTTTGGTATTTCAGAGCCATTCTTTAGCTCTGAGCCTGCCTCTGATATTAAGCATTACTAAATAAAAGGCAAGGCATTGAAACAGAAAAAGGTATAGATTAGTGAAAGCAATTATGAACTTTGAGAGTCCACCATTTGTCGGGGGAGGTAAGCAACACTGTTCAATGAATGTTTAATTAGAAACAAAGCATATCTACCTATGGCAGTAATAGGATATTGACTAACTAGCAGTTGTTTATGGGCCATTATAGATAACAGACAAAAAGTCTCGTTTTAACGTGTTTAAACAGACAGTTTTAGAATATAGCATGCGCCTACACACAGGTTGGGATCTTATGCTTCAGGCACTCACCCAAGGCCAAGTCACTGCTCCTCCTGACTATTTACACCAAGAACTCCACCCTGTAAGTAGACTAGCTCCAGCATGACTATATGAAGCACATCTACCGAATCCCAGCCAATAGCCAAGGCAGTGCCCTGGGATGGAGGTGATGAAGGTTGAAGCCCCTGGTCTTTATCTGGAACAGAAGAGACTTAAACTGTGGTCTCTCAAGGTTGTTGCCCTTATAGCTGGCCATGGCGAGTTGTGTTGGCTCCCAATCTTTAGTTCTGACTACACTTTCTTGCCAACCCTCATGATTTTTGGTCACATTCTTAAAGTCTATGCTTTGGCAATGTGAGCAACTTAGCTCTATTACTTAGCTCTAGCACTTTGATCTATATTTATATCAATACATATAGATAAAAGAAAGAGCTATGTTTTTCACACCCGAAGCGTAGACTTTAAGAACTACCGTCAAAAATCATGAGAGTTGGCAATACTTTGATTAGATTTTCTACCCTAGTCTTAAATGGGCATGTAGATTCCTGGGGGAAAAGAAACCCGTTTCAATGAATCAACAGGAAACAGTTGGATAGAATATTCAGGGTATAAACAGATTTTTTAGTTATTTTTTTTAAGTTAGAAAATGTCCTGATGGATAGAGTCTTTCTTTTATAAAATGTTAATGAAAAATTATTTCCATTTTATGAACAACTTTGAATTTCCAATTACTTGGACTGGGGTCTGGATTTAAATTCTGATCTGGCCCAATGCTGCTCTGAAAAACAAAGCCCCACATTATAAAGTTAACAGAATCCAGTTTCTGATACATCTGAGCCCAGTCAAAAGATAGACACTGTTAATGAACGCTTAAGAAACTGGGGTCATGTGGTATCCTACCAAAAAATATAACAATAAAAATGGAAGGAAAAAATATGTACCACAAATGTGGAATAATTTCTAAGTAGAAATTTTCCCAAGAAGAACAAGAATATTGAGATTGAAGAATATCACTGGCAGTTAAGACAATAAACACTCCCCTACATATATGCTGGTTCTGGTCAGGGAAAAGTGACCACACAATCTCTGCACTTGTGCTATTTAAAAGAAAATTTCAATGATACATTTCACTTTCAAAGAAAGAAAGAATGAAAGAGAAAGAAAGAGAAAGAGAGAATGGAAGGAAAGCAAAAGCAAAAGAAAAGAAAGAAAGAGCAAGCCGGCCATATTCCTTTCCTGTAAGCAAGAGGGCAGTCAATACAATCACTCCAAGCCTTATTCCAGTAAGTTACTGTATAAAAATTATTAATAGAATCAGGCTACCTCTGGGGGGAGACTGCCATATGCTGTTTCCATGGTTTAATATGGGGACATTAACACCCTTTCTTTACATAATTTTAGTATCTAGTCACTCTGTGGAAAGCTCCTCTTCTACTGTACGCAAGTTAAGACAATGTGATCAAAACAACAGTGAAAAGTTAAATGGGAATCTAGTATGCATGGGCAAATATAAAGACTTATATTCTGCTGCTGTGGTCTCATCTCATTTCAAGCTTCTCATTTTGTCCTGCTTCCCTTTTACAGTCCACAGAAGTGGGTTAATTTTCCTGCTACTCAATACAAAAGAGTTTTTGAAAGCCAAGGTTGCTCTTTGTCAAATTCATTTAACATATCATTTTGAATGTTCCAATTGTCACTCTTGCAAGAAAAACCCGGCATACTTCATTGCTGCGGGTGAGGGCAGAGTCTGGAGAAGTGCAGGTTATCCAGGAGGTAACAGAGGTTGCAAAGGGAATCTCCCCTCCATCCCCAGACCGACTGGCTTCTTTTATTCAGAACATTTTGAAGCAACTTACTGGTTGTGCTCTATTATCTAAATCCAAATCATTATTTTTTTGAAAACGCACTGCATTGCAGCCCACAGAACGATGGCAATGTACAGCATCCAGGATCTGATCTGCACTGGTTAAAGTTATTGAAAAAACTCTGAGTAACTTTAAAAAGGTAGGATCTGACATCAGTGCTATTAAGTACTCGGCAGACAAGGTTCCTTGGGTGAATTTGATATCTTTTATTAGACCAACCCAAATAGTTTGAGAATATGGGTTGGTCTAATAAAAGATATCAAATTCACCCAAGGAACCTTGTCTGCCTATGTCCTTAGACCAACATGGCTACAACCTACACCCCTGTATTAAGTACTCGGATAATTCTTCCAACCCAAAAGTGCAGATTTGTGTTTGTACAGCACCTAGCACTGAGCCGTCTGATCCATCGCTGGCTATTCTAGGCACTTCCACAATAGAAACAATTCATAGCGTCATAGATTCATAGATGTTAGAGTCGGAAGGGACCTCAATAGATCATCGAGTCCGACCCCCCGCCCTGGGGAGCCCGTTCCAGACCTTGGCCACTCGAACTGTGAAGAAGTTCTTCCTAATGTCCAATCTAAATCTGCTCTCTGCTAGCTTGTGGCCATTATTTCTTGTAACCCCCGGGGGTGCCTTAGTGAATAAAACCTCACCAATTCCCCTCTGTGCCCCCGTGATGAACTTATAGGCAGTCACAAGGTCGCCTCTCAACCTTCTCTTGCGGAGGCTGAAAAGGTCCAGGTTCTCTAGTCTCTCCTCGTAGGCCTTGGTCTGCAAGCCCTTAACCATACGAGTGTCCCTTCTCTGGACCCTCTCCAGGTTATCCGCATCCCTCTTGAAGTGCGGTGCCCAGAATTGCACGCAGTACTCCAACTGCGGTATGACCAGCGCCCGATAGAGGGGAAGTATCACCTCTTTGGACCTATTCGTCATGCATCTGCTGATGCACGATAAAGTGCCATTGGCTTTTCTGATGGCTTCGTCACACTGCCGACTCATGTTCCTCTTGGAGTCCACTAGGACTCCAAGATCCCTTTCTGCTTCCGTGCCACCCAGCAGGTCATTTCCTAGGCTGTAGGTGTGCTGGACATTTTTCATCCCCAGGTGCAGCACTTTGCATTTCTCCTTGTTGAATTGCATTCTGTTGTTTTCTGCCCACTTGTCCAACCTGTCCAGGTCTGCTTGCAGCTGTTCCCTGCCCTCCTTGCAGCTGTTCCCTGCCCACAATAAATAAAAGTGAATGCTGGGAGACAGGTAATATTACTCCTGTTACTAATGTGGAACAAAGAGAAGTGATAAGTGACCTGCTTAAACTACTGAGCAAGTCCTTGGGAGACCTGGGACTAGAACTCAGGAGTCCCTGTCTCCAGCACTTTGCTCAACATAAAAAGCTCTCTAAAAGTACAAAGCAATACCAACACTGATGTTACTATAAACATATCAGCAGCCTGTTTTGTTCTAGCAGTTAAAGACAAATGTTTCTGCTGAATGGTCCAGAAGGATGAGGTGGTCTACAATTCCTAGCTTGCAATAACAGAACAACTTCTCATCAGCAAAGCCATATGATATCTTCTCTCGCCAGAGTAGACCTACGTTGTGGAATATCCTATGGAAAGCTACAATGCATCAGTAATGATTCAAATGACAAAGGATGCGATTTGTGAAATCCCTTCTCTTTCTGCAGTGGTCTTTGACTAAATCCCAGGTTCCCTCACCAGCTCTTCTGCTTGGAGATATATGCCAACTGAAAAGCTCAGCAAAGGCATTTTGGTGGGAGAAGGGAAGCAGAGAACAGCAAATGTGCAAGACCAAGATACTACGTTTAGGACACGATCATCAAATACAAAAGAAGGGATGACTTGAGAGGCTGAAGTATTGCAGAAAAGGGCTTGAATGTTATTGTGAATCACTAACTGAATGTGAGCAAACAATGGGGGTGGTGGACCTAATAGTGCACTGGGTTATTTTTGAAGATGTCCAAAAGATCCTACGCATACATAGATATTCTACAGAAAACTCTTCATTTTCAGATAACCCTCTGTCCTTTGTAATTGGGGTATGTAATTATACTGCATGTTTAAAAAAACACACACAACGTTTTAAACTGTAGTCACAGAATCATAGAACCAAAGGGCTGGAAGGGACCTTGAAAGATCATAGAGTCCAAACCCAATGTTCTGGGCAGGAATACTGCAGAGATCAAATGATCCCAGCAAGGTGTTTGTCCAGTCTCCTCTTGAAGTCTTCCAAGGTTGGGGACTGACCCACCTCCTTGGGAAGTCTACTACAGATTCTGGTCACCCTTCCCGTAAAGAAGTTCTTCCTTACATCCAACCTGAAACCATCCTCTAAAAGTTTATGGCCCTTGCTCCTTGTCCTCCTGTGGGGTGCCCTAGTGAACAGTTTTTCTCCCAGCTCCTGATATTCACCCCTTACATATTTATAGATGACCACCAAGTCCCCCCTCAGTCCTCTCTTCCCTAGGCTGAACTGTTCCAGATACCTTAGTCTTTCCTCATACGGTTTGTCCTCCAGGCCCTTGATCATTCTTGTGGCCCTTCTCTGGACCCCTTCAAGATTTTCCATGTCTTTTTTGGTGCACAGCACCCAGAACTAGACACAGTCATCCAGCTGGGGCTCACCAGCTCTGAATAGAGAGGAAATATCACTTCCTTAGCCCCACTTGTGATGCATCAGCCAATGCATCCCAGTTGCTATTAGCTCTGTTGACTATAGTGTTGCACTGGAGCCTCATGTTCATCCTGTGATCAAGCATAACCCCGAGGTCCCCTTCAGTCATCATGGTGGCCACGACATCTCCTCCTAACCTGTATTCATGCTGCTGGTTACTTCTCCCGAGATGAAGCGCTCTGTATTTATCCCTATTGAACTGCATCCGGGTTCCACTCTGCCCACCTTTCCAGTTTGTCCAGGTCCACTTGGATCCACATCCTATCTCGTTGTATAGCTGCTTTTCCCATAACTTAGTATCATCCATAAACTTTGCTAGTGTGCTTTCCACATCCTCAACTAAATCACTGATAAAAAAGTTGAAAAGCATGGGGCCAAGAACCGAATTCTGTTGGATAACACTGGCCACCTCCCACCAAGATGATACAGACCTGTCCACTAACTCTCTCTGGGTTTGATCCCTAAGCCACTTCCCAACCCACCTGATCATGGACTCTGCCAGCCCACAGTCCTTTGTTATAAGAGCATCATGGGAGACTATATCAAAGGCCTGTTTAAAATCCAGGTATATGACATCAACCGCATCTCCCACATCTAAGCAATTCGTTACTTGATCATAGAAGGAGATGAGGTTGGTCAGACACAACCTGGCCACAACAAAACATGTTGGCTATCCTTCAACATCATGCCTTCTGAAAATAACATGTTAATAATATAACAACACATCCATTTTAGATGGGACGCATTGTTCTGAGAGCTGGGCTCTGTTCATGTTTCAGTAATACAGCAGTAATATTGCTACTGTAGCAATATTTAGAGAGTTCGGTGAAAAATATATCGGAAGCTTAATATAGCTGGTGTAGAGCCATTTCTACGCCAACCCCCCTATTGCTTTCAGCATAAGCTGACGGAGAGTGAAATAGCTGGGTATCATTTAGTGAGCACTGAATATTTAGATAAATGGTACTGAAAAGCTATTTGCTATTAAAATGTGTGTCCAATTCAGGAAAGCACTTATACACGTGCTTAATATTAACCATGTGCTTTGCAAGCATGTGTGTTAGCACCCTTCCTCCATGGAAAGGTTATCCCGGATCAAGGCTTCCATAGTAGTTATATTGTATAATACAATATACAATATATAACTGCATAGTGGTGCCACTTTTAACATTATAATTAGAATAGTGGACTAAAAGCAATGGTCTATTTTACAGTTTTCTACAGTAACAACAGCCAAGGGTCAGTGAAGCAAATGTCCAGAATTAACCGAACTACAGACTTGGCTAAACTGAACCCTTCTTTAGAGAGCCAGTTTGAACACAGTATAATGGCCAGCTGCCATATCTGTTGGTCCACAGGGGGATACCATGTTGGACATGCCCATCAGGGCTCAATCCAACCATGTCCTTCACATTTCTGTGGAGTCACTGGGATTGAGAATCACACCTCACAGAATCAGTGTCAAGGGCACAGATCAAACTGTCAACATGACAAGCTTTTAACCATGTTAAATGAAGCATACATATAGAAACTTATAACAGGCAATAGATTTTCATGTTTTCAAACCAAACCTATATTTGGGTAAGTTAAAATCTGGCTCCGTTTACCTCCGAAATGGCTTGTCATGTTTTGAAACTTTGACTTTTGGAGTTGGAAAATAGCTGCATATTTAAACTTTTAAAAAAAGAAAAGAAAAGCTGTATATTTCCATTGCTGATATGTTTTTCTTTATTCATTAGAAGAAAACCAAGAGGTCTCAAAAGACTCATAGAATATAAGCCTTAATAAATTCATTCGCTGGATATCAGCAGCAACAAAGTTTACAGATTCATGTTTGTAAATGCATTTTGTTTCCCCAAAGAGTACATATTTTGTAGTTAGTAAAGTAGCTCTGGTGTGTCAAGAGTAACTCATGAAGAAATATCAGCCCATCATTTCAAACCAATTTCACAGTTGCAGGAAAGGTGAACAAAGTTTCTATACATGAATGAGTGAGGAAAATTTATCCTCATTCTGTTCATGAATTCTGTTGTGTCAGACAGCTATATTTGGTGGTTTTTCTTTTAAGGCCAACACAAATGTAAATGTTTCAATTTATATTGGCAAAATTAAGTGTCAAATTCCTTTCTGTTCCCAGTGAGTTTAAATTGTTCTTGGGGGCACTGAAGGAGGAGACATTTTTTTTCTTATAAAGTATAGTTCCAGTACATCCCTGCAGGTTAAGAAGGGAAAGAGCTGGCCCAATGAGCCATTGCACTAATTCAGTAGACCTTTTCACCCAAGAGCCATGGGCTTCTCAAAAGTAGGAGGGACATAATTTATGCTGTACAGACTATGAGTAATGTGAGAATACTCTAAAAAGGCAAAACTGTCAATTGACCCAAGTCAAGGCATCCAAAGTGAATCCGTTAAAAAAAATCACAAAATGAGAACTCAGGCAAGTTTACATACACACACAAAAATGGATGACAGTTTAGTCAGTGCACCAGAGCTGGAATTGCAAAGGAGCCTAAGGAAGCAGTGCTATCCACATGCCGTAGATGGCAGGATGATGGCTAGACATTTCAGTAATTGGGGATTATTGCTAAATGGCTCTATGGGAGATGGTTGGTTGAAGATGAGAACTTGAAGGAAGTGGGGAGGCACTTGGCACACTAGACTGTAGAAGAAGCTACATGTATATGGGGCAACAGAGAGAAAACTGTGAAACAGAGGACAAAAACATGCCACTAGGATTTGAAAGAAACTTCATGGAAACGTATACAGGACAAAGGTGTAGGG
>NW_005842139.1:466403-507410 GCF_000455745.1 Alligator sinensis
AAGATCCATAAATAAAACCATTCAGACAGACATCATAAAGAAGCACTATGAATCCCCATTTTATAGATTATACAATGAATTTATACTCAGATAATTCCTGAATCAACTCACACAGCACCCATTCCTACTGTTTCTGGCTTTTTTCTAAGTGTTTGAGTTGGGAAGAATCTTGATTGAGTGATGGTTTAGTGTTGCCATTGTATCAACTTTGAATTATTCATGAGTCTTTAATTATGGAATTGCTCCTTTGGTGATGATGACAGGCACATTCACATCATATAAAATTGGGAAGTGGGGAGAACTAAACAAAGCCAGTAAGTTCTGAACTGAGCCTAAAACATCTGCTGTGGTAGTTAGGAATTGCAGCACATATGGTCTATAGGAACATCCAATATTTGAAGGCACACTACCTATGTAGAAAATCCATAAAATGTCAGAAACATTAGTTTTTGGATGTTGCAGCCTTAACTCTGAATTTCCTTATTTGAAGAAAAATGCATCAAGTTATTTTTAGGAATGATCTTTCTGGCTTTCTCTATTTTCTATGGTAGTGCTGAAAAAGCAGAGGGGGAAAGAAGGTGCCACTGACATATAAAACATAATGGTACTTTCTAAACCTTATGGCATGTCCACTGGCTTATGGTAGAATTTGGTGCATTCTAAGTGCTGCTGTTATTTATAGCTTGAGTTGAAAGGATCAGCTCGAGTTATAGGTTGCCGTATAATTTCCATTAAAAACAGTGTTTGTAACTATTTCTAATTTTTTCCAAAATTTTCCCATGTTGAACTATTTCATGCTGGGGTCTCTGCCTGCCCGTCTGTCTGAATCTCTGTCTGCTAAACCAACCTTACTTTTAAAGTGCATCTTTTCATTCTTACTCCAAGTCTCCTTTGTGTTACCATACGGCACTTAGCATACTTTTGATCATAACAAGGAAGAAATATGATGATCTAAACATTGCCAATTCTTACTCAGCATTTCCATTCCTTATGCATTTTCTGAGTCCTGTTTTCTCACAGCAGTGATATAAATAAGCTAATAGGAAATCTTATTGCACCTGTTAGCACTACAGAGTCAATACAACTACAAAAGTACTAACTGGATTTTACTCTGACTCAATAGCTTTGGTACGTAAAGGCAGAATCCTGTGAAGAGATATGTCCGCATATGATGACATTTTCAGAAGTAACCTACAGTTCAGTTGTTGAAAGGTAGTTAGGCACTGGGATTAGTGGGAGTTAGCTGCCTCAATATCTTTTAGTATTTGGGCTTAGGAGACTAAGTTCTCCCAAAAAGCTGGGAGGTAGAAGCATTCTTCTAACTGCAAATTTGTTGACGAGACGGTCATGCAGGAGTTTGTCAAAAGCCTTGGTGAAGTCCAGGTACACCATATCCATAGCATTCCCTTCACCCACCCCACTCTAGCCAAAGAAAGAGATCAGGTTTGTTTGGCAGAATTTGTTCATAGTAAATCCCACTCTGGATGCATGTGATCAGTCTTTCCTTCTCTAAATGCTTGTAAATGGACTTATGATGTGCTACAGAAACTGCATGGGTATCCCAGTCCATTAAGACGCACCAGAAGCTCTCTACCACTTTCATTATCTCATCCCCCAGTTTGTCCCCTTATTAGATGTATGGTTGCAACCTATTTATTTTGCGAAGGCTCAAGTAAAGTAGCTCTTGAGCAGCTCTGTCTTGGCCTCTTCTGTAAAGCGCTCACCCTGACTATTCAAGAGTGAACCTCTAGCTTCGTTGGTTGTTCTTTTCTGACCAATATATTTACAGAACCACTTCTTGTTGTCTGTAACTTCCTTCACCAGGTGAAATTCATTCTTTGCCTTTGCCTTCCTGGTTTTATCCATGCAAATTCTTGATATTTTCTGGTATAATTCCTCGGTGAATACCTCTATTTCCATTGCTGATATGCTTTCTTTTTGCATTTCAGCCATCCACAAAGTTGGCTGTATGACCACAGTGGTCTTTTGCCTTTCTTCTTGTGTGTCCACTGTGTTGGAATAGCTTATTGCTGGCTTCCCACTACAATGCCCTTTAGAAGCTTCCAGTCTATTCTTCTATGGCACCATGCCTACCCCTTAAGGTGGTTGAAATCTGCCTTTTTATAGTCTTACACAAGAATGGCTCCTGGGAAACTTGCCAAGCCTTTCTATATAGTGACAGACACAGATTACCATTCATTTACAACCTAAATCTCCAAGATGCTAGAATGATCCTCCCACCCTTCCAAAATGCTGCCCTTCCTCTCCCCATTACCAGGCCAATTGCTCCCTGGTAAAAGTGGACTGCAGGCCACAAATACGTGGGGTTTGGATACTGGCTGGGTACAGATAATTCTGTCCTGAGTTGCCCTTAACTAGCCCAAACCACTTAAGACTCTCCATCTATATTGTCCTGCCATGGCTTCACTCCCAACAGAGAAGGCCAGATGAGTACTCGGCAGCTTGATTCCCAGAATGGCTCGCTCCCCTTGAACACAGCCTTGTAGGAAACAGTCTGCCAAGTCTTTGTTTCTCCTTCTGTACTTGGCAATAGAGATAGGGAGTAGGACTGTGCGAAGCTTCGGTCCCTGATTCGATTCGGATTCAGAGATTCAGCCACTGAATCGGGCCAAATCTCCGTATCTGAATCGAATCAGGAGACCCTTCTATCTCTCCGAATAGATTCAGAGAGATTCCGAAAGATTCAGAGATTCGAACATAGGCACAGCTTTAAATGACTTTTCTACATACCTCAAGGAACCAGGCGCACCTGTGGGATGCTCCACCCACCCCAGCATTGCAGCAGTCATGAGCCGCACCTGGTACCTCAAGGTACATAGAAAAAACATTTAAAGCTGTGTCTATGGCCAAATCACTGATTCTCTGAATCAGCATCGAATCTTCAGATTCAGATTCAGCTGAATCGAATTGGGGACAGTGATCCAAATCAACAAATCAAATCACTGTCCCTGAGATTCAGGCCAAATCTGAATCCAAATCGAATATGGCCCGTTTTGCACACCCCTAGGCAGTAGGACACCGAAAGGCCAGAAGTCAGGCACGGGAAGTTCTGAGATTACCTGTATTTATAGCTTGCTGTGAGTGCCCACAGGATTTATTGGCATGCTTCAAGGCAAAGCTCGCTAGGAAGAAGCACAACCACGGGCCCTGGAGCTCAGAAGAACTAGGTGTGGGCTGCACTGTCATTGGGGGAGCAGGCTAAATGGGTTTTAATGTAGATGAATCAAAAGTTTGGTAAGAGGGTAGCTCTGAGCAAAAGGACCCACTATCTACCAAAGAAGTAGTAGCACAAAATGAAAAATATGCAAAAGCACCAGAGTGCAAAATTAGGGGGAAACAATCCCACAAGTTGAGTGTACACACACACAAAAAGCAGCCTTGTCCATTTTAGCAAGATCAGTATTTTTGACACGGAGTTTTAATGAAACACATCATGTACTTGATAATATCAGCTGAGTTAATAACTCAGAGAATGAAAAGCTTATTTTATTTCCTTGTGATCTGAGGTCAGTGTATCCCAGAAGAGGGCAATGTATTGCAATATTCCCAGCTCATGCTATTTGAAATATAAACTTTCTTTGTCAATCTGAAAGGCCATTAAGGTTCTGCTGTAAATATTGTAATGCCAGCCAACTCTTTGTCTGTGCTCTTGTTTTTTCTCTTGCAAAAAATAATTTGTTGGAAATAATGAGATGAAATATGTATAATTCTGTTAGGGCTCCCTCTGTTGGCAACCAAAAAGCTTTCTAGATTATCTTAATAAAGCTGACCAACAAGAGTTCTTTGTTGTCATGACTACAAATATATATTTCAAAGAAATCTCGGGGAGATGTATTGTTGAAGTTATTTTAAATAGATACATAAATAATATGACTTCTCTGCTTTTTGGAATCCTACTGGAATTGTTCCACCTCTTCACTTGATTTTCTATGCAGAATAAGTGAAAGAGCAACATATCTGGCATCATCCCTCCATCTCTAAACTGTGGAAATCTCAGGGACCTCCACGTAGGGGAGCAGGTTAAGCATGGTAAGGGAGGAATGCATTGAACCCCTCATTAGCTCCTTAAGGAACGTATTGCAAATACACAGTTTCCCCAGGCAACCTCCATTTACATGGGGTTCACCAACGTAACTGTTCAAAGGAGGACTGGGTCCTGAATTCAACACCCCTCTGGAAAAGCCTTGGACAAACTTGTTTCATGAGTGGAGGCATATGCTCCCTCAGGTCCTCAAGCTAGTTGGTTCCAACCTATTGGAAACCTAAGGGGAAACTTAGGCTGTTTGTTATATGTATCGGCCAAATATCTAAACCAGGTGAGTAGTCGGCAGACTACTCATCTTCTCAGTGAAGTATGACAGGAAGTGACTGGTGAAGGGAATCTGGTCAAAGAGTTTCATTCCAAATTGACCTGCTGCTGCAGGACTCTCCCAGAAGGCATGAGCCCAGGTACTGAGACCATGTACTGCCTTGGTAAAGTCAGGACCAGGGCACTTTTGGTGTTAACCACTTATTCACAAGGACAGAGGTCATGAATGTTCACGTTGAATAGGTCAAGGAGGGGAAGTGGAAAAGGCCAAGGTTCCTGGCTGTTTCCTTTTAACAGACGAGTGGCGTGCATCAGCTGTAGTGACATTTAGAAGGTCCCAATGGTTGGGCAGGGTAGGCCTCCTTAGTGGTTGCCATTCAGAGTGCTGGATGTTTAAAAATGGCTGATACTGAAACTCGTCTAGGTCTCAAGGGCCCATACTAGGACTATTGTATAGGTACAATCTTAAGGGGAAGCTGACTGAGTGAACACAGTGGGGTCACCAGAGGGACTGTATATATTTTCTATGTGTAATGCGGTCTCTAAATTCCATCATGCCGGTAAACCCACACAAGGGCTGATTGTTCTGAATTTCCACAGATAATGCAAAGTTCATGTTCTCCCTTTATCTGGAATCATAGGAACATCTTGTAGATCCACATTAAATAGGAAGGGAAAACTGTCCAGAGTAGAAGACTGGTCTTGAGTTTAAGGGGCTAGCCAGGGTTCAACTCCCTTCTTTACCGCATGCTTTGTAGGTAACCTTGGACCAAATATATGTCTGTATTTTTAAAAGAATCTAGACATGCTCTAACTGCCCTAGGAACCCATGTCTCATTTTGAAAATGATTTAAACAAGGAAGCTAAAGTTTTGAAAATGGACTGGTGATTTTGAGTGGGTTTTCATATAAGGGGAACTGGGCCTGTGATGCCTAAAAGCAAGCTAGATTTTCCAGGGAAGCTGTCCCACATTTCCTGAGAATTTGTCTCAAACTGGGAAGAGAAGTGAGGCACCCCCCATCATTAGTTAGATTTGAAGGTCCCAGCATCAGAGGCCAAGTGCTCAATACATTGCTATGCATCTAAATCACTTTTGAAAATACAACTTTTAGAAAATATAACTTTTAAATCTCCAAGATGGAACAATGCCAGGATACCTTTAAAGTCCTAGGCCTCTGTGCTTAAATGAGAGAGAAATGAAAATGAAAATGTCACCCTTAACCTCTATGGCTCAGTTCTCCATCTGTCAAACGGGCATTACACTTCTAGCCTCCCACCATTTTTCTATCCTGTCTTTATATGCTTATTGCAGGATCAGGGTCTCAAACTATAAGTTCATTGGGGCATCTGTTGCTGAGTGCATGGAGAGTGCCAAGAGGCACTTGTGCAATATAAAGGGGGAGCGAGGCGGAGAGGGTTTTGGTTTATCCAAACATATGGTCAACCAATATATTCTGAACAACCAGATACTACAGCTGGGACAAGCTGGAGACTGGATGCTGAAGGCAGGCCGAGGCTGGTGCTATTTTATTAAGCACATTTGGGAAAATTATACCCGCATTATCCAATCAGGCTTCAGGATAGACTCAAGTAGGCAAACTTCATGGCAAGAACTTCTACCTTTTCTTTATACATCACACCACCAAGTCTCTTCACACACAGGCACAGCGTCTAAGGAAGAGAACTAGAAATGCCTTCATTTGAATTTCCTGTATTGAATTTTGTCACAATGTTAATATTATTGAAATGCTGAGCTTTGTATCTATATAAGACATACAGTTCAAGCATTCAGTGGACATGCAGATTAGCCTTATCCTAAAGCAATACCTCATTTCTATTTATTCTGGGATAATTAGTCATGTAAATTAGAAGTCATTACCATGGGCTACAAAACCCTTTAGCAAAAGCTTGTCGACAGGCTAAACATGTCTAAAGTGCTTTGAGTTTCTGGGAAGGGGGAAAAGGAGAGGGGGCTGGGAAAGAGAAGAGATAGCATCACATTAGGAAGTAAATTCTGGTAGAGAAAATGAGGTCACATTAATCTGTATTCATTCCCAAAGAAAGAGTTATAATACTGTATGCTGCCACAGTGATATATAACACAGGCCATTAAAATGCCAAGCCATAAAAGTGTATTTTCTTCATTACATTTTCTTTGAACACTTTGATCTCCCATTTTACACTAAAAGTTTGATCCATCGTTACTTTCCAGTAAGAAACTGCCAGATTTGATTGTGAAGAGAAGAATTCTGACCTAATTGCAATCTGTAAGCACAGGATGGAGGGTATTGTTGCCTGAAAAAATGGAACTGTCTAAATTATTTTCCCTGAAACTAGCATCCTCAACAAATATAAGCAATGTATCAGAGCTAAGCATAATTAAAGAAATATGGCACCTACTGTTACATGAATAAATGAAATGTGTTGATGATAAGGAAGGGAGAAAGTGGTATTTTCCCTGTAGTTTTTGCTGGGATACAAAAAAAAGAATGAATTGGGGGAAATCTGGGAAAAAACATTCCCTGACTTGTAAAACTGAAAAGCTTTATCCAATTCTCTCTATAATAATTTTGCTGGCTGATAATGCAGAAACACCTATTTATAGTGATGGATACAGTTAAACATTCTGGTCTTTAATGGTATCCGTACCCTGTATAATCGACGGTCCTACAGCCTCCTGCCTCTCTTCCTAGTTCCTTTTCATTTCTCTCTTCTCTGTCTGCTTTCCACCCCTAATCTTTGTGCTCTTTCTCTCATGCGCTTATCTACTTTGTTCTACAATATTAAACAACAATGTAAGATGAAATGAAACCACAGTTATCAACACCAAAATGCCTGGACAATAACAGAAAAATACCTGTGTTATTATCTTAGCCCTTTTTATAGTCCAATGTCTAAAACATTTCCCCCTTTTTTCCAGGTTTTCTGTTGCATCCCATTCTTCCCCCGGCACCCACATACTTTGTAATGGCATGGTGATAAAGTAGCCATAGGCGCAGCGAGGTGGGAGTGAGTTGTGCTACCTATCTGTCACTAACTCTGCCACGTTAATAAATATGCAGTGTTCGCTATGAGAAAGACACTCTCCCCCGTGCTCGGTAACACTGGAAGAGCAGCACAATTTGCAAAGTGCTGGAGGGAACGTGTGCCCAGCTCAGATCTTGCAAGAATGTGTGCTGGGAATGGAAAGCTGGCTGGTATCAGGTGCTGGTTTAGGATCACGCTACTTAAACATCTTCACATATTATGGTCTGCATTTGTGAAGATTAGGCTTGCACAGCAAGGGCCAGCTCAATCAGGCCCATGCTAAGAGCACTTGGCTTAAAAAGTATTCCACTTCACATTCAGGGCATGCCAAAACAGGAGCGCACGCATGCCCTAATTCTCCACTGCGTTGCTCCTCATGTTCTCGTTAACAGCTGTGCAAGGTGAGAGCTAAGTAACTATCAAATGCTATCGGGTTGGTAGTTTACACTCACTTTTGTACAGGTGCAAATAACTCCACAAAGGCTAAGGAGTGGAAAATCAGGCCCCAGACATGAAAAAACATGGGTTTGTCTACATTATAGGGTTGCTGCCACCTCACCTTTGCAGGAAAGTAGATCTCCCCTCTGCCCCCCAAGTGGAGACAAAGCAGATCGTTGCAGAAAGAATTTTTGTGCCAGCTTCACTACACCCCACCCGTCCCCAAATGGTGGAAACTCAATCGGCAGAAGCACTTTTCTGTCAGTACAGCTGGCACAAAGCAGCACAGCGTGGCACCTTAGAGACCAACTGATTCAGAGAGGCACACATTTTTGCAGACAGCAACCTTTGTCAGATGCTGACACGGAACGGAAGGTCATGGTCACACACAGCTGATGTACGAGGATGCATAGATGTCATTGCAATAAGGTTGCACAGAAAACGGCTACCATCCAAATGAATCAAATTAAATAGTTGCATTGTTCAGGCTTTTTTGCAGTGGCAGCTGCAAAGCTAGCATCTGATGAAGTAGGCTGTTGCCTATGAAAGCTCATGCCTCTTTGACCCGGTTACTCTCTAAGGTGCGACTTTGTACTGTATTTTGCTTGACTTTAGACTAACATGGCTGACAACCCTTTGCCAGCATAGTTGTGTCCAGACAGGAGGTTCTTCTGGAGTGAGACTGTTTTTCACCTCCTGTTTTGCACCCCCAGCTGACACGACCTTGCACGGCACTTCCATCTACACTGCAGGCAATGGTCTGCCTGCAGCTCCTATATGCCTGAGCAGCTTTATTTTTTAACAGTGTAACTGTGCAGCACAGACACCAGCGAGCTGCCTGAGTATTTACAGCACACTTTGCAGCTCACACTGAGCATTGTGCTGTTAGCAATACCCATGTGAGTGTAAAGCTACTTTGGGTGTGTCTACAGGAGATGCAGTTACACTTTTACCTGCAGTGTAGACATGTCTGCAGAGTAATGTCATACACCTTATGACAAAACAAGAGCCATGTGTGCATGACACTCTAAAGTGGGCTAAATCCTTTTGCGCTGCTTTAATGGTGTCGGTGCTTGCACGCCTTGGTGTCGGTGTTTGCACATTAATTCCAGCTGCTGTAGGAAATTCTGTGTCATAATGCGCCTTAAATGACTTGTGGCACTCCTTTGAGGAGTTTTAGTTTGCTGCCCCTACAGCCGCAGAGTGAAGCACCGGGCTCCATGCAGCTCCGCGGCTCTGCAGGAAGCCCTGCAGGTAGCCTGGCAGCAGCCTGGGAAGGCAGGCTTCACCCAAGAAAAGTGGCAAGCCTGATCTTTCCCCCCCACCATGGAGCCTGTCTGCCTGCCTGAGCTGTGCAGGCACCCGGTGTTTGCCTCTGTGGCTGCAGTGCCCCCCAGGACTGCCCAAGCCAGGTGCCTGTGGGCGGATGCCACCTGGCAGGGTCTGCTGCTGCCATGGAGAGAAACACCAGCCCTCACCCCCCCTGCAGCCCACCGACCGGCAGCTTGTCCTCCCCTCCCCACACCAGAGAGGCAGGTAAGTCAGTGGGGTGTGTGCACGACACAGGGGTTTAATCAGCCCTAAATTGAAGTTCTTTTTAAAACCCACCGCTTCAATTTAGGGCCCCCATTGTGTCTACACATGCCGTATAGTCTAGAGGCAGATGTAGGTTGTTATCATCTGTTATCGAGGACTTTCACATAAGTCTATACCATGGTGCCATGAAAAGGAATTAATGCCTAGAGTGGACAGAAGCAGAACTACTTCAACCAAGTTTCTTGGTGATATCTGTCCCCGGGCTATCTGTAAAACCTGGTTCTTTTAAGGATCCTGCCTCTGAGTAAAAGCTGAGGCCACAAGCAACATTCCCTCCCAGCTGCATTCAGAACAGGCAGCTTGCAATAAATCCCAGGAGTGACAAATGCACGGCCTGACATCTCTATATCTCTCTTCTGGACCAAGGATCTAGGTTTGACAGTATTAAAGAGATAATGAAAAGCAGGCCTTGTAAGAGTTACAAAATGCTTATCAAATGATAAATCCTGTTGCAGAGCTGGGTATTTATAACCTGCAAATTTAAACAAATTAGCCTGGGCTGTACACATCTCTGAGAAATGAAGAAAACTCTTGCTAAATTAATCTAATAAGAAGAACCATAAAGATTAGGGCCTAATGCATCAATATTTCACTTACCACAGGCATGTCTTCATTTTTTACTCTCTTTCTCTGTTATCTAGGCAACTCCTAACCAACAGGACAAAATCCCCCAATTAGGAAATAACCATTTTGCTAAAGATGTGTAGATAGATATCAGACAGACCTAGAAGGAATCAATTCCCTTGAACCAATAAAAAGGTTCAAATTACTAAAATAATTCAAGTCTCAACATCTTACTTGATTTGTCAAATCAGCAGTCACTCCGTATTCTGACTTTTAGTTGCTTCTCATACAACCACCATTAAAAGCTACTGTTAGCAAATTCTTTTTGGCTGTTATCATTGGCTTGGTGCCACTGCATATGGAATAGGGCTTGTTGGTTTAAAAAGCAATACCCACCAACATTAGTCATCCTTCTATAATGGCCCACAACTAGCAATTTTGCTTAAAAGGTATTTACTCTATCTACATAGTTGTGTCGAGACATATATGCTGTTCCCATTTTCCCAGTCTAGACATGACCTGTCTTGTAGACTCCTAACCTGTGAAGAATGACCTACTTTGTCATCATTAGGGATCTCTCTATTTCTTTCTGGGCCTACCTTGTTGTATGAAATTCCAGAGGAAGTTAAAGGTAACAGTTCATGTGAAGAAGAACAAATGCATGTCAACACGGTAAGTTTGCACAGAAAAGGGTTACTGTTCAAGATGTGCAGTAGATCCTCTTGTTTACTGAATGAAATTAATGGTCTTCATTTCTTCAGCCTTCATTGCAGTGGCAGCTACAATGCAATAACCTCTGTTACATTTCATTCCACATCCGAATAATCTGATGATCTGCAAATTACTTTTATATTTCCAGGGGCTCCTGTGAATAAGCTCTGCCTTCCTTCTTCACACTGGCAGATGCTGTGTAAATCCCAAGTTCATGTTTTCAGGCGTGTGATGCTCTGCATTTAGTTACAGGCGCTATACACTTTTGGCATTATTAAAGAAAATAATAAACTGCATTATTGTCTTAACAATTATAAGTGAATGAGGGAACCAGTAAAAAAAGAAGGGAAGAGATCAATGGAAAGGATGAAAAGTTACTTCTAACAAACATGGTAGCAGTTTCAGCCACCCTAGACTTTCACATACACAAGTTATTTGTAGCATACATGTGCAAACACAACTATATATGTGTGTACACATAGGTATAGACATAAACATTTATTTCAATAAGCTCAAACAAATGCTGATTTTCAGCATTCAACCATCAGTTGACTTCCTTCCTTTCTATAATGCTGAGGTTATAGCAAAATTGCACTGAGTGGGGAGACTGAGAGGGATGATGGCAGGGCCCCAGCTCCCACGAGCCCTCTATGGCAGTGTCCCAACTCCCCAGCTCCTCTATGGCAGTGCCCCAGCTCCAACAAGCCCACAAGGAACTCCATACTAGTTTGAGGGATGTTCCAGATGTGAGATGGGAATGCAAACAACAGCACAGCCATTAGCCCTTACTCATGCCTATGAATATCACTTTGGGTCATATAGCCTATTATTGGTCCATTGAACAGAGGGGCTTCCTACCTATGGATGACACTCACGTTGACCGTAAAATGCTGATATTAACAACACTGAAGGAAAATATAAACCCCAAACCCTGAAATATAGACCAGAACCCCCCAAAGACAGTCCCCTGAGAATGGAGAAGGGCCAGAGACTCCATGAAGCATACAAGGGACTCTGTGATTGCTATCAACTTTACATGGTAGATGATCAGATACTACGGTGATGCAGAGGAAAGTCTGGCATCTAGGCTAGGTACAGACATTCAAAAAGCCTGAGGAGGAATCAATCTAAGTTAGACAGTCTTCTGTAAGCTCAGTTGTTGTCTGTAAGCAATTCTGTTCCTGGCCTTAGAGGACTACTTCTTTGAGACAACTGCCATCAAAGTCCCTGAACCATGCTGCAGGGCCAGTTGAGAAATACAAGACCTACTTGTGGCTAGGCTTGGGTGCTATTCCTCTGGCCTGTTCCAGGGGTGTGTGTTAGCATTTACAAGGGCATCATGCCTAGTGGGTGGAGCCAGGAGTGAGCACTGTCGGAGCTGCAAGTATGAACTGTGGGTTGGAAGCAACTGAGGACCACCCCAAGTCCCAAACCAAGGGGCTGGATCCAAAGTCAAGGGTCTGAAACCAAGCCAGAGAACTAACCAGAATCAGGGGGCCAGGTACAAAGTCAAGGTCCAGCCGAAGTCCAAAGACCAAGCAAGAGGGTTTACCAGAATCAGAAGTCAAGAAGCAGAGGAGTTACTGAGACAGGTGTTGCTCAAGGACAGGAAATCTGAAAACTGTGGTGCACGTCTTAGGTGCTAGTGGAGTTCCTTAAAAACAGCCCTAGGAGAAATCAGAGGGAAGGGACTGGGGCTCAGTTGGCTCTGCTTAGTGCAGCTGACTTAGTTACATGGGCTATAGGACAGAAGCTTTACAGTGGGCAAATACAGACACCTGCTACATGGAACCATATGGAGAAAGGTTAAAGGAACATTTCCCTCAGATCAGATGGCAGAGCCCATTGGCCCTTCACTCACCTGCAATAGGACATTACTTGCAAGGCCTACTATGTAAGAGGACATGCTTTATACTGTAGACATCACCAAGAAGACTTCTCCCCATTCCAAAAAGCCTATAGCTAAGGCAAGACAGGAGGTAGACTCAGAGTAAGACTGACAATTTAGTTGTACTGTCTTTTGTTTGCCTAGGTTGGGTATCAGGATGAGGCAAGTGTCTGTCAACTTCCCAAAAGTAACCAAGGGCAATCGTGCAGCGGCACAAAGAGGCCATGCATTGAATGGCATAAAATAAGGCACAAAGGATTTTGACTAAGCTCAATCTCCTTTTGTTTTCTCCAGGGACAAGATAACCTAGTTGTGAACAGCAACTACCCTATACCCAGGGTGACCTATATGCTTTGGGGGCAGAGAAGGATTCTACCACTGAACCACAGGGGACTCCCTATATGCTTTAATGATCTTCCAAGTCCTAGTACACTATTCTCATTTCTTCCCCAAGACCACACAAATGTTCTGTGCTGTCCTTCCTCCAAACAATGCCTCAGGTGAAACTTTCCTCTATATTTTCCAGTACAGTTTATCTTCTCTATTAGCTAAGAACAAGAGGTACTTTGATGCCAGTTCCATACTGCATAGGCAATGTAAGGACCATATCTCAACCTTACCCCCAAATGTCCCTGCTTTTGTGAGGTTAAGCCAGACATTTCATGTAGGGTGGCCATCACAGAGGACAGTCCAGTTGTCCTCTGTCCTCTATCGATATGAAACCTGACGCCTTTATGTCCTTTATTTTTCCCAAGAGAAAAATAGAGGACATAAAGGCGTCAGGTTTCGTATCTATAGAGGACAGAGTAGCAGAAAACTGGAATGTCCTCTATGATGGCCACCCTACGTTCATGTTATTTCAGCTTTTTTTTTTTCAGTGTGATTTCATGTATTTAATGAAGCCATCCACCAGGCCAAGCAGATAAAAAGAGCATAGACTACTTGATGCCTTGTCCCTCAGATACCAAGATGTGGTTAGAGATGTGTAAAGGTAACTGGGATGCAGAGCAAGAACAAATAGGATTTGATGTTTTTCTTCTTCTATGCTGAGTCTTATTTGGTTGGGGAAGGTGCTTTTGAATTATTGTAAAAGATCAGAAAGGTGAATCTTTTCAGCAATAAAGAGAAAGTCATTCTGGTTTTGTTTTGCCTTTTCCCCAAGAAACCAAAAGGTTTTATAGAGCACTGCTAGTTCAGAAGATGACACAAACATTTCTGCAGTTGTGGAGATCCCCGTTCAGAACCAACCTTCTCCTTGTTCAAAAGACAACCTCTGATAAATACCATTACTTCCTTTGCCTTTGAATGCTTGGTTGTTTTGTTTTTCATCTTTGATTGTATCATACATTGGACCTGTACTCTATAAAGCTGTCTTGAAATGCAAGGAGGTCAAAGCAATATTCTCCTTATGACCCTTAGTCCCATTCCAGGCCATAAAGAACAGCAACGTGAATGGAGCAAACTACAATGCCTGACACTGCCATGGAAAGAACTTCTTGCCCATGAGGTATGTCTTGATGGCTTTCAGTGAAAAAAGCTCAAGTTTAAGCGTGACCACAAAATACTGAAGCTTAAAGGTCATGAGTGGCCAGACACCACCTGGAAAAATAACTAAGTATTATTTAATAGGTATGTAAGCCCAAGACCTATTTTCCAAGGTGTTGACCGTTCACCTCTCCAAATGATATCACATAGGCCCTTTATTCTTTATAACTAGTGGCACTGTACCTCAATAGGGTGCTGTGCGGATGGAACCACTAAGGCAGGGGTAGGCAACCCCCGGCACAAGTGCCAAAGTATGGCATGCAAAAGTATTTTGCTTGGCGCACATGCCTCAGATGGACGGCAGGGAAGGGGCTGGGGCTGTGCTGCCACAACAAAGATCAGGCCCCTCATAGCTCCCCCACTGTCTGCCCCTGGCATGACAACATCTTGTAAGTTGAGGTTGCGGGTGTTTTTGGCACTCTGCCCAAAAACACCACCAACCCCTGCAATAAGGAAATAAAGACCTAAGTATCATTTATTAAAGAACACTCCATTTAATCAGACAAGGTTCCTTGGGTGAATCTGATATCTTTTATTAGACCAACCCAAATAGTTGGAGAATAGTTAACCATTTAATCAGGACATTCTTAATCAAAATGCCTCTGAGGAAACTGATTTAAACTCAATGATAGTTAATGTCAATGGCTGCTGTTTAACACGGATAGCAATTCTGCTTAACGGGGACACCTCCTGGCGATTTAGTAGCAATGTGCACGTCAGGCTAACTCAATCTCTCTCTAGCAATACTTTTGTGTCCTTCCTCAACTGATTTAAATTTTAAAAAAAAACCCCAAAACTAAAATATAGAAAATGCTTCCCCAACATTTGTTCCTGGCTGCTTGTTCCACATAAAAAGTGTTGACTTCAAAGCTTTCAACCAGGCCTCAACTGCTGCAACTTGCCCAACTGTTGGGGCAGGGAGGTGCAATCTTTATTTTAATGCATTTCGTACCTATTCCTACCTCCATGCATCTGTCTGATAACATGAGCTTTGTCATAAATCCCCAGCTCCCCACACAAAAGCATCACTTAGAAAGGGAGTTTTCTCTTAGGAGAATTCCATCTACTCAGGACCAAAGACCTCAATGTAGGCATCCATTAAGAGGAGGATTCGACTGCAATCAACACCAAACAGTTCTATTTCTTCAAATCAAAAATCGTCTTTTATTTGCCTGGGCTCCTATATATGCCTGGGGGAAAAGGATCTGTCTGTTGATATGCAACAACTAAATACATTTGCTAGTCTAATACTGTACACTTAGATACACTTCCCACACAGAATTAATAACTGAATAATCTCAAGTAGCATTCATTTAAAATGAAAGCATAAAGCCCCTTGGTTGAATCTTATACCCCCTAGTTATTATGACAGTGGAAGTTGGGCTGGGGACAAGTGGTACTTCAGCAGAGTCTTACGAAAGTAGAGCACTGACTCAATGGCAGAAAGTAATGGGATCACCTCCACTGCTTATTTTCTCTCATCACAGAAAATCCCCCAAGTAAAATAAATTGCAGCAGTCGAGCTTCAAGGTGACAAGGGCATGAGATGCTCCATCGTGTCAAGCAGACTTGTGATAAAGGCACTGAACTGGGACTAAGAGATCTGAGTTTAATTAACAGCACAACTAGAAGCTTCTTGTGTAATCTTCATCAAGCTCCAGTCTTAATTCCTCGCTTTTAAAGTCCTCACATATATGCAGTAAAGATCCATCTATTCCGGGTATCTCTGTGGCTCCTATTACAAGTCCATAAATCTTTGTGAGGAGCCCTAGTTGATAATGATCAATATGTTTGGGATTAGAGATGAGTCCACAACTGGAAGCTTTTTAAAAAATAAAACACAGAAGATTTCAAAGGAGAGGGAGTCTCTGATATGTGGCTGTATGGTTTTTAATTTATGAGGTTCTATTCTTCCTCTTGTTAGGAAAGCCCATGTATTTGTTACCACTCAAATCACAACTCCCAAATGATCAAATTGGAGCAGATTTTAAAACAAAGAGGCAAAGAGACTACAGCAAATTGTAATTTAATATTGCAGGGACTTCAGCCTATGAACCCAAGACAATAAGTATTCTGTCACAGTGACAATCTACAGTGTACACAGAGTTTTGATTCAGAATTTATTTTAAATCAGGGGATGAATGTTATCTATGTTGGTCTAAAGTAACCCAGGGCATTGTTAAGATGGCTAAAATGGGCAGGCATTTGGATAAAATAATTGCTTCTAAATCTCCAACTAGAAATTACATTTAATCCCAAACACACACGGAATATATAACAACCAGACTATGTTTAAAATGCTTACACAAACGGCCTGAACAATGAGATTTTCCTTAAGCATAAGGATAAAATGAAAAAAGATATATGTTTCAAAACTTGTCAGAAAATAGTCTTTAAAACTGTTAAAGATTGTAGACCAGATCCTCACTTGAGGAAAACAGAGGAAAATATGCACCCTCAGTTAAGTAGGTTTTAGTAGTCTAGCTGGTGCAATAAGGTTACCTGCATATCAGGTCATAATTTCAGGAGGAATTTCAGAACAATGTCCCAAAATATTACCCTGTTCATTCCTGAATGCCGCTACATGTGTTGGTCAGTTATCTTGTGGTTTCCTAAGTACTAGCATAGCCAAACTGATTAAGTAAGGCATGCATGCTTTTTTAACCATATTCCTGTAGGCCTCACTAGAGCATAGATTCAAAGAAGTAGGGTCAGAAGGGACCTTGTAGATCATCAAGTCTGACCCCCTACCCTGGGCAGAAGAGAAAACCGGGCTCAAATGACCCCAGCCAGGTAGACATCAAGTCTCCTCTTACAGACCCCCAGGGTAGGAGCCAGCACCACTTCCCTTGGAAGAGTGAATTGATGGGCACCTATACACATGCTCCAGGGTATGGTGTTAATTAGAGTGGCTCCCAGGAGCCATTCTAATTAAAATGCCCTCAGTGTCTCGTGTATTCAGTGTCTCTGCACTTCAAAATGGTGGTGGGGGTGCTTTAACTAAATCTCATTTGAATCCCTCATTTGAGCTTTAGCGCCCCCACCACCATTTTGAAATGTGGGGATGCCGAATACATGAAATGCTGCAGCGTGCCGGAACCTTCCGATTAGAATGCTCCACCAGACTCGATTATTCGCATCTGCTCCAATGAGTTCTAATCAAAACGTATTGGGGCACATGTAAAAGCGCCCAATGAGACCAGTACAAAGCACCAGAACAAAGATCAGATGTCCATATTAGTGTCCTAACTGGTGAGAAGTAGGATATGAAGGATGTCACCTAAATATGTTTTAGTAATTGGTGAGAACTAGGAGAACATGCATTTATTTTGACTAGTGTATAAAAAAGTTCCAGGGACCCCTTAATATTGTGTACTGGGCTTACGGGTTATGTTCTGTACCATGCCTACAAATGACCTGGCTAGCACTGTCCATCAGTTGGACATGGATGCTGATGTCTAGTCTTCCTTGTGGATACTAAACCTAGCTGAGTTTTTGTTATGCAGAAGCAAAGTCTGTGGTCTCTTTCTTGGAATAACAAGCTCTTTAGGGATACATTCTCCTGACAGTGTGCACAAAGACAATCCAAACTGAGAGAGCCTCACATGACCAGTAATACCTAACTCCTGAATGATATTAACTGAGTGAGATGACAACAGTGATGGAGACCTATAGTCCCCACTATCTTATACCTGGCACCAGGTGCAGCAGGCAGGTGGTAAATATTCAGGTTCTAAAAGTCGTGTGGCAAAGGATTCATCCTGCCACTCAGAGCTTTCATTGTCAAAACCCCGTGTTCCTCTAAAAAATATAATGTCCAGTGAAAACAATGCTACAAGTATTATTGGCACAAGCGGTCGCAAGTGAGCACTCATCTAGTAATGAGCTGGCCTCACAAGATTCAGAATCTTGGTGTGGACAAAAACCTAGAAACAGAAATTACACAAAGTGGTTCAAGTCTGTAACGCAACAGAAGTTCAATGCACATAAACCGCTTTCAAAATGGCCCAAACCGGTTTAAGATAAATCAGACTTAATTGGTTTAGGTTAAATTGGTTTACTGAACTTCTGTCCCAGATCCCCTCCAGATTCAAGTTAACTCAGTCCCCCACCATCCCAGGATGCCCCCATGTGGGAAGGCTAGCCTTGGCCCAAAGTATCTGCTCCAGCTGAGAAGAGAGGTATGCTCTAGCACCCCAAGCTTTTGGCCTGGGCCACTCCAGGCATGTGGCTGCATTTCTGGAAGCAAAATTGAATGTCTGTTCACTTGCTTATTGGTTCAATCTACGCAGCTTAGACCAACCAGCTAAGATTGAATCAATTCAGCCTCAGGCTTTCTGACTGTCTGTACTTAGCCTTAGTGCTTATTCTTAACTTCTTAAATTTTGCAAACCTGCAGTGAAAATCCCTTGGGGATAAATGCATGACATGAGGTTTCTGGTACTTAAGCAGTGCTATTTGAATCAGGTGTGGCAAACTGGCAGAGTTTGTTCAGTAGATGTTTCAATTAAGTAGCAAAGCAATTTGGCAGAAATGTTATGTGACTCTTACACACCCTTTCTGTGGGAGATGTTGTAGAACAAGAGTGAAAACTAGAAAAGAGGGAGAAAAAAGGATCAAGGTACTTCAGTCATACTACATAAATACAAGTAGCATGGGAAATAATCAAGTGACAGCACTAAGCATATAGCATAACTGAGTCAGTTTTATGATCTTGAGAGGGTGTCTCTAAAGTTTAATGTCAGTGAACATTAATGAGCACAACCTACCTAAGAAAGATAGAAATAATAAAAGAGGTTAAAGGTTGAACGCATTCTGTTCTGTTTATTTTCTGAAAACCATTTAATGTTACTTTCTTTGAGGAGCAGAAGTTAGAAGAACACATCTGAGGAAATGTATGTATGTAAGACATCTAAACTAGGGAAGGAACAGGGTGAGCTCTTGATACAATTTTTAAAACACGTCTTTCTGGGGCAATTTCTTCGTATTTTGTAAGGAAGAATCGCATTATCTCTAAGAGTCTGGTGTTGAATAACTTCCAGAGAAGGACAAGGTGAAAACACTATAAAACTATAAGAGCTTCTGACACTCATGAAATCAGCAGATTTGCATATGTATGTAAAAAGCCAATGTGTGGAAAACTGCTTAATTGGAGAAGTGAGGAAGAGGATGATAATACTTGACATGAAGGATACTCCCCTAAGATGATGTAGCCCCTTGAGGAATGTAAGTGCTCAGGTCCCTATCGTGGCCTTGAACATCAATTTGTCCTTCAAAATAAATTGCTCCTAAAGAGATCTCTTCATATCTTTGATATATATATATATATATATATATAATGAATTTTCAAAATAACAATTGACAGTAACCTCGCATCTACCTGAGAAGAAAAAGTACTGGGTTGTTTTAAAAAAGAAAAAAAATGTTATTAAGAAAATGTCAAGTACTGGAAGAAGAGAAGCACCCTACATTATGTAGGGTGGAGATACTTCATTCTTATGCCGATTAAATGGCTAGGGTTCCAGGATTTAGGTTTTGTTTCTGCAGAGGCTCTCTCTCAAACAGCAAAATTTAAGGACAGCTTTCCTTTATACACGGGTTGTGAAAATCTTCGCAAGACAATGGAACATCCTGCTCCCTTGGAATCAAAGCTATGTTTGAAAAACGGCTGAGCTAGGGAAGGAGATGGCCAATCTGAATTGTGATAAATTTAGACGGAGCATCAATATTATTGGCTATTGCTGAAACTGTCCAATCAGCTCTTTGTCTCTTTGCTACGTGATTCGCTATTCCCTGTGGTGCTCATCCTCCCAATCTAGTTGATTAGGGGTTAAAATACAAAGGCAAGGATGGGAGAGAAGTTTCATTACACAGCTTCTAGAGGGGGCAGCTTTGAGCTGCCTCCTATTTCTCTGAAAGATACGATGCCAATAAATCTCATACTGAGTAATGGTAACAATGAGCTCCATGCTAGCACTGGTCCTGGCCGGTTTATTTGTCCTGAGAGAAAGATGAACAACTGCCATGCCCCACATGAGAATCATAAATAGCACTGATACCAGAAAATGAATTCAGTGCTTATGGGGCAGCAGAGCCAGTGAAAGCATCCGCTGGAAGCTCGCCAATGAGTGCTGGCTTGCCTGTGAAAACCACTGGGTTTTCTTTTCTCACATCAGTCCTTTTACTAAAGATGCTTTTTGAGTTGGTATCCACATCAATAACACCACAGCAAGAGAAGCAGTACCTGTTATTGACAGAAGAAATTCTTACTGTGCTCCTATCTGTAGATTCACTTGCGATTCTCTTGCTGCAGTAGGAAGAAAAAAGAAGAAATGTCTCTCTTTTGCAGTCATTTCAGAGGAGGAAGAGAAAGCATGGAAAGGATACGTCACAATAAGGTGGGGTGAAGAAGAATTTTTCATCATAATTTTTCATCAAAGAATACCTAGGCGAAGCCCCATAGTAGATCTGTTTAGCTAGGAGCATCCATATGTCTCGTAATGGTTCGTCTCAAGAGGGGGAACAAAATAAACTATGCTGGTTGTAATTTACATTTAGAGCTGTTAGGTTCAGGTGTGTGTTTGGACACAGAAAAAGTGGCCTATCATGGACAAGTCCATGATTAAAGTAATAAAAATTAAAGTAATTAAAGTAATAAAAATGGATTAAAGTAGTTATCAATATAGGATGCTCTTACTCTACTTGAAGAGAATCCGCACATCAACTTGCATCCAACTGACTAAAAGGTTGAATTACAACCAGCTTTGCTTCCATTTGTAATGTAGAAGTAAGTATATATAGTATATTTACTAGGGGTGTGCGAAACAGGCTGTATTCGATTCGGATTCATATTCGGCCCAAATCAGGGACAGTGATTTGATTCATTGATTCAGATTACTGTCCCAGATTCGATTCGGCCGAATCTGAATATTCAATGCTGATTCGGAGAATCAGAGATTTGGCCATAGACACAGCTTTAAATGTTTTTTCTACATACCTCGAGGTACCAGGCTTGGCTCATAAACGCTGCAATGCTGAGGCGGATGGAACATCCCACAGGAGCATGGGGGCCCCCCCCCATGTGCTCGGGGGTGAGTGCTTCTGGTCCACTTCCAGGTCCACCGGGGAGCGCACGGGGGCCCCCCCCGTACTCCCCCCAGCCCAGCAATCGGCCATGGGGGACCCTGGGTGCCCCCCCAAACCCAGGAGGCACCAGTCGCTGAGCTGGGGCGGGGGCCACAGGGATACGACCAGCATGCTCCCTGGAGGACCCGGAAGTGGACCAGAAATGTTTCCGGCATACTTCCGGGTCTGCTGCTGAGCACACTGGGGACCCCCATCATGCTCTTGTGGGATGCTCCATCCACCCCACCATTGCAGCACTGACAAGCCGCCTGGTACCTTGATGTATGTACATTTAAAGCTGTGTCTATGTCCGAATCTCCAAATCTTTCCAAATCTCTCCGAATCAATATGGAGGGGTCCGATTCGATTTGGAGCGATTAAAGGGTCTCCTGATTCGATTCAGATTTGTAGGTTCAGCCACTGAATTAGGCCAAATCTCTGCTAAATCGAATCAGGGACCGGAGCTTCGCACAGCCCTAATAATTACCATTGGACAAGGAACAGCATTTATGCAGGAGGTTCAACCAGATGATCCTTGAGGCCCCTTCCAACCCCAAGAATGGGCACCTATACATGTGATGGACCTCTGCTCCAACGTGTGCTAATTAAAACACGTTGGAGCAGACTCAATTACTTGCGTCTGCTGGAGCATGCTAATCAGTTTCTGACACTCATGATGGTGTCAGAAATAGCTTTAGTTGAACAAGCTTTAGTTAAAATGCCCTGCCACCATTTTAAAGCCCGAATACATGTGACACTGTGGGCACTTTAATTAGAGCAACTCTCCGAGCTGCTTTAATTAAAGCACCCTCCCCCCACCCCACTCCACCCCCACCTTGGAGCACGTGTATGGACACCTTATAGTTCTAAGTCAAGTACAAGTATGTTCAGATTCTTAATCTTTAGGAAGCAGTTTTATGACACTAAACTAGAACAAGATCCAAGGTAAAATTTCGGAAAGTACCAGTATGTCATAGGAGACTATTTTCATTTTCTAAGTCAACAGCCTTTTTTCCGAAACCTTTCAAAAGGAACTGTAATGCACTTCATTTTTTAAAAATAACCACTGCTACAAGCATCCAAAACCTAAAAAGCCATGAAAATATTGAATGATCAGGTCCCACAGTCCCAAAACTGCCCCTAGAGGAAATCAAACAGTCCCTAAAAATGAACAATAAATTAGAAACCGAAGTTTTCTGGTTTAAGGAAAACCAACATACACAACTCCTATTCAGATGCTTAAAGTATCAGAGTGCAGCAGTAATGGTGGCATGTAAGGCAAGAGAGGAGACACATTTCTGAATAATTATCAGTTGGCATGGCCAGCCTCTAGTGCAGATCCCTCTCCCTACCCCAGCAGTGCCAATGCCTTTCTTTCTTTGACCAGTCTAGGGCCTCATTGGAATAATTATCTATGATGGAATCACAAATAATTCGGTTCAGGTGTGTGATGGTCAGCAGTCCTGGTTGCTCTGATAAAAAAATTGCAAATTCTCTGATAACCCCCCCCCTCCTCACTCCCCCAGACCTACTGCTGCCCTTCACTGCCCCCCACCCCACAGCCCTGCTGGTGGCCCTCACTCCCCCGTGCTCCACAGTGCCCTGGCCCTGCTCGTGCCCCTCACCCCCACCCACCTCCCTGACCACCCTCCTCCCGCTCCCTCCCAGCCCCCTGCAGGCTGGAACTATGTCAGCCTGCAGAGAGCTCATTGCAAAACTGCAAAACCCATGGATTTCTCTGCTAAAATGAGAAATCTGCATGTTTTCCTCCATTTTTCCATGGAAAACAGGTAACCCGGATCCCTGGTGATGATTTTCTGATTTCTATACATGATCATTGGGGGAGAAGTCTGGGCTATCCCACTCATTCTAACTAGCAACTTCTTGCACATCTCAGCAGAGGCAGCCAAAAATGAAAGGCTAGAAGAATACGGAAATGCTGCTACCCCCCAAATTCTGGGGCTTCTGGAATTTGTGAACGAACTATGCAATAAGAAGAGATTGGAGCCAAATTTTCCATTGGTTCAACAGCATTCATTTTGGTGGTGTTGCAACAGCAGAGATTTTGCCTTCGGTCTGGGAGTCATTTTTTTAATACCGATCCATTCCTAAGCAACCACACAATGCACTGCAGAGGGCACAGAGGGTAAAGCAAAAAGAAACTTTTTTTTTTTTAATATGTGCAAGTAATTTTGGTCAGCCACCAAGAAATAAACAGTTCCTCAGCTCTGTGCCATCTGCAGCACCTGTAATTGTACAGTCCGTGTTCCAAAGGGACCCTGCAGGCTGGAACTGTTTTTGCTTCAGGTTTTTAGATCTTATAAAACCTCCATCTAATGTGATGTAATGGAGGTTTTATAAGATCTTTTCAAAGTTTTACTGTCTCACGGTGCATGTAACAATTCATTCCACCAGCTTTAATCCAAACACTGTTTCTAATATGCTTTCCTTACCCTTTTCATACCATTTCTTAGAGATCAGAAAAGATTTTTTTCTTTTTTCCCCCCCCCCACCTCTCTTCCCTCATGCCTTCTGGCAATAATTAAAAGTTGTGCAGGATACACTCACTCGCTCACACACACACACACAAAATGGCAATTAAATTGACTATGTTATTAGAGATACTGTCACAGATTTCAGTCCTGAACTAGAAGGCTAACTAATACATATTTGCCTTCCTTTGGAACATACACACAGTCATTATTCCTGATAAAAAACAAAAAGAGGAAATAAGTGTAGCTATTTAGTAATAATTTAAGGGTTTCATTATTTCCGTGCAATGCAATAATGTATATGCATCTGTATAGGTGTTTCTTCCATGCTTTCCAGTTTAAATGCATTACAGTTCTTAGATTCAGGAGAATGAAAGCTTCATAACCAGGATTCTGGCACCGATTTATATTGGTTGTTCTATGTTATATCATTCATATCTCTCTCTTACCCCTTTTAATTGCCCTTTGCTCTCTATGGTGTTGGCTACTTGGGAGGAAATTAATTTGTTCATAATTCCACACCAGCTTTTGTCCCAGTTCAAAACCAAAGACACTGGGCAACATCCTCAGCTGGTGCAAACTAACATCATTCTGCTGAAATCAATAAAATTACAATAATTCAGCCTAATGACATAACATTTCAAAGGGACACACAACTTCAGCCAGCATTTTGCTGGAATGATGTACTGTGCTGAACATCTCTTTTTTAGCAAATGGAGTTGCTTTCTTTCCTCTTTGCTCATGATCTATACAGCATTTGGCCAGAAAGTTTAGCCTGATGCAGAACTCTTGGGAAACTAGCACATTAAAGAATCCCACTGATCTGTAGCGTAACTGGAAAATGTGTGCTGTTTATTACCAGTAACAATTTTGACCGCTCATAAATTCTGGGGTGCATCATAAAACTTCTCTTCAAACATCTTTCTGTGACTTTGTGGTGTCTACAAAAGGTCAAAACACAATGGTGAGACTCTACTGAAGTGGTGGAATTCAACAGAAATAAATTTGGCACAAGATTTAGGATCGTCAGACCTGTAGATACCTACTTTTACTCATGGGTTATCTCAAAGTCATGTGACATAACCTTCATGAAGGATAGCATACTTGCAATACTTGCACAGTGAGGGGACAGACCCCTCTCTGAATCTGTATGCAGATTATTCACAGGTGCAGCTATTGGTTTATTTTTTTGTATGATCCAAGAATTGAATTCGCTTCTGACATGTTGCAAGTATCAGATTCATACTTCCATGGTATTTTATTTTCACATGGTACTTTGCTTCAAAGATCTGAAAGTGCTTTACATAAGATAAGCCTCTCTGGAAGAGGTAAGTTGATTATCTGATAGGAAATAATACTTATGGCCTGGTAAAGTCATTATATAAACATTTCTTTTGTCTGGAATGCTGTGTTTAATTTAGCAACTGTATCTCGGAAAAATGGTACTGTACAAAAATAGATGGGAAATATGATTGTGGACATAGTTATGTCTGAGAAGGGTAGGATTACTTAGTGTGAAGAAAAATGCACTAAGTGGAGTTCTATTTAGCATTCCTTGTGATAAAAGAAGATGGGAATTTCAGTGAAATAGGAAGGACAAATATTTAAAAATGATAAAAGATAAAGTTTTTTGCCAAGTATTGCCAATGTATTGACCTCACTTCCACAAGATATCATTGGGGAAGGGTTTGATATAATATAGAAAGAGATTAGATTTATGTGGATAATGAGAAAATTAGCATTCACCTGAGACAGGATGGCAAAAACCCCCAGAAGTGTAAATGCACTGGGTGTCTATACACATGCTCCAGAGTGGAAGGGGGGGGGGGGCACATTAATTAGAGTGGCTCTGAGAGGCACTCTAATTAAAGTGCCTGCAGCGTCGCATGTATTCAGCATCCCACACTTCAAAATGCTGGCAGGGGTGCTTTAACTAAAGCTTGTTCAATGAGCTTTAGTTAAAGCGCCCCCATTTTCAAATGGAGGAAACTGAATACATGTGACGCGGAGGCTGCTGGAGCACGCTAATTAGCACACTCCAGCAGACTATGGCAGACTTGTCGAGTCTGCTCCAATGCGTGCTACTTAGCACATGTCAAAGCAGAGGTCCTTCACATGTATAGGTGCCTAATGATTTTAAGAAGAAACCTGACCACTAACTGGTAAAGTTAAAATGAAACTTTCCCTATAGACATGTTGTTCCATAACTGTCCACTCTGGGGTTTTTATAACTTTCACTGAACCTTTTACAACTTATTCCTAGTTACAGGATACTGGAATAGATGGACCACTTCTCTGACCTTGTGTGGTCATTCCTTTGTTGATAGGTAGAGGGGAGTAAAAATGATTTACCTAAGAAAAGAGAGTGAATCAAATACAGAACTGGGAATAGAACCTAGAAATCTGACCGCGACGTTTATGACCTAATTAGATGACACTCCTATCACTCTAATTCTATATATTAACAAGCTTTAAAAAAAAGTATTTATTGTATTTAAAATGTTCTAGATTTTGGGAATTCTGGGCATTTTATTATCTAAATATACATGCTGTTGATGTACCATTCCATTTGTCTAGTAAGTTGTCCCTCATCAGTCTCATCATTTTCTAAAGCACACAATAATATCCTGTCTGATTTTTATTCCCTGTTCATGCACTGGTAAACAGTCACAAAATAATCTGTAACTTGATCTTCTGCCCAGGACAAATGGAGTTTAGGATCAAGTCCATGATCTCCAGTTACCATTGATTTCCCATTTTGTGACAAAATACTTGCATATTCTAATTTTTTAATCAACTGCTACATCTGAGAGAGAGCAAATTCTTAGAGCCACACTGTTTCACTGGCAGAAGAGGAACACGTTCCCTATGTCCAAAAGCAACCAATCATATCCTTTTGAATGGAACGTGTTTATTTAAGTGTACTGGGTTTCTTTCTTATCTAGCAGTATAAGCATTTAAAGTACCCTCAGATAAATAATGATAGAAGAACTATATACAGTATACAACAAAAACAAAACTTCAGCTGATGACAGTTACGATTGAATCAGGACACATCTCACACACCCCAAACCTTTAAAAGATATAAAGTTTCTCTAGCATAATTTCCCACCTTCACATCACCTCTGATGCTGTCAAGAACAGACTCCAACTATCCATAAGGCATTTATTTCCCACTCCAATAGACAACAGAAAGGAATACATACCTCAAATTCATCCAAATTTCCCTGTCATGCTAAATTTCCTTGCCAACCACATATTCTCCTCTCTCAATAACTGGCATGCTGTTTATTTAGTTAGTTATTCTGCCTTAATATTGCAGAAGTCACCATGAAGATTTCATGCAAAGGTCCAAATTGGGTGAAACTACAGAAGAAACCCACTCTTACTGGTATATAGTCATGATGGGATTGAAGCTTATCTTTCACATTCTATGGAATGGGCAATGGAAATAAACTCAACAGTTGTTCATAACTGCAAATCACCAATGTCATTGGTATTACATGAAGGGTAACAACATCTTCTGTATCGATTCTTCATCAGGCAATACTTCTCCTTCTTTTATAAGAATATATTATCTTATAAGAGACGGGAGTGCAATTCGGCAGCTATAACTGTGATTGAGCAGCCCTCTTTAGGATCTACTCTGGTCACCCCATATGGGGAGGAGGCTAAAAAAGGTACCTTGAACATAGCCTGTCTAATACGGTATTCTGTACTTCTTCCTGACTGGCTAACCACATCCAGTGGGATCACTTTTATTGCAAAGACATCAGCAAAAATACCACCAAAGATACACCATCATTTCAGGGACCTGGAACACCAGGACCCTTGTAGAAAACTCTAATAGTGAATGTCTGCACTGCAATCATGGCCTGAGAACTCAGGCAACACAACACAGATGTAGTTACACTTAAACCCGGCGAGCAGGAGATGAGCAGCTAAAGGGACATGGAGGTGGCTATACCTTCTTCTGGAAGGGTAAACAGGGCAATAGAAATGGTTAGGGGGATGAGGCACATGATTTATGAGGGCTGACTGATGAAACAGGGCTTATTTAGTCTGCAGAAGAGAAGACTGAGGGGGGGATTTAACAGCAGCCTTTAAGTACCTGAAGGGTGGTCCCAAAGAGGGTGGAGCTGGACTGTTCTCAGTGGTGGCAAATGACAGAAAAAAGAGCAATGGGCTCAAGTTGCTACGAGGGAAGTTTAGGTTTGATATTAGGAAAAACTCTCTCACTTGGAGGGTGGTGAAGCACTAGAACAGGTTAGCTAGACAGACTGTGGAATCTCCATCCTTGGAGGTTTTTAAGGCCTGGCTATACAAAGCCCTGGCTGGAATGATCTAGTTGGGGCTGGTCCTGCTTTGAGCAGAGGTTCGACTAGATGTGACCTCCTGAGGTCCCTTCCAACCCTAATGTTCTATGATTCTATGATGTCACGGAGTTGGCTTTGCCATTACGAACGAACTCAAATTAATTCAATGAGTTCCCTATTGGAATTAATGAGCACCTCATGACCCTTCATCTTAAACTGGCAGGGAGCCAATGTGCCACTGTCATCAGCACATATGCCCCAACTCTTGGTACTGCCAGTAAAACCATGGAAAAAGAGCTGGGGTCAAGTGACCCCAGCTAGGTGTTTGTCTAATCTCCTCTTGAACACCTCCAAGGTAGGGGAAAGCACCACCTCCCTTGGAAATCCATTCTGTATTTTGGCAATTCTCCCTGTAAAGAATGCTTAATGCTAGAGTCATAAGGGACTCTAACCTCTGGAATGGAACCATTGGCAAGGAAGGAGTAGGAAAGAACGGCTCCAACAGCATCCTCCTCTTGACCAAATGCACAGAACATGGACTCACCATCACCAACACCCTGTTCTGCCAAAATAACAGGCAGGAAACATCATGACAACACCCACAATCTAATCACTGGCACCTATTGAGATATGTCATCGATCACAAAGATGTCTGCATCACCCAAGGTATGATAAAAAAAGCTGATGATTGCTGGACTAATGATTCACCGACTCATTCACTCGGTTGTCACTCAAACTGGCTCCCAAACAATGGCTGCAGCACAAGCAATGCCAACAGAAGATCAGTGTTGAAGGACTCAAGGACCCAAGCAAGCAAGACCTCTTCCAAAAACTGGTAAATTCCAATCAACAACAACGAGAGCATGTTAGCAGTATGTGAGGTGCCCTCAAGGTCATGTCATCAGTGCCTATGAAGAGACACTTGGATTCTCTACCAGGAAACATCAAGACTAGTTTAATGGGAATGACCATGTGATCCAGGGGTTGATTGATCACAAGGACAAGGCCTTTTGTGCTTGACAAAATGACACCAACTCCAAGGAAAATAAATTTAATCTCCAACAACCCAAGGAATAGGTCCAAAGGAGGACCTGTGAACTGAAGAACAAATGGTAGGCAGACAAGATGAAGGAGATTCAACATCTCACTGACATCCACAGTATGTGTGGTTTCTTCAGTGCCACCAAAGCCATCTATGGTTTGAACACTCAGGGACCAACTCCCTTAAGACCTAAGGATGGAGGAGACCTGATCTAGGAAAGGGGACCCATCAATGCCTGTTGGAAGAAGCATTTTGAAGACCTTCTCAATAGACACCCAGTTGTTGACAAGAGTGCTCTCAAGTGCATCCCATAATGTCCAGTCAAGAGATGATCTCAGAATCCCTTCGTCCCTTGATGAGGTGAGGAAAGCCATCAAGCAGATGAAGAACAACAAGGCATCTGGAGCCAATGAAATCCCCATGGAAATCTTCAAGCAGCGGGGAGAGGAGTTCACATCACAGTAAGCTCACTTCATGCCCTCATTTTAAGGATCCAAGATGACCTCAGGGACACCATGATTGTGATAATCTTCAAAAAAGATTCTGCTGCTGTTGCTGTTGCTGTCCACCACAGAAAAGATCATTGCGAGCACTCTCCTGAACCATCTCCTTCCATTTGCTGAAGAGCTCCTCCTGGAATCTCAGGGTGAGTTTAGGACACCAAAAGGCACAACTGACATGATCTTCACAGCTCACCAGCTGCACAAGGAATGCCAGGAATAACACAAGCCTCTTTACATGGCTTTCTTTGACCTCACAAAAGCTTTCAACTCTGTCACCTGAGAAGTGTTGTGGAGGATCCTTCTGAAGTACAGATGCCCACCAAAATTTGTCACTATCCTCTGCCTTTTCCATGACGGTATGTGAGTGATGGCTCTCAGCAATGGATCTATTACACATCCCTTTGGCCATGTCCAAATGAGCATGGACATTTCTTTCCCCAGGGATAACTAGCACTGGGACACCTTGTGCTGCTGCTACTTGTCTCTGGGGATTGCCTGTGACCCTCTGCTAGGCTGATCCCAGAAGCATTACTTGTGGTTTTCAGGGCCTCCTGGGGCTCCAGAAGCAGTGATCCTGCTGCTCAGAGCCTGGTTGGTAGGCAGAGCATGGCTCTGACTGGCCAGGATCTGGTTTTGGGTATCACATGCTGTCCCCGTGCTCAGTATCGAGGGGTCTCCCACATCCAAACCATTTCTGTCCATAAAGCCAGCAAGAATAAGGAGTGTCAAGCACCACCCCACTTTGGTTTTTTGCAGTTTTTTTTTACCCTGGGGTCTCCTGGGGTCAACTAAGATGCTATCTTGCAGCACAGAGAGCAACTGGATGTGCAATGTATGGTGCCACATTACCATATGGCTGCACTTGTCTGCACATAGCCTTTGAAGTTAAAATGGGAGTTAAGCAAGGCTGTGTCATCACTCCAGCACTCTTCTCAATATTCCTTGCCATGATGCTACATCTGATCACCAACAAGTTTCCAGCCAGAGTGAAACTAAACTATGAGATGGATAGTAAGCTGTTTCACCTCACCCAACTCCAAGCCAAAACCAAGACCTCCTCGACCTCAATCACTGAGATCCAGTATGCTAATGATGCTGTAGTGTGTGCTCTCTCAGAAGCAGACCTTCAGGCAATCGTAGACGTCTTTACCAAGGCATACAAGAAAATGGGACTGATGCTTAACATTCAGAAAACTAAGATCTTCTACCAACAAGCTCCTGATGAACAGTCACCAGCACTAGTAATCCAGATCCATGGTGATACTAGAAAAAGTTGAGTATTTCCCGTAACTTAGAAGCCATCTCTTGCAAAAGGCTGACATCAGCAAAGAAATCCAACATCACCTCAAATGTGCAAGTGCAGCCTTTGGACTCCTGACGAGAGGGGTGTTTGAAAATCATGGCATCAGATCTGAAACCAAGCTCATGGTTTATCAAGCAGTCGTGATCCCCATCTTGCTGTGTGGAGCTGAGACTTCGACAATATACAGGAGACATCTAAGGTTTTTGGAGAAGTACCATCAATGGTGCCTGCAGAAGATCCTCTAAATCCAGTTGGAAGACAGACACAGCAATGTTAGTGTCCTCCTGCAGGCAAACACCATGAGTATTGAGGCGATGACCATTCAACTGACACTGGGAAGACAGGAACATGGGGAGGGGGTCAGAGCTGGGGACACGCCAACAGCATCTAGGGGGACTATAGGTTCCCACCCTCTTGGCCGGCACTGAGCTGCATCGCATGGCTACACTACTGTGGGCTTTGAAGAACCCCATGGCCAGCCCCAGTACTGGGTGCAGCTCCCTCAAGTCACTAGACATGGCCTGGGGGCTCAGGCCCAACCTCTACTTGCTTGGAGCCAAGCCACTTCAAACTGCAGTCCAGGGGCCCCAGATTCACATGTGCTTTTGACAGATCCTGCAGCCCCCGGGCGTGCCCCAAGACTTCCTCTGCACTCCCTGGTCAGGAATGCACTCAGTGTTCGTGCTGCCCCCAGTCAGTTTTCCAGCACAGCATCCACCCACAACCTGCAGGCTCCAGCATGGCTGTGCATGTTGGGGCTGTTTCAGGTGCTGCCCAGAGCAGGCTGCAAATGCATTCACCCAGAGAGTCGCGTTAAGGTGCCTTAAGGTGTGCACATGTAGACATGCATCTACATTGTCTTAATGCGCCTTAGGCTAAAGCACATTAAGTTTAGGTGCACATAAATTTACATGTAGACATGCCCATATAGCCTTAAATCAGCCCCTAGTGTCCAAGAGAAGGCTAGGGAGAAGAACAAGATACCTTACTGGACTGTCTAGACTAGTAGGAGCCAGACTGAGGGCCAGATCATTACAGCCTGCATGCCAGGGCCAGAGATGCTTCCATCAGCCAGGCAGCTCAGCCGCACAGGGCTTCAGCTGAAGAGTACTAAATTGCCACAGTCCATCCTGAGGAATGACCAGGTGTCCCGACAGCAGCGCGTGAAGAAATTCCACTAGATGAAGCAGAGGCTGCTCCTTTACATAGGCACAGCTGTGCATGGGTCACAATGTGATGTGACTGTGTGGTCTAACAAGGACAGCGCTGTACCCTAACAGCCTGCATCAAATTGCTATCCTGGCATTAGTCCTGCTCTGCCTAGAAAGGAAAGGACTTCAGGTGCAGTCTCTGTCAGAAACACCTGCATTATGCCATAATTCTTCTGCACATTTGGGGGTTTAGGTCTGGGGACTTCCTAAGTGAGCTCAGTATCAAGGGATACATCCAAACCATTTCTGTCCATAAAGCCAGCAAGAATAAGGAGTGTCAGGTAGCAGACTGTCTAGTGCTATCAAGGCACCTGGTCATGGAAGGTGCCTTAATCCCAACTACTGAGACCCAAAGCCACTGCTACGATTCAGAGTGCTGACAGATAACCTGAGGTGGGCAAATAAGAGAAATGAGATGGCAGCTTCTCTTGGGATCTGCGTGCCAAGGCATGGGGCTCAGGCATGTGGCTGTATTATTCATACATTTGTAAATAACAATGCCAGTTTTAACTCTGTGGATTTGGGAAGAGATGTTTGCAAGTGTACACTGGGCTCAATTAAATGTGGCTGAAGGCAAGGGGGGCAACTTTTATTTTGGCCAGGGGTGGCTAAGATGATGGACATGTGGAAAGTTTTATGTGTTTCAGGTGCCAGCCCTCTTCCCGAGAGGAGCCAGGGCCCTCGGGCCCCCACGTACTCGGCACCTCTGGCTGAAGGTCACTTAGGCAGTGCTGCGCCTCTCTTTGTACATGATGCATGCTTGTATGGCTACAACATCACTCTCACACTACCCTATGTATTACATGAATTGTGACACCAGTGTGAAAGAAGAATTCTCACTTAAATGGTGGTTTTTTTTAAAATAAACCAGGCATTTAAATGATATTGAACCTGCCTGATGCAGGCACATCTCTAAAGGTTTTACTCTTGCACTGCTTAATATTAACATGCTATGTTTATCTCTAAGTACCAAACTCCTTTCTCTTAAAAATACGCATAAAAGCAACATACTGTGAATAAACAGCTTATCTTGGAAGAGAAAGATAAAATTCACAATTCTAAAATGGGGAAAACCACCTTTGCTGTTGAATTTACCATTTATAGATTAATCTGTCCATTGTGCTTCCATGAAAAGCTTTTCTGGCATTCCACTCAGAGAAACAAAATCTACATTTAAATGAATGTAAAAGTGTACTAGAGAAGGAGCCTGTCAGGCTGTTTTATACCTCATTGCTATAATGTAATGTTATTGATGCAACCTAGATTATGTTTGAGAAATGTGATTGTGCAAATTCTCTCTCGTGCATCAAGCAATGTGGCACCAAATATTAGGCAACAACATTATGTAGGTCTGAAAAACTATTATATGACCTTAAAGTTCTCTAAAAGGCTTCAAATTGGCATAGACTAAGTATTTGCTAAGGGTATGTTTTCAAAGGGAATAGCTGTTGCTTGTTTATGGCTTAAACATTATACTATGCCAGTAATAAAATACCACTGATGCATGCAAATGGAAAATCGTGCTGCTTTTCTGTGGTAAAAAGGTTAATTCCTTTGGAAGGAACCAAGTCCCTGGATAAAGGAGCATATCTCAGCCACATGACTAACATACAGACATTTCAGCACAGTTTTATTGTGTACAAGTGCTGGGAAAAATCTAATAATGTACTGCTTTTTTTTCCCTAAGATTCACCAGGTAAAAGCTCTGATTGAATTTCATCTTGATTTCATTAAATATTCATAAAGGCCAATTAGAAGGGCAGCTAAGTAGGCCACAAGGCCCCCTTCCATCATTCTGTCAAAGGCAGTCCATCAGATAGCCCTGTTTGCATTAGGGCCCGGTAGTCAATATCTTCATTCAATCTTTATGTACTGTCCTTCTAAATCACTGTTCCCTCCCAGTGTATGGTTTTTATAGACAGACAAGGGAGGGGAAAAAATCTAATAATTCTGAAGGCAAGATGCTTACTCCGTAGAAAGCAAAATGCAAATGAGAAAAAACATCCTCAATCAAATGTTGGAATGAAAATCTTTTCTTTAATGAGCAATGACATTGGTAGAGCACTGATTACATTGAAGAAAAACTGTTTAAAATTCATAATCAATCAAGCAAGTTTATTTTAACCTTTCATGACTAAACCACTGGGTTACAGTTTAATTTATTGATGGTGCTTATCTCTCCCTCCAACCACTAATTTTAAAATTACAACCCATATAGAATATGCTGAGTTGAGTCACAAAAATATATACTGCTGTTTATATTCAAAGGAACCTATTAGCTCTGCCTGTTTCCCTTTAAAGATTCAATGGCCTTTCTGTACATGCTGTATTTTATTTATACATATATACATACATACATACGTGTGTGTATGTGTGTGTGCATGCAGTAGAAATGCATTAACTCCTCTGGTACTTTGCTACTCAGAAGTATTACGACACTTTCCCATTTCTAGGTCTCTTTGTCAAACACAGCTGTTCAGATGCTCATTTTCCATATGGATTACAAGCTTAATGCACATCATCATTCAATGAAAAACAATTTAGAGTTTCACATTTGGTACCAATCAAAAAGATTTAGGGTCCCCCTTCTTCAAACCTCTTTTCTCTGGAATTTGAGGTTCATGGGGACAGGCTTAGTGAGACTTCTAGTCTCTTCTGATTTTGCGCAGGTGGGACAGGTATGGTATGTCTACTTCTGCTCTTGAGAAGTACCTGAAATATGCAATTGTGATGCAACAATAAAAAAAAAGTATCTTATTTGAATCAGGTGCCCCCTACTTACAATAAATCTAACCTTACAAATCACAGGAAAAAAAAATGTCTTCTAGGTCTCCCTTTAATGTGTTTCATCTTCGGCCCCACCAGTTCCCAACTGTTATGATGTAATTTGTCAACCTAGACTACAGCACAAAATGTAACTTTCATCATTGTGTTCAAAAGGATGTGACTAGATATTCCAAAAGCCTAATTATGTTCCAGAAAGAAGGCCTACTAAAATCAAAGAGAGCCTTTTTACTGATTTCTATAGGTATTCAGTCCTTCCCCTGCAGCACACAATACATTTGGTAACAGGGTTATCTCCATCTCCTGTATTAGGTACAGTCCTACTATAGCAAGTACATCACATGATCTTTTCCCATTTCAGGATATTATTATTTAATATTCATTTGAACAGGTGTCAGTGATCAGTAATTAATATTTTCCTTTCTTCTTAAAAAAAAAGAAGAAGAGTTTAATTACTAAGAGCCCACTCTCTTATAAGCAGGGGGAAAAAAAACCCCAAACCCACAGAAGGATGAATAGTAGGGGTGTGCAAAGCGGGCCCTATTCGATTCGGATTTGGCCCAAATCAGGGACAGTGATTCGATTTGTTGATTCAGATCACTGTCCCAGATTCGATTCGGTCAAATCCAAGTCTGAAGATTGGATGCTGATTCAGACAATCAGTGATTCGGACATAGACACAGCTTTAAAAGTTTCCAAAGCTCAGGCAAGGGATTAGACTAGTCACTCATCTGTCTATCCATGTCAGGTCACATATAGCTCCCTCTCTCTTCCTCAATTATGGCAGTATTTGAGCACCTCCCAATATCAATGTATTTACCCCCACAGTGCCCTTGTGAAGTAGGAAAGTACTATCATTTCATCTGACATAGGCTGTGACCTATTTTGGGCAGGAAGCATCTTTTTGGTTGTGTTTTTATAGCCGATGGCCCAATAGGTTCCTGATGCAGTAGGAAGAGCACAAGATGTGTTGGGCTGAACAGAGCATGACTTTGAACCCAAGTGATCAGTTCCCTCACCTGGTAGGAAAGGTGGCCTAAGTTCTGATCCATGCTCCAAGGACTGCTTGCGCATTTTAAAGTCATTGGATAAAACACACAAACACTCTTCAGATCAATGGCTGGAGCCAGAGATTCCATAGTCCATCCTATTAACCACTGGACCAGACTCCAATAGCCAAATGTCCTGTAATTTGTAGTAGGACAAATCATACACAGAAAGCTGATAAAAATGTTGCATTCCAGACAAAAGAGAAAATTTTCTCATTTTGTTTAGCTTTAAAGAAGTTAGATATGCTCTCTGGACATAAATAACTTGCATGAATGTCTGATACTTGGAGACCATTTTAACTGAGTTATACATGTTCTACCAGTCCTTTTTAGTCCACATCCTAAATCCTCTTCTGATTTGTTTTATTTTCAGTTTATATGCTTTAAAGAGTCAGGAAAAAAACCTCAGCACCACCCTATTATTAGTCGAACCGGATTTCCTTGATTAAAACATGTATTACATAATTTGCTCTTAACCATGTAGATGAAACCTTTTTCACTGAATTTCTGTTATTTTTCCCTAAACTACGAATAGAATGGAACACACACACACACACACACACCCACACACACACCCTAGGAAACTCAATTTGCTGCTTGTAACTTAAATATTTATTTAATTAATCTGTCCTAAAACATCTTCAGACTAAATTGTCTCTTTGCCTCACTTAAGGAACGCATTCATAGGGTATGCAGAGCACGTGGCTCCTATCCTTGGGCTCTGGACAGACAAATAGTTATACTGGGTTAAAGTGGGTATACTGTTAAAGGGAGGGGACTTATCACTCATGAGCATGAATTGGCTGGTCTGCTCTAACCGTTTTTCCTCTCCCCTCCTAAATCACCATGATTTCCCCTTGACTAGAACCCAGGGCCACAATCTCCCTAGTCTCCATCACATGTTAGACCAAACTCCTATATCCGCATGTCTTATATTTTGTAACAGTGCTAGATCATCTGCTAAAGGCTGATATAAATGTTACATGTCAAAGGATGGTAAGTTATTTTAGTTTAAATTTCACTTACTTGAGAGAGAATGGGCAAATGAAACAGGTATAGTGGATTCAGCTAAAATGATACGTCCCCTTCCTCCCCTTTTCTTCAATTGGGAAGAGCATTTGGGGCCCTCAAATTAACCTAACATCTCTACCAACTGCATAGTTAGTCCCAGAATATATATTAAACAATTCCTGCTTCTTGAATATTCTCTGGACCATCACAGCTACAACACTACCATAATTGTTTCATCTGTCAATGCCCTCTGTTACATTACTGCATTGCTCTGGAAGAGTGGATAAGCCTTAATCCAGGTATGAAATGGCCCCTTAATTTTGTATTTTAAGAAGAGGAGAGAGAGAATGGGGGTAGGGTTTGTAATATGAAAATATAGGTTTTCGTGGGTTACAAAGACGTATTGAAATATATTTTGGCTCAGGGATGGAATAGCAGAAAGAGATATGTTAAATAGACAAATACAAGGGGAAAATACAGTGGGGAAGGATTTCAAAGGTACAAAGGGTAGTTAGATGGAAGTGACTCCAAGCTGGGTGCCAGTTCCTATTTGCCCTTTGAAAATCGCCTTCTGCCGCACTGTGCATGAAGAGCTCCAGGAATTAGAACATCAGCCGCCAACTCCAGGGATGCCATTTTACTTCCCTGCTTTGCCACAAGTTTCCTGTATAACCTTGAGCAAATCACTTTGGTGCTGGGCTCCAGTAGCAGAATCCACAGCTCTGCATTAGGCCTCCCAAACTCCCAGAACAATTGATTAGAAGACTGTTTGAGTATGTCTATGCCCTGTCTTCAGAACATCCTGGAAAGGCTCTGCCAACCACAATTCACCCAACTTCTCCTGCTTAACCTATGTCAAGCCCAGAAACAGCAGTGAAGATACAATGGAGGCAGGTGCTCCAGGGTCTGCTGGAGACTGAGGTACCACGAGTGGCCATGGAAGGATGCTCCCAGACTGGCTGCACTGCTGTACTTCCTGGTGTGGTCTATGGAAGCTGAAGTGCGTGGGTTAGGCGAGCTCAGGATTGAACCTCTTGGAAGACAAAAAGGATGTGGTGAAAACACAGCGGGATGCATGCAAATCAGAATATTGAGTGGGGAGTCACCTAATCAAGCTAGTGGGAAATATTAAGGGCAGGGTTGTTTCTTAAATTCCTGCCTTTCTACAGGCAGACAAGGTTACTTGGGTCAATGCAATATGTCTTATTAGACCAGATAAATAGTTGGAAAAATAGTTCTTTGCAGACTTTGGGGTACAAACACCGTTCTTCAGGCACAGGGCGAGTCTGTCTTTCTACAGGGCTTAACAATCTTACACAGTGGTACTGGGAGGTCCCCTAGAAACTCTTCCCATTTGAAATGGAGAAGATGGAGGTGGTGGCACCCTTTCAAGCAACATTTCAGTGATTATAATATTTACTCAGGGTGAATTCATTTCTACATCTGTATGATAGGATGCAAATCCACATCTTCAGACTGTCCCAGCTAATAGGCTATAGGCTAGGGATATCCGCTCTTTCTTCAAACATGAGCCATGGAAATAGGTTTCACCATGGGGCTCAGCTACCTATATTTAGAAGGTAACAATAATAATACAGTCAGTAGTTATCTCAGTATATTTATCTAACTTTAAATAGCTCAAAACACTCCATAAAACAAAAACACACAATCATGGTAATAGACACAAAATTACATCGTTGCCACCTGTGTTACAGAAATAGTTCCTCAGAGCAGCTGTAGTGTCAGCTCTGGTACTGACTATTCTCAGCCAACTATTTGAAGTCCTCCATGTGTAATGTATCATTGCCATTTAATTAAGGTGGTCATATGCTAGACTTGATCTCAACTTGGATTTCATCATTTCCATTGTTGAAAATCCAGCGTCTCTAGATAGGGTGACCCAAAACACACATTTAGTTGAAGAAAAGTGCTTTCAGAAATGGAAACACCAGTTCATCTGCTAATGACCAGAAACCTGGCTGCGATGATCTTGCCTTTAATCACACATCTGCTTGCAATGCTGTGATTTCCATTCCCAGGTCAGCTGAACTTACTCTAAGGAATCTTGCAATCCTAGTAGTGATTCTGCTTATATCATTAATGTATAGGCTAATAATGAAAGTAGCCGCTGTTGATACAAGGGAAGCCAAGAAATCTTGCCTTAAAGTCTACAAAACTATGAAAGTCCTCGCACTCTTGTCAAGGTGCTCAGCATACACCATCTTCATTCAAGTTTATTTCCTCAACTTTCTTTTGAAGGCTGGGCAAGTAATGAAAAGAACCTTTCTGAAACTGGGTCATCATCAGAACTAGTTTCATTGCAAAGAGACCTCTGATCCAGTCATTTGTGTCAGAGGTTTCCCTAGGCCTTGATGTTCAGAATTAAGTTTGGATGTCAGATCAATGAGGAAAGAAAAATCAGACCACTGTTAAGCATCACTAAGTTCATCCTGTTGTTTATATCTATATGCCCAAACCTGACATATTTCTAGAAGGTCTTTGAATGTTTTCAAAAATCCCTTTCCTGAGCCATTACCTCTGTGTGTGCAAGGTTAGCTAACTGTGCCATACATCAAGTTCATCTGAGAGTGTCCTAAAAAGTCTGTGTTGCAGAGGTCTGGCACAGGTGGAATTCAATATTTTCAGAAATGATCTCATGGCAAGCTGAAAGTCTGTTAGTTCAGACCATAAAGACTGCTGGTGGATTAGACAATGGTAACTATGTAACTTGGGGAAACATGCATTTTTCCTGCAGAGTAAAAGAAAATCAATATTCCCATCAATCATATTGGGGACATCACCTAGTGTTACTAAAACAAGTTCTTGGAGTGGTACATGCATGTATCACATGATTTGTTGGAAACTGCCCTCTCTGCAAGGCTTCCCTTTCAATGGAAATATTTACAACGATGGTTCCCCTTGAAACTGCCATACTTGAAAACAATTTGAGCTAATGCAATCAATTGGGTGGTTTCAGCAACAACTGTACATTCATCCTATTGGAAACTGACAAACCGATATGCTTCTAGATCTTTTTTAATTATTATTTTCCCTCAATATTTTCAGACGTGATTCAGTCCTTCTTGCCACACTGTTTCTAGAAAGTTGGACATCTTTTATAACATTCAGCAAGTCAGAAACTGTAAATAAATACTCCTTCACTAGTTTACCATCTTCAAATGGTTTCTTCCTTTTGGAATGGATTCCTCCCATGTTGAAAGATATACTTGTTTTGGCTTTAGAAATGTTTACGGGGTTTGTAAAAATCACTCATTGAGCACTCGGGGGGACCTAAATTCCTCTACTTCTATTTTTGGAAGTTATCATTCTGAGATTATTCATTGTTGGACTTCTATGCAGAGTTGCAAAAGTGCCATTCAGCATTATATTATTTTTTTTCCAGCAGATACATCACTGTGGCAAATGAGGCAAATGCACTTGGTGTTCCGAGGTGTAAAAAGTGTTTTATCAGGTGGTATTTTGCTGCTGTCACTTTTGATATACAGGCTGTTGGAGTCGGTGTGTTCTGGAAGGTCAGTCCTCCACTTGTAAGAAGTCCTCCAGATTCCAAAGGTGATACAGAAAAAAATTGCTTGAATCTGTGTTTAGTGGCAAAAGCTCAGAAAGGTTTATTGCCCTGGGACAGTGTACCAGTTGGTCTGATTAACAGGGCCGTGCGAAGCTTCGGTTCCTGATTCGATTCGGCCCAATTTGGTGACTGAATCTCTGAATCTGAATCAAATCAAGAGACTCTTTAATCTCTCTGAATCGAATTGGAACCCTTCGAATCGATTTGGAGAGATTTGAAAACATTCGATGATTTGGACATAGACACAGCTTTAAATGTTTTTTTCTACATATGTCAAGGTACCAGGCGGCTCGTTTATGCTGTGATGCTGGGACAGATGGAGTGTCCCACAGGTGCACGGCAGGGTCCTCAGTGTGCTTGGCAGCAGACCTGGAAGTGGACCAGGAACACTTTCGGTCCACTTCCAGGTCCACAGGGGAGCACGGGGGGGGGGGGAATGCCCCGCCCCGAATTGGCACCTGGGGCCTCCTGGGCCGGGAAGGG
>NW_005842139.1:507451-512320 GCF_000455745.1 Alligator sinensis
TACTCCCCAGCAGACCCAGAAGTGGACTGGAAGTACTTCCAGTCCACTTCCGGGTTCACTGCTGGGCACGCGGGGGGAGCCCCCACATTCCCGTGGGATGCTTCATCTGCCCCAGCATCACAGCATTCATGAGCCACGCCAGGTACCTTGAGGTATGTAGAAAAAACATTTAAAGCTGTGTCTATGTCCAAATTGCTGATTCTCCAAATCAGCATTGAATCTTTAGATTTGGATTTGGCCACATTGAATCAGGGACAGGGATCTGAACCAACTAATCAAATCACTGTCCCCGATTTGGTCTGAATCCGAATTGAATATGGCCCATTTCACACACCCCTACTGATTAACAGTCAGTCCAAATTAGGGCCTTGTTGCACATGAATTTTAGGCTGCTTCTGGAGCCCTTAACCCCTGGATTGTCCACACGTTAACACCTGAAACTAGTTTTGAGCACACTGGAGGAGGTTTAAAGTTACACCACTCCAGGTCAGGTCTATCTCTGATTTGTTACTCAGCTTGTGATCCATTAATGTGTGGCCACTCCTCACAGATGGCCACCCAAGTTGCAGTCCTCTAGCACAGTGGTTCTCAACCTTTTTTGTACCAGTACCCATTTGTACATATAAATGGCCAGTCCAGACCCAGCGCCCCTCACTCCTGACCTGCCACCCCCAGGCCCCAGTCCCCCAGTGTATAGGGTAGTGGATGGGTGTGTGTGTGTGTGTGTGGTCGGGGGGGACAGCAAGCAGCCCCTTGCAGGCTGGGACTTTGCCAATCTGCAAGGGAAAAGAGAGTTTCCCATATTTTTCTCCTTTAAAACAGAATCTATTTTAAAAAATTTCTTGATACATTTTTTTTAAAGTTTGTTCGCAACCCCTTCATATATTCTTGTGACCCACTTTTAGGTCATGACCCACAGGTTGAGAAACACTGCTCTATCATCCCAGGATACAGTGTTCCCTCCCCCAACCTTGCTGTTCAGCTCAGACAAACTTCCACCCCCCTGAACTCTATTGCCCAGGGGGTGGTTCTCACACCAAGCCAAATCCCCAACCCACCTCCAGGGGTGTCACCTTTTCAAGCCCAATAGTGCAACTTCATGCAAACAGCCTGCTCAGCACATGCCAGCTAACCAGGTCACAGGGCACAGATGGGTCTAGGAGTGGGGTTTAGGGGATGGACAGAACAAGGTAGGGGGCAGGATCGAGTCCAGATGAGCTGGGGCTTCCTTCCTGGAGCAGGGGCAGTAAATCCTTCAAAAGTGCCTTCCCTCACCACTCCCACCTCCTAGATACCCTGCAAATCACAACCTCCATCCCCGCACCCCAATCTCAAATCCCTATTTATTAAAACATGGGACCTTCTTTCATTTATTTCCTCTCTATTTCTTTTTAAATTGTATTTTTTTACTTCTTTTTATTTTATCCTCCAGTGGCTGACTTCCTGCATTTCACCACCCTTCCCCTATTCCCCCACCCCCACCCCATTTCCCTTCTACCTCTTATTTCATTACTCACTCCCATCCCATTAACTCTCCTCCTCCCAGGTTCATGTTCCTGTCCTTTCTCCCCCCCCCACCCCCATCTCTCTCATACCCCCACATGGAGCAAGGACAGAAGCCTGTCTTAAGTCACCAGCCCTGTGGTGGTAACTCATGGTTGTAGCTCCTAGTCAGGCCCCTATTCACCAGTCCTCTATCGGCAAGTCACAGCTGTGCAGGTGGGGGCCAGTCAGAGAAGGTTTTTAGCTTTAAGGTGAGACCATTCCAAATTTGAGCTAATTCTAACACCGATCAACATTCGTGCAGTTCAAAGTGCAATATGTAACAAGGCCCTTAATGAAACTTGCCAAATTGCTCCCCAAGTTGCTACAAGAGCTAGGTCTTGCAGCTCCCATATTTATATTTGAATGCCCCCATCTCATACCAATTCTTATCTCTCTCTCTGTCAAGATGTTCATCTCTACTTGCTTCTTTTGCAAAGTTTACACACCTACACTTCTTGTCATTTCTGCCTCATTAGTGAGTTTTTACTTTTCACATTCGTCCTTGAGTTTTTCAGCCACTGTTTTCTTACTCCATTCTTTGAATCAGTGTCTTTGTGCTCATTAGTACATTTTTATTTTCTCCTTTCTTATCAGGTCATCCAGCGGTCGAGGCCTATTTCTCCCAAGCTTCTTTTCAGCACCGTAGCTCACTACAGCTTAGCAGAACTATGGCTGAACGTAAGTAAAATTCCTCCAACATTTACTGCTACCTTTCAATAGATAAATATTCCCATTCATCACTGAAATTGCTGGAATACGCTCTCATTTTTACCTTCTGTGGTGCACGAGAATCCCTTCATTTTGCATACATCTATGCTGCATCTAAGATTTGGTTGTCAACTTATTCAGCATACTTGGCTAATGCTACTGTTAGCACAACTGGATGAACATCCACTCCATCTATACAGAATGTGGCACACATGGTTGGCACATGACACAGTGAAGTTCAGGGATCAAGTATTTTAGGATGAATCCATAAATTCAACGATAAAAAAAAATGCATAGCCTGTCTCTTCAAAGAGCTCTCATTAGCCATGTGAAATTTTATAGCTCAATTCACCCACCTGTAAAATGGGGTTTACACTCCTTACTTTATGGGAGTACTAGAACCTTAGTTCATTATTGTTTCTGAGACTCCTTCAGCAGCTGGAATGAAAAGTGTCATCTCTCAGAGCCAATGTCCACTAAAGTCAACTGAAGAATTTCTATTCATTTCAAGCAGGTTGGAGTATTCACTATGAAAGATAACTGTTATTACCAAACGCCAGTGTTAATAGTGACTGACCCATAATAAAATACATTTTGCAAACAATGCTATTGTTATACCTGACAGATATGCATTACGGGATGAATGTTTAAGCACCTACAATGCAAGCCTGATTTCACCTCTGAAGAAAGCATCGTGTTACACTAACAATCCCATTTAGTTAAATGCAAAAGGAAACGGGAGCTTATTAACAGAGAGATTCATACCAAATAACCATTGTTTCTGCCATGTGGTCACCGCGTGTCGGTTGGAAGGGGCTTTACAAATAAAATAGGGCTGTTGTTGCAGGTGGGAGAAAGAAAAAGGGAAAAATCCTTAGTTTTAAACAATGAAGAGTGAATTTTTCTTTCCATGGTTGTGCATTCTCTCAGCATTTTTTTCAGCCACACACAGAGTATTCCCATTAAATAGCCTAGAGATACCCAGAGAGAAATAGGAATGTTTCACTTTATCCTTCAAAAGCAAATGTAATCATGCTCCCTTGCTGATTTGTGCCTGGAAATTACCATTCTAATCCAATAGTTTAATTTTATTATACCCTTCAGTCTAACAGACCACGCAGGCAGAGAATGTGTAATCACAAACAAAGGGCCAAAATCCTCCTTGCCATACTAATGGGAGCAGTCCCACTGATTTCAATGGGACTACATGCAAGCCTTGGCCTTAACTAATATAAAATAAATGGATTCAGCCTCTGCTGTAGGAGTTTCTTTTCATTTTGTGATGGGTATTAGTTTGTTTTGCAAACACAGTTTAGATCATAGCAATGTAGCAGTTAAAATATAGTGGGAACTAAATGAAAACCTCCTTTCGGTAGAAGCAGGAATCTTTGTGATAACGCATATGGGGGTAAACATGGCTGAACTAATTGCAGGCAAGAAAATATATTTGCAAGGTCATAGAGTCATAGAGAAGTAGGGCTGGAAGGGACTTCTGGAAGTCATGTAACCCAACCCCCTGCCTGAGGCAGGATCATCCCTTTTCAAACCATGCCATACAACCCTAATCTAAACTCTACATAAACTACCCTCAATCCTGACACAACCTAGACCTAACACCCTAACCTGTCATAGGTGAAGCAGGAGAAGCATGGCATCTAATACCCTGTTTCTATAAAATGTTGTCAATATGTGCTCAAGACGCCCCAGGTAAGGGGCCATTCCCCCTGCTACAGAGGAAGACAACCTCTGCCCCCCCCCCCCCCAAATTCATACCAATCTGACCGTGAAGTAAAATTCCTTCCTGACCCCAAATATGGCATCAGTGTGACCCTGAGCAGAGGGGCAAGACTCTCTACCCAGGATCCTCTGGCTTTTCTCCTAGGAGGAGAATTGGCACACCCCAGTTAAAGTCCCCAGCCTTAGCTGTAAGCCAACACCCAATGCCTATGGGGAGTCTTAAAAACACCCAGCCATGGGCTAAGTAAAGACAGTCAAAAAGCCAGAGGCAGAATTGATTCAATCTATGCAGCTTTCTCTAACTGCATAGGTTGGATCAGGAATGAACAGAATTCACATTCACTCATCAGTTGGCTAAGGCAGGCAGATGCCTGTGCCAGCCAAGGAGGATGCTCTCAGAACCTCCCAGCTCTGCCAGGTTTTCCCCCCAAGGCCCCCCACCTGCTGTGCAGACCCTGGCTGGGAGGCTGGGCCAGAGCGGGGGGTCCTCTCCACCCCAGCCCCCTGTGGCTGACAGGTCAGGGGGGGCTGGTGAGAGGGCAAAGCTGGGATGTTTGCAGCCTGATGGAGCCGTGTTGCAGGGGAGAAGGTCCCTACCTGAAGGGGCTTTCCCCCTCACCTGCTGGGCAGATCCTGGCTGGGGGGAGCTGGGAGGGGTCGGTTCCCCCTCCTTGCCTGCCCCTGTCATGCTGCTGGCAGCACTGAGGAGGCTGCCTCATCTCTGCGAGAGCTGGGGACAGGGCCATCCAGCTCAGCTGGAGCAGATGAGCTGGGGTCGAGTCTAGCCCCCCTGACCTAGTTTCATAGTTTCATAGTTGGTTGGGTCAGAAGAGACCTGAGCAGATCATCAAGTCTGACCCCCTGCCATGGCAGAAAAGA
>NW_005842139.1:512818-594678 GCF_000455745.1 Alligator sinensis
CCAGCCTGTAGGTATGCTGCTGGTTCTTCCTCCCCAGGTGCAGCACCTTGCACTTGTCAGTGTTGAAACCCATCCTGTTCTCATCCGCCCACCCCTGTAACCTGTCCAGGTCTGATTGCAGCCTATTCCTCCCTTCTAATGTGCCCACTTCCCCCCACATCTTAGTGTCGTCTGTGAATTTGAACAGGGTGCTTTTTACCCCCTCATCCAAGTCACTGATGAAGATGTTGAACAGTGTGGGTCCGAGGACCGAGCCCTGGGGGACCCCATTGCCCACATCCCTCCAGGTTGAATAGGACCTGTCCACCACCACTCTCTGGGTGTGACTCTCCAGCCAGTTAGTGACCCATTTGACTGTGTAGGTGTCAACGCCACAGTCCTAGCTTTTTAATGAGAATGGGGTGAGAGACAGTGTCGAAGGCCTTTCTATAGCCCAGAAATGCTACGTCCACTGCTACACCTACGTCTAAGGATTTTGTGACCTGGTCACAGAAGGCCATCAGGTTGGTCTGACAGGAACTTCCTCTAATGAACCCATGTTGGTTGCCCCTAAACATAACCTCCCCTGCTGGCCCCTCGCGGACATGCGACAGGATAATTATCTCAAAAAGCTTACCCAGGATCAAGGTAAGACTAACTGGCCTATAGTTTCCTGGGTCCTCCTTCCTCCCTTTTTTGAAAATGGGAACCATATTGGCCCTTTTCCCAGTCCTCTGGCACTATGCCAGAGAACCACAAGTGCTCGTAAAGCCGTGCCAGGGGTCCCGCAATGACCTCTGCTAATTTCCTCAGCACTCTGGGATGGAGATCATCAGGACCAACTGATTTGAATATATTCAGTCCCTCCAGAAGTTCCCTGACTAGATCCTCACTGACCCTAGGCCTGGGTGTGCCTCCCCTGGGGCCTACAGGGGCTCCAGTGGTGGGGGGGGGCGGTGACCCAGTCCCTGCTCAGAAAAATGTAGGCAAAGAAATTGTTAAATAGGTTAGCTTTGTCGTCTGGTGCGATGACCAGATTTCCTAGCATGCCTTACAGTGTATGTGTGTGGGGGGGGAAGGGTTGAGGTGGTCTGTAATGCATCTTGGGATGTTCGGGGACTGAGATCTAACTTGTTTTGGGAGGGGATCTGGGACATAAGTTCAGTAGATCAGTTTAATTTAAATTAGTTAAGTCTGAGGCTACATCTATCCAGGTCTATCTTAAACCAGTTTCAGCCATTTTGAAACTGGTCTACGTGCACTGAACTTCTGTTCTGGTACAGGTTTAAACCAGTTTCTGATCACTTATACCAGTGTATGTATAATGTCTGTCCCAAGCCATACAGCAGAAAAAGAGTGGGGGATAGGGTGGTGGGAGCAACCAGCAAAGCCCAGAAACATGGGAAATACCCATGGTAGGAAACAGGCATAGCTATACCTAGATCATTCCTGACCAGTGGCTGTCCAACCTCTTCTTGAAGATCTCCAGTGATGGAGAGCCCACAAGTTCCCTAGTCTATTCCAATGCCTCACTATTCTCATAGTGAAGAAGTTTGTCCAGTTACTCAATCTAAATTTACTTTGCTGCAACTTCAAGCCATTGATCCACATCCTCCTCTGCAGCAATAGAGAAAAAGTGCTTTCCCTCTTTTTTATGGAAGCCCTTCAAAGATGTGGTTGCAATTATGCAGCAATGTTTTATATAGTTCAAATGGCATGCACGGCAGTATACCTTGACAAATTATTCCTTTGTGTCCTTAAGGCACTAGGAACCTGATTTGGTCAGCCTTATTCGCCCCAAATAGCTTCCCTATTTAATGGGAATATTAAACAAAGTCTTTCTTGGCCTGACAAAGGCTGACAAAACTCACTTTGCTATTTCATTTGGGCCTGGATAAATGATCAAATTGTGCTGATTTGATAGACAGAAGGGAGAATACAGAGCTCATCATCTGTTGTTTATTACCTGTGTTTTTTTCTGTCTCTTCCAACACTACAGTAAGTGAAAGCTAAACTAAGACAACTGAGCACTGAATGAAGCCAGGCTAAGCTAATATGCTTTAACTTCCACTTACTGTAGTGATAGAAACAGACACACACAAAAAAGAGTTATTGCAGAGCAACTGAAGTCCCTCCCTTTTTAACTTCCATCAGCTTCACCAGGTTGGCAACTCTAGGTCAGTACAGGGTGATATTAACTGAAAATTAATACATACTACATTTTCCATTTGAAAATGTCCCTTCTTGACAGTTCAGTCATGTCTGCAATAAAAAGCACTGGAAAAAGTCAGATTATTTTTCAGCTATTCATCTTGGATTGGTATTATTGTTGACTTTTATAGTAGAGTTCAGGGGGGGAAAGTCCCTTAATATTAAAAACAACTAAGGAATGGGGAATTGCTCAAAATTAGGTTGAGAACTTCAGAGTTTTGTTTAAAAGCTGTAATTTAGGGGATTCTGAAAAACTAGGGAAGTAAAAAGTCTTGGAAAAAATAACATGAATTAATTCTACTAATTACAAACATACAGGATGCATATTATCAATGCCAGGTCATTAACAACCTACCATTACAACATATAATTTAATATCTGATATCTTGCAATCTTTCCTACAATCAAGAGAAAAATATTTGAAAAATTAATTCATTGCACACAAACCACACGGCAATAAAACTGAAAGCATTTTGACTATACATGCCCGCCCCACCCGTGCAGACCCTGGCTGGGGGGCCAGGCCCAGAGTGGGGGTCCATCCCCCCACTCACTCCCCTGTGGCTGACAGGTGGGGGACTGGTGAGGGGGAAAAGCTGGGGTGTTTGCAGCCCGATGAAGCCATGTTGCAGGACAGAAAGCCTCCACCCCCACCTTAGGGGGTGGGGGTGGGGGGGGCTCTCTTCTGTTCTCAGCCTTCTGTTCTATTTTAAAAAATTAACTAATCCATATAAAAATACATCTTTTCAGTCATTTAATTTTCCAAAATGTACTTCTGTTAGCAGAGCAAGCTCTTTATTCAGTGCTCTGATTTAGTACACTGCTAACCAAAGACAACTCTGAAGCCACTTGAGCATTGTCAGGTCATGTGCCAACATTTTGCTTTTCATTCCTGACTAGATGTTATTGAGACAAAATATCTTTCCTTGAACTCATAAAAATGCCTCACTGGCTGTGTTTCTGATATACTATATTCAGTCCTATAAAAGATGTAGAGTAAACTGATGACCAAAACCTGACTTTTCCACAGTAATCATCAACAGTATAATAAAAATGCTTCAAACACTTAGTGTGAGTCACACTGATGATTAAGAGATGATGGTATCACTGCTTCCCAAAAAGGAAATCCATGCAGAAGCCTCCATAGTAGCCATGAAAATAATTTATTTCTTAATAGGAATGAAAAGTAGACTTGCTTGGTAAATACTTAGTGATGAGGTCATGCCAGGTTATTTAAGGGTACCTTTTTCCTGAAAGGAAGAGAGCCATATTGGGGAAAATGGAGTAAGCACACAGTCTCTGGAGCTTTTCTAGGCTCCAGATGAACATGTGAGTAACTTACCTGAAACTTATCAAGAAATATAGCTCACTGTGATGTAGAAGCATGCCAGCCAGCTACTAAGCTGACACTGTTTGATCTGGGTTGTTCTTTGATACTTCTCTATCCTGTACCCTTCCCCAAGCCTACCCTCATTAACCAATAAAGCTGTCCACTATAACAAATGTGATGGACTTGCTGGGAGAGCAATTGGGCACGCCTTTTCTAGTCCCTATGGTCAGCTGGCTAAGGGAGACTACTTTCTGTGCTTCAGGCTTAAGGATGCACCCCAAGTTCTCACAGTGGGCCAAGCACCTTCAAGGTCTACCAGGCCTGTGTGCCCCAGGGGGGATAGGGCCCAGAAACAGTCCAGACCCCTGGGTGGTGGCAGCGGTTACCCCAAGCTTGCAGGTGTGCTCCAGGAAGGGGGTTGGCCAGATGGGTGGCACCCCAGGGGAGGCACTCAGAGCTTGGTAGGTGGTTGGGCAGAGTGAGATGGGTGGCTCAGCACAGAAGCACCCCCTACTCCACCACAGGCAGTGAAGATGGTTCAGGAGCAGAGCTAAATGTCTCAAATTGATCAAATTGCACCTCGACACCATGGCAGCTGGGTGTTCACATGGAAGAGGAACACACTTTTTCCCCCACAGCACTGAAAGACAGGCCAAGAACCACAACATTAAACAAAAGTAAGTATATTTGACAAAGTAGCTGAGTGATCAAGACACAAAGCACCAGAGAAAAGTTAGGTGAAGCAGAACCAGGACATTGACAGGGGACAGCCATGACTCCAGTGAGCATCTTGTTTGACTGGTCCTTGCTGGAAAACAATAGGAGCTGAGGTAGCAGCAGTTAATGGTGACCCTTGAGGAAACCTACACTAAAGTACCTGACAGTCTGAGTTCAGTTTGTGGTGGTAGCCATGGTACCACTTCCAGTTTAGGCCAAAAAGCTCTGAGTTACAGGAATTCCTGTTTTGGGCAAGGAGTATTATGCTAAGAGTGAGAATTTGGCATTCAATCTTTAATTAATGTTAGTATAAACTATTTTAAAAAAAATCAGAGCTGCGTATATTTTCCTTCACTGGAGCAACTGATGTCTCCAATACAAATATCTATCTTAGAAAGCCTATATATATGCAGGGATATATGTTAGTAATAATATAAGCAGGGAATAAGAACTTGTGGTTAGCTACAATGTGGTAAGCAAGGACATGCATGCCAGGTTTCTATTGTCATGGGGAGAGTCCATGTCCACACCAAGCCAAGATAGTTGACAGCTATGAAAAAGACAGCTTCATCCCCTTTTGTCAGAGTGCTGACCTTTTGAAGGACTAATGGGCTATATCCTGCTATCATTCTGCATGTGAAGCTCCTGTTGAGGTCAACAGGAGTTTGGCGTAAAAAATGATATCGGTACTTGGGCCATAATGTTTACTGCTGCAGAACAGACTATTGGGAAAGAATCCAACACTAAGCATCAGTTCTCATTAATTACGCTGCAGATTCACTTTCTAAAGAATTTCTATCATCTATTGTGCAAATTAAATCCTGAAAGCCAGATCCTCAGCAGGTGCAAATCAGCATCGCTCCAACGAAGTTACAGGAGCAAAGTCAATAAAGTCAGGTCAATGAACTCAACGGTGCTATGCAGATTTACATCAGCCAAGGATTTGGCCTAACGAACAAAGTTCTTGTCTCTGATCTACATTGCAGATTTCTTATCTGCAGTACCCAATCTCTACTGCGTATTCTGCAGTTCTTCACATATGGAAGGTCAAAAGAAGAAGCTGGTAGAAATCCTTTATAAATATACAATATCAAACTGCAGTGTGAATTAAGAAATCTGTCTTGTAGGCTGCTGCAGAGGACTTTGCCCTAATGTAATAAATAACTTCCTTTTGTGAATTCAATGAAGCTTTGGATTTTTGACATTATGAAACTTTTATAGAACATTAAATATTGTAATTTTCTGTCTTACAAGCGTCTCCTTGTAAAGTCCTGATTCTCAGGGAAGGGATAATTGCTTTTGTAACTTATCTACCCATTGTGCTGAATTTTATAGTTCTCTCTGTTACATGTGAGAGGAAGTAGTTTTAACATTTATTTTGACATGGAGTCAAAGTGAAGTAAGTATCTTTCTTTTTGCATGCATTTAAATACAGAACTGTGTTACCAATACTTGGAGTACAGACTGTATAATATTTCTGGGTCCACATTCCAGAAATATTTGTGTTACCTAAAGGTTTACAAGCTTTTAGCATAATTATTTCTGAAAGTCAAAAAGTGGACAAACCCTGTGCATACATGTTGGGTGTTCAATAAATTCTGCGTTCCCTGGATTAACTGGTTAAGTTTGGATAGATTGCTAGATACGACCTTTTGGTGAATATTTTAACATTTTGCTACACTATAGAGAATAACAAGAACAACAGTAATAAATATTATATTATTGTAATATTCTAGTCATGTACCAGCCTACATTGTGTTAGGTACTGTACAAACAAAGAAAAACAGATGGTCCCTGTCCCAAATGGCATACAAATTAGATAAGTAACTCTAGATGTGTGCATCATAGGATGCAATAAACAGACTAATACTTTGTGCTAGTAAGCCTTCCATCCCCTCGTATCAAATCTGGGCAGTAATATCTACAGAAAATAAGAAAGTCATCTCAGGCTTAGACAAAGACCTAACGGGCTGAAATGTCACTGACAAAACACTATGGGCCCAGACTTACTCCTTGCTATAGAACTGAGCTGTACACTTCTGAAGGAGACTCAGAAAAAAAAAAGACCATTTCCCGCATATTTGGAATATTTTTTAGGCCCATGTCCAAAGTCTACCAAAAGCTGCTGGATTAAATATGGAGCCATCATGTAAAAGTTGTAATGTATGGCTTTTTAGGATGGGATCTGTGGAGTAACTACCCTGTGATTTTAAAAAGTACGGTCAATGCAGTAAGGGTATTACAATAAAAGGTACATAATCTCTGTGGTAAATTGGAAAAAAAAGAGGCTTGTTGAGGCAGCATGTAGCTCCTTCAGCTAAGTAAAAATGAGGTCACCCTATAAGAAGGGTAATAATAATTATTGCTCATTATAATCTCTTTTATAGCTCCTGCTATTCTTAAGGATCCCAAACCACTTTATAAACTATATTCAAGACTAATTTCTTTTATCACTAAAACACAACCACATTTATGGTGAACTTTACTACTGTTTAACAGGGCACACTGTCTCTGTTAGGTAAGATCCTGGAAAAAAAAGAACACCAACCAGAGAGGAAGCTTTAGGGAGGGAGAATATAACCCTACTGTGAACCTAACCTTTCTTCTGTGGTATGTATCGTGGAATTTGTAATGGTAAATGGCTAAAAGTACTGGTTTCAGCCAATGACATAATATGCATTGAGAAAGAAGAGTACTAATTATGTCCAGTATCATATCCTTCAAAGGCCAAAGATTACTTAAAAGCCTCTCATCTAAGTAATATCCCAGTGCAAAAACCTTTTCATTTTGAAATCTGACAGGATTATAGCCAAAGTAGTAAGGGTGAAGACTTCTGCAGAAGTTCACACAAAAGTCAGCATTATTATCCTCAGATCTATCTATTTCATGTGAGCCTGAAGGAAGTGACCTGTAGTGGGATGGAAAAGAACAGCGAACAATAACTAGAATGACTATGCAGTGAAATCTGAAGAGGCCTAATTGAGGTTGTATAATTCTAAGAAATAATACAGTTTGAAAAGCCAAAACAGGGAGATCTAAAGACAGGCCCTGTCATCAAGTGGTCAAACGTCTCCACTTAGTTCTTTTGTGTCTGATGTAGTTTGGCTTTCTGACCTCTGCTGCCAACTTCAAAGAAAAATGAAAACATCTGTGAAACTGAAATGTAACGCTTCTGCTGCGCATCAGGGTACAGAACAAGTGTGGGCGAGTGAGTGTGGAGACATCTGACAGTGGAAGAATACAAAGAGATGGATAAGGTGCCTCTCCACAAAATCTGAGGATCTTGAACTATGCTGCAGTCTCCACTCTGTATAGCAAGCTTGTTTGGCAAACAGAATTGCCCAGCAGGGTGAGCAGTTAATCCTTATAGCCCATCTCGACCCCTGACTGTGCTGTGCCAGTAGCAGCCCTTGCAACTGACTAGATTCTGTCAATTTCAAAGCTGGTATTAGAGGCAAGGTGCTCCGAGGAAGGCTGTAATAAGCCCCAGTAGGTACACCCCAGGGAATGATGTGCAGAAAAATTCAAAATTATGTGCAGAAAAAATTTAAATGATGCACAGAAAAATTCAAAATTGTGCTAAATTAGTTACATTTTTATACACATTAAACTAAACTATTTGAATCTTCTTTAGAAATATATGCAGGTACTTTTGTGTAGGGGGCATGGGATGTGGTTGAGGGGTGTGGGGGGTGGGTATGGGAGTGCGTGGGGGAGTGTGGGCTCTCCCACCACATGCCCCCCATGCAGAGCCCCCTGCCACACACACTACCGCCATATGCCCCTCAATACAGCCCTCTCTGCCACACCCCCAGTACAGCTCCCATCACCACATGCCCTGCAGGCAGGAACCACATGCAGCCCCAGGCACTCAGATGCAGCTGCCCTGGCTAAGAGCATCCCGAGGGCCCAGCTGCAGGGGCTGTGCACAATGGGGTGGGGGGCATGTGGCAGTGGGGCCCACACCCACCCACCAGTCCCCCACATGCCCCTACACCGTCCCCCACTCCCCTTCTCACTCACCAGCTACACCCTAGGGAATTACATGATAGCATGAAATTATGCACAGTCATACGTTTTATGCGCAAAATTACGTGGGCGCATAATTGTGTAACTCCCTGAGGTGTAAGTAGGGTAGGAACTGGTGAGCAGGGACTGATCACAGCTCTGAGAGCATTTTTGAAGCATGCCCTGCCCACCTGCTCCACTGACACACTCCAAACCCAGAAGGACACAGGTAGGGCCACTCCACAGTTGTTTCCCAGAGCCATTCTTAAGAAGACCAGAAACCAAGGTCTCGAAAGCAGCCACAGAGGGACACCTGGAAACATCTTAAGTAGGTATCTTGTGTAGATTGACTGTAGTCCATTTCATTTGGCTAACCATGGTGCCATCTATGAGTAGAGGAGGAAGTTAGCCACGTTAATCTGAAGTCATGCAGCAAGCAGGTAAATTTAATGGATGGCACCACACTCTGCTGAATGAAATGGATTGCAATTAGTGTGCACAAGGTTCACTTGCTTTCTTCCTGACTTCTGACTAACATGGCAAACGACCTTTCTTATGCAGGTATGAAGAGCTGAGAGCAGGTGTTTCCACGTGAATACGCAGGTCCACTTAAATCATCTTAGGCGGTGCTCTTAGTAGTGACATCAGTGGGATTTGGCAAAGAACTAGCACCATTTGTAGGACTTAAACGTCTTCCCAGCTTACTGGGAAGTGTTCTAAGAGGATTATTCTGCGATGAGGATTTCAGCTGGATCATTCCTTGCCTCAGTGTGACGGCTGAGGAAATTACCATGTTGGCGAAACTCAGTCGCAGAGAAAAAGGACTTCAGCGCAAAGAAAGTCACAATCCACATATCATTCCTGTTAAATCTTGGGATCTAAATCTTTTGGCCATGAATCCCTCCTGAACGATGTTGTTTGTCTATTTTTAGGATGCAGGGATTTTCTTTTACTTTACAGTGATCGTAAAGGCCCACATTATTTTACCACTCCAGATTTTTAAAAAAAGAGCTCGACCAAAGGCCATAAAAGCCAATGGAACGCTTTTCACTGAATTCAATAGGCTTTGGACCGGCCCCCACTTTACCATGGTACAAAACTCTCCCAATTCAAGGAATCGACATCGTTTTCCCAGGTCACACATGTCTGCATTCTTTTACCTTCCTTCCATCTTTGGAAAACCTGGCGGATTAATTTTAAAAAGCTGTGCACAAAGGAGAGATCAAATGGGATACTGCGACGCCTTGGAACCTACAAGCAAGACGTGTTTCTACACCTTTCCTAGAAAGTATCTAAGTCCTGCAATGATGAAGGGGGGAGGGATGTCCTGCCCTTCCCTTCCCCCTCCCCCCGAGAGGATTATTTTATCCTGACATTCTCCTGCCAGCTCATTTTATTCCAGTCTTTATAAAATATTATCCTAAGTAGCCTATTAGCTTTAAGGTCAAAATCTTTGTCTATTTTCTAAATATGTTCTCTGCTCTCCCCCCCTCCCACTTCCTTTCCTTTCATTACCCTTTCCTATCAATTATCTCATCCCTGCCTGCTGCCCATCTGAGTAAGCCAGCAGGACCCCCTCAGTGTCCGCCAGATTGTCTCATTCAGCTAGCTCTCAGGTTGCTGCTGATTGCCGTCTTTATTCATTACCAAAACACTTGCTACACGGTGCTTGGGCCCTGGCAACCAAACTCGAAATCCTGCCAGCGAGAACGTAATTACTAGTACACCACAAACAGAGAATGGAGTCTGCTGTGAGTTGTTAGAAGCAGCAATGAGATAGACCTGGGCTATTTTCATGTAACTGTAGCTGACTACTTATGTGTCAGCTGGTATATACTAATGATTGGCCTTATTCACTTTTAACAATCTTTATTGGAGGCAAAAGGCATTTCTAAACAAACCCCCAGATCTGTCAGGGAGAGCAGTACTTTTAACAATTTCTAGGTATGGAATATGGTATTAAAAAAAAAGGCTTTATGTGATCTTTTATCCACAGATTTAGGATGGGGCCAGAATCAGCAGCACAGTTTGAATATGGAAGGTATTCTGAACGCTTTCCCTGATGCACGATATGCTGCCTATAAGAACAGAGTCGATTTTCCTTAACTGTTTACTGAAGCCAAGTAGTTACTATGCAGTCTGTCCTCTGTAAATGAAGGTTCCTGACCTGTATTCCTCAAGGATTTGAGCCTTCCTTTCACATTATCCCTCAAGTAAATTATCCTTCCTTTGCTTTGCATGCAGAGTCCAAAAGAATCCTTTTTTCCCCCTGACATGTTTTTAAGACCTTTTTCTAAAAAAACCCCCAAACCCTGGTTTGAAACCCCCCCTTCTTTTACCACTCACGTCGCATCATCTGCACAGCTAAAGCTCATCGGTAAGATCATTTCTAAAAAAAAAATGTTTCTTTTGGTCAAATAGTTCTCAGATCACCTGGAAAGTCCTCTCTCACATCTGCTCCTAAAACACTAACTCTGTAACGGGGTTCAAGGACTAGGCGCGTGGTTTCATCTGAGCCATTCTCAAAGCAACACAAAGTTGTGTTGAGAAAAAGCGGGGGGGGGGGGAACATACTATATATGACTACTGGTATAATCAGTATATTGAAATGCAGCCCAACAGATCATTTTAAAAAGAAAAGAAAAATCTTTTATACTGTAGAGCTAAAAAGACCTTGCCCCCAGATTTGTTTGCAGTGCTTTGCTTAAGGTTTAATTCTATTGATTACACATTCCATTTTCCAAAGTGCCATTTGCCTGAAGGAGCAGGTGGTGTTTGCTGTTTCCATTTAACTGATATATTAGCCATGTGGTGCACTGCATCAGTGGGCAGTATTAATCAATTTACAGCAAGATGACAGAGAGAATCACTCACAGCAAAATTGTAAGGGGAAAAAAAGGACAAAGGCAAGGAAATAATGACCACTAATGGGGAACTTGAAAACAGCAAGAATCTGTGCTTTTCAATGCCTGCTCTCCCTAAGATAGCCATGCTCCCATAGCAAATGGAGTGGGAAAGATCTGAGGCACAACTGGTGTTTAAATAAAAGACAAAACCCAGCATGGTTAGTGCAGTATTTTTCGTCGGCACGGTGCTTGTGTTTGGCATTCTCCGGCGCACAGAGAGAATTAAGTCCCTTTCTGAAATGGAAGAAAAAACAAATATTTGCAAGTTGGGGGCTCAAACATGCAGATTATTGAGGGAGAGAAAGGAAACGCACTCAAGTCTGGTTGAGAAACACAGAACGGAGTTTCAAAAGGGGAAAGAAAACCGAGGCATATTCAGTGAAGACAAGTAGCCACTTGTGTAGAAAAGCTGCCCTGAAGTGTAGGCGTTCGATTGTTTACTGCAACGACAATCCAGAGCAAAAGGACACGTGCAGAATTGGCATATCCATACTTCATAAAGGACTGGATGTGACTTAAGTCAAAAAATGAGGGTTGCCAGGAAAGTTGGGCGAAACTACGCAAGGTCAAGTTGGTGGCACGATGGCTTTTGACGGTGGGCTGAGGTTCTGCATGCGATAGCGATCTCCTGCTGTCCAAAATTATGTAGTAGTTGATTACACTTCATGAATACAATACCTGGGTTAACGACTAATATGTTTATTGGGACTTTAAGATTCGTAGCCCTCACATCAGCTCGTTCCTTCCTCTTAAAAGGTCTTGTTTTCTTTTGTTCTCGTTCCAAGGCTTTTAAAGAAATGTATAAATCGCTCGGTTACGGGAGCCGTTTCTAAAAGTATTCTAACGAATCGATTTACATGAAAAAATGCAGTTATGGATATTTGGGCTAAGGAATGGGATGTTAGATTCACAAGGAAGGGTCCGTGGCTTATTTTAATTCTGAGAAGAGATATCCACGTTCGTAGGAACAGCGCTAGCACAGGACTCTGCTCAGGTTAACATACCCCATTTCTCAGGGGGAAGAAGACACAATGGACCCCAGCAGAGCAATAATCCATCTTCATATAATTTGTCAAATGTATAATTGCCTGCGGGCTCCACATGGCAAACTGGAGAGATGCTGGAAGTGTATGCATTTCAGTTTTCACGCCAGTTTTGTTCTGAACCTTCCTTGTAAACATGATGGGACATGCACATGCCAAGAGCAGGACTACAACAGAGGAAAGTTAGGAAAGAAAAGGATATTGCAGTGAATCCAACAGGAGTTGAAGAAAATGGAAGTTTCCTGCCCAAATCCAAACTACAAGCAGGTTCATCGGAAAGACCGCAAGCAACCTGGGTTTAGGCAACTATCTGCTTTCTCCTGTGCTTGTGAACCTACACAAGAAGGAGAGATCCCATTGGAGAGAAACTGCCAACTTCCTCTCATCTGTAGGTAGCAAACCTTGTTCCTCACTTTAGGAATACTCTTCCCAAGGAAGTTGGAGGCTCATCTCTCCTTATGCCCTTGTTGCTGTGGTGGTTAAATTTGCTATTTTGCTGTAGCATTGTAAAGTGCCATGGTACACTGAAACTGTGCTTTATAAATTAACAAATAATAATAAACCACTGCTTGAGGAAGCTGTCTAAATGATGTAATATTAACATGAATCAGATCCTTAATGAGAACCAGGGAAACAGTCTACAATGGAGTCTGATGTTGCATAATTCAATACAATAAAGTTATAACAGCTCTCACTAGCAGCATGTCATAAAATAAATTTGGCAAACTTTTCAATTAGACATTACTTTGCACATCTAGTAAACTCCCTAATAGTCTGCTTTTATGGCTCCTTTTTCCCCTCTTTCTTTGGCTTTTGTGCCTGGTGACAGAGAAAGGGATGAAATATCTGTATACATGTACTGTGTATAAATGAGGGTGACTAGAATGTGAAATGTGTAAGCAGCCCTGGAACTGCACTTTAAAACATGAAGTGCAATTATGTATGGGGTAACCCAAATATTAGAGGAGATGCTTCTATTAGTTATCGCTTAATAGAAAAATAGGATCAATCAACCATCTCTGCAAAATACCTATAAAACATAGGCATATAGGATGGGCCACAACTGGGTGAGACTCATTGCCCATCTTGCCCAATATCCTGTCCAACATGCCCCATGCACTTCAGAGGAAGGCTAAAAACACATACACCCCTCGTATGGCTCAGATGTGGGGAGCCACCACCAAAAAGCTCTCTCCTAAAAGCCAGAGAAGGTCTTAAGCCCTAATGCATGAGGCTGAACATATCCACTAAAACTTATTAGCAGCAACTATTATATCTCTGAATATTCTTGTACTCTACCTAAACGTTAACCTTTTTTTTTAAGTCTTGCTATATTTTTGGCCTTAATGACACCTGATCACGCTGAGTTTAGCAGATTCATTATGAATTGTTTGTACAAATAGTTCCATCAGATAATACCGAGTGCTCCAGAAAAGTCGGAGACAATGCCTCCTGTTGTTACATTTTTAGCAAGATTCATGAATATCTGTTTTCTCTGATTTTGCAGGGCAGGGGGGTGAGGGGGAGGGCTAGAGGAGGGGAGATATGAAGATGTCTTGGTGCAGCTGCTGAGTGTGTGCTGCCCCTGCCAAAAATATATAGCTGGCTTAGTTATTTTTGCAGTGTCCCAAGGATATGAGATGGCAATTCATTCAGAAAGCATAGGGGATCTTAACATTAAGTAGATGGATTATTTACATTTCCATGCATCAAAGAGGGGTATGAGAGCTAAGGCATTAATATGTCTTTGAGAGCAGAATATTCTCATTTAGAATCTGAACCTCATGCTCAGACATTCGGGGGATTTTTAGTGTCATACAGGAATGTGACAATAAAATTGCATTGCGGGGGCCCAACAGATGTAATGCAGGCAGCATCCTCCAGTCTGAATCAGTTCCATCTTCTCTCTTTTTGCTACCTGGGTGGTTTAATAAGCTTTCTGGGTCACAGCGGGACACATCAATGTCAGTAGGGAATCAGAGCGAGGAGGTCCTTTCCGCAGCTGTGAAGGGCACCGCCACAACCGGGCCGCTCACTCTTCCCGAGTGAAAGGGGATATGGACTGGTGCTCTCCCTCTCCTGGGAAATGTGGCGGTGGAGAAGGAACAAAGCCAGGCACCTGTCACCCCCTTTTGGATGCAGCAGTGCTCAGAGATGGGGTCACAGGGGGAAGCACTCGCTCTTTTAGAGGTGCACAAGTTTTCTTTCACAACTATAGTCTGAGAGGCATGCTTTCTTGCAGGGGGAATGCCTCAGCTGAAAGCTTGCAAATAAAAACATTTTTTTGCAATTATCTAGTTGGTCTAATAAGAGATTATCACCCGCGCCATGAGTTTTGATTCCTTTTGCCTCTAGACCAATACAGCTGCCGCCTGGATATCAGCCACCTACTACTTTGCCAGAGTAACACAGCTCATCTCTGCCCCTCCATCCCTCACAACAGAGTGTAACGATTACAGCCAGATTTATTCCTGTCTGCCATGAAGCAAGACAATGGGCAATCAGTTATAGTACCATAATTGGGAAGGGAAGGAGCAAGCGGGCATCACCTTTCTGTGGACAGGGGAGAGGGTGCAAGAGCAGCTTCTGTCACAGTGGCAGCTGACTGTACTGCCACAGGGGGCATGGCAGGATCCAGCGCTGCCCCATGCATCGCAGCTGTCCCAGGCATGGAGCTACCCTGCTGCGCCTCTGATAGCTGCTATGCCGAACCCCCTCTTTAAAATCAGTCTGCTCAAGTGTTCGTGACTGCAGATACTGGCAGTTACTGCACAGCTAAGGAGATGGACACATGTGCAGAACAAAAGCAACACTTCTCACGGAGCGATGCTAATTAGACACGTCGTCTTTCTGGTTCGGGAAACGTTCGCCCACCCCCACCCCCCAAAAAAAATATCTACACTGAATTGTGAGACTTGTGGGAACTACAGACTGACTACATAGAAGTAGAAAAGGATGAATTCTAATTAAGAGATAATGTCAGTGGAACAGAACTTTGTCACCAGATAATGATCTCCTGCTGTTAGATGAATGTGGAAGCAAAAACTTAGGCAGCTTTTGAAAATAAACAGTGAGGTGATGCCAAGATGTTTATATCCAAAGAGGGAAACATTTATCCTATAGGAAGATTTCCATTTCAAGGTATTCTTATTTTAGCAAAATGCTTATTAACGAAGGGCTTGTATCACACCGCCCTCATGGCTGCATGACTCAGCCTCAAATCAACAAGAGATTTTGCAAATAGCCCCGCGGAGCTGATGCCTCAAACATTCTCCGTATAAATAGAGGAGTTCTGAAATTGAGATCAATAAATAAATCTGAGCAGCTATTAACATTTTCTCCGCTTGTTAATATTCAAATTACGGGCTCTAATGGGCCAAATTGTCTGCTGGCAAAACTCCATTCAGTCAGTGGAGTTATGCCAGCAGATCATTTGGCCCAATATGTCTCCGTTCATTATATATACTCAGTGGGTCAGATTCTAATCTTAGTTACGCCAACTTATATCCAGAGTAATCAACTGGAGAGAAGAGAGTTTATACTGCTACAAAACTGACGTGCATTTCATTTACTATTCCTGGGCTAAATTATTCTATTTTGGTTTTTTCTTATGTACAAAATGCAATGAAGTTGAAAAAAATCCGAGGGAAAACCCCTCAGAAGCAAAACTACCCAGCAGTGGATCCATCTCCAGAAAATGTTAGAATAGAAAAACAATGAGGAAAAGTAAAACAGTGGTATATAAGCTGAAAGAAGGTAAAACCCATTTTCATATTCTGCTTCCGGTGTACATGGCATGCCCACTATAATCAGCCAGGATTACAGATGTGCAAGGAGAAAATATGACCTCTGAGCAGCAACCGAATTCGTTTAATTAAGATCAGGACCGTTGCATTTCCCAACTTGGTAGATCTGTATGGTGGCTTCATATGATGCTATTTTTTGACCCTCTTTTTGAGGGAAAGGTTTAGTTTGTGTTTATTTGTTAAATAATCACTCCCTGCAATGGGTAAGGATTAGCTACTTGGTATGTTCCTATTTCCGTTCTCAAGAGAACAGAAAACCATGCTGATTCAGATAGATGGACCTCCGGTTGATGGGCGAAGGGTGAGCACCATCTGCCTGATACCAGTTCCAGCACCGCTTCTCCTGTTGGGACCAGCAAGATGGTGGGAAGAAACTGAGTGCTATTACTACTCCAAGCAAGAAGAACTGGATCAGATACGTCTACTCTCCTAGAAGCTGGTCTCATGTGCTAGAACCTAGTGCAAAAGAAACCCCTGTTCAAAAAATAAAATACTCTTGTAGTATCTCCCCTTTGTAACGTAGGGCCATATTCTGGCTCACCTCTCAGGTGAATCAAAGGAGAGGACATTCCCCCAAGGGCTTCTCAAAGCTAAGCATGCGTTTAGTTGGGTTGAGCAATGCCATGAATGCTGTGCTTTTCCTCACTGTTTTCCTAGTCTAACGTTTTCCAGAGACGCTATCGAGCTGCCAGACGCAACGTTCTAGAAAATTCAAACTCTCTTTCTCTGTGTGTGTAGGGATCAAATAAGATCAATTCAAAGAAGAAGTAAAAGAAAAAGCAATTTCTAGTGGAACTCTGTAATGAGTGATTAATGCATTTTGAATATTTTCTGTGAGAATTTGCTTTGCTTGAATCTCTTTCCTTAGAAGCTGCTATTAAGTAAAATCTAATCAACTTGTCAACATTTTGTTTATTCTTAAATAGCATCATTTATTATCATTATTACGGTGCCACTTTGTGAGTTGCCACCGAAAGGCTCCTAAGAGCGTCGGCTCCCCGGGCAGCCCGCCTAGTTGACATTCAGGGTGTCTGCCCCCTCTCTTCCAGCGCGATGACAAGGTTATACAAAGTCTGCAGCCCTGCAAAAACAGGTTCCTTTGGAAGCTGAAACTCTGACAGACTTCGTGCACAGCAAGGCATCCGTGACATCTTGGCGTCTGCCAGCTCCATTCTTGCTTGATTAGCTCTTGGTTACCTCAGTGATAATGTCTGGAGGCACTGATTAATGTACAATAATGGTACATCTCACTGGAAAGATAAGCTTATAGAAGATCAATTAAACAGTGGCAATTTCACAGGCTACAAGCTAGAAGAATGGTACTTGCAGTCTTTTCTTGGAGCTATTTTTTTAATCAGTTTCTTCTGCTTGCTCTAGAATTTTCATGTAAAACAGTAACTATCATAGGGGGAAAAAAGGAAACACACTGAAAATGAAAGGTGACGGTACCCATTAAAATTACAAGGGAAAATGAATATGAATAATGGCCCCCAAACATTCCTTCAGCTGTCAAAAGGCTACAAATTCTGCTCTGATGATACGACAAGAAGTTTGTTTTTTTTCAAATGCATACTTGCCATAAATGGTACATAGGAGAAAGCCATTGTTTCATGCAATTACATTGTTGCCTGGGCAACCATGTACAAAAGTTAATGTAAGTACAGGTTTTAAAGATGAAGTGTCTCCTAAATTGGAATAAAAAAAACATTTAATAGTATAGATGATCCACAGGAAAAAAAAAAAATGACCCTAATGTAACTATAAAAAGACCTCTTCCCAAGCTAGAGATTATGAATTAAAGGTTACCTTTCTCCTACCATTTTTAGCCACGGGCATTTTGATGATAATAAAAGCAAAAATCTTCAGGTATTATACTTTAAATGGCTATAACAATGAGATGTATTAGGATGTGAACAGTATCTTTCCACAAAGAAGATTTTAGGAAGATTCATCATGTGAGTAGCAAAGATTTCAGGAGATAACTGAGGCTTTTTAAATAGCCAACAAATTATTTTGTCTAAGAAAACAGTAGCATGGGAGAATATTGGTGGTAAAAAGGAAGTCTGTTGGGAGGCTTTATTCTTTCCAAAGTCCCATTTAATGTTTTTATCTGTATCATATTGTATCGGTGAGCTGTTTTATTACTGAAAGGGCTATATTTCTTCATGTAATCAGCCTGGATTAGAAAGCAAAATTATTACCCATTGTACCTATTGCAATGACTTCTTAGGGAGGAAGGTGGTCAAAATATATTTGACGGCGGAATTTAAAACTGCCGCAGTATCTGGCATTGTGCATCACTAGCTCATGACTGATGTGGAGAAACATCCAGAAACAATGGGAGAAGATCACAGAACAGCATAAATCAAGCTAAATCATGGTGATGTTCCTCAGTCTGCTACACATTTCTTTTTTCACAAAACTTATTTATTATGTATGTCCAATAATTGTTTCCAAGACATTTGATGCTGGTGTCAGAAGAAAGGAAATCTAGATCTAGGATAAGTAGAATACTTGTTTGGTTTTAATCATTCTTACAGGTGAAGAAATCTCCGTTCTCTCCTCCTCTCTGTGAAAATTACTGTTTGAAAAGGACAATAAACAACATTATCTTTTACACTAGAAACTTAAATTCCTCCAGAAACTAGGGTGAATAAACCACAAGGGCACACATTGTAAGGACCAATGCTGGGCTGTCTGGGACACAGGTCTTTCCATCTCTTAGTTCTTTGACTCTATGACAATGTAACACATCTTGTATATCTCTAAGAGACAAAAAATGAAGTATGTACTATAATAGAAGCCTATGGTTTTCCTTGAGTTGTCAGAAAAAAGGTAAGAGAGAGAAAGAGACTTGTGCATGAAGTTGAAAGAAAAGCTTCTGGGATACTACCATTTGTCCTGATTTTCACAAATGTTTCCTGTTTAAACTCCATTTATAATGAGTAGAAGCTGAACATGCTCAGCTCTTCTAGACTAGGGACAAAAATGACACAAACTGGTATAAATGATTGGAAATCAGTTCCAATCTATAACACAACCGAAGTTCAGTGCACATAAACCACTTTCAAAATGGCTGAATCCCTTTTAAGGTAAACCTGGATGGAGGCAGTATCAGACTGAACTGATTTAGGTTAAATCAATCTATTGAACTTCTGTCCCAGATCCCCTCCAGATTCAAGTTAACTCTCAGTCCTCCAGCATCCCAAGATGCTTTGCATCTCCCCCATAAACTGTCTTCCTTGCAAGGCAGGCAGGATAGACTTGGCCCAAGCTGTGGGCTCCAGCAGAGCAGGAAGGCATGCTCTAGTGCCCCTGGCTTCTGGCATGAGCCACTGCAAGCATGTGGCTGCCTTTCCAGAATCAAAAGTGAATGTCTGTTCACTTGCTTTTCGGTTCAGTCTACGCAGTTTAGAGAAACCTGCAAAGATTTCATCAATTCAGCCTCGGGCTGTCTGTACTTAGCCCTAAAGTCCAGGTCCTTGGGGAGTTGGTAAAGAACAAATGGGATGGAACTTGTGCATGGAACAAACATATTGTCACAGGTTGTAAAGCTACCACCTGTTTTTATACTAACCTATGTTTATTTTAGACTTATCCTCCTAATCTTTCCTCTAGCCATGCTTGTCTATCTCATCTGCCTCTGGTGTCTGGTGTCAAGCCTAAGCTGGGGTTATTACCGTTCACTTCTTCAGAAAATAGCAATGACAGGGAAAGAAGTCTATCTTCTCCAAAATATGTTATAATAGATTCTGCAACTTGAAAACTAAACAGTATGAAGAATTAAGCTGCAGAATAATGGCTGTTAGCTAGATGTTGAAAGGAAGAAAAGATCAACAGGAAAAAAACAGGGAGAAAGTATTAGTGCCTGTATATGTTATCAGAGATTAGTAGGACTGGAGTTTGTTGTAGCCATGATGGTCCATGAAATAAGTGAGAAACAAGATTTGTTTGGTGATATCTTTAATTGCACCAGTTATACAGTTGGGAAGATTTTAGACAAGCTTTCAGGTACAAAACACCCTTTCTAAGGTCTGGGAAAGAACAAGATACAGTCTCAGAAGGAGCATTTTGTACCCAAAAGCTCACCTAAAGTCTCCCTCAGCTATACATTTCATTTGATAAGAGAAATCAACAGACAGACCTTTCTTTGCATATTATCAGAGATTAGACAGATATATAGAGACATGGTCAAAAAAACAACACCTTCCATTCAGCCAGCCCCAGAAAAAAATTACTGCATATTCCAGCAATTTTAGCATGCTCCTGATAGAATTTGAAAATGTCAAACCTCAGCTTTATGCCACAAAGAAAAAAGGTCTCATTGGAATAGGTATGAAGACGAAGGAAGGTCTTGGCATGACTCATAAAAAGTAATAATAAGAATAATACTTTGGACTGCTACAGTACCCTCTATCTCATGAGCCAAAAGTACTTTATAACGATTAGTGAATTTGGCCTGCCAACACTCCTTCAAGATGTAATATTATCTCCATTTTACAGATAGCAAATGTAAGGCAAACAGATGCTAAGTGCCTTTCTCAACAGAAGCCTGAAGAATGCTGCAAAAAGTTCTTGTAGACATTCAAGTAAAGAAATGCTATGCGTTTGCTTAGTGGTACTTGAAACCCCCTCTTATTTGCTTTTTCGCAACTATTTGAGATCCTTTGTCAGGCCCGACTTCCAAGCAGAAGGCCTCTGAAAATCTGAACTACTAAGATATGTTCTTGAATATCTCTTTCATTCTTTCTTAATAACATATGTTTGGATGGCCACCAAATCAGTGCACCTTGAAAAAGATCTGCATCTGGCTGTGCATTGAGATAAGCTGTCTTCTAGAGCATAGCTCTGCTAAACATTATTGCCCGGCAAACTTTTCTGTAGCAGGATAAAATAGAATCTTTACTTGCAGGCTTTCTATACACTTAAGGGGGCTATTTTAAAGGAGGCCTTTTAAGGGGACTATTTTTAAAGAAGGGGACTAAAATAGTCCTCAGCTTAAGGAGACTATTTTAAATGAGGCCACATACAACATACACATGTATTTTAATATCTAGATATAAACTGGGGTCCAGATGGTGTTCCTGCCAATCCCCTCAATCAAGGGTAAAGGCCCAGCTAGGAAGTGACACATCCTGAACATCAACATGTGGCTGCATAGATGGTGTCACCAGCAGAGCTTTGGCTTTTTTGACTAGGGGTGGTGTTCAAGGAAGAGATGGGGTCCACCTAACAAAAATAGGGAAGAGTGTCTTCATGTACAGGCTTGCTAACTGTGTGAGGAGGACTTTGATCTAAGTTGACCAGAGGTTGGATTAAAAAACCCAAACATAAGTAAAGAACCTGGAGACCTGGATACAAATTTAGTAAGGGAAACTAGTAACTGAACTGTTTTCAAGGAGAGGCTAGACAGTCAGATACCTGAAATGTTTATACACTAATATGAGAAATATAAGTAACAAAAAGGAAGAAATGAGGGACCTAGTGCAAGCACAGAATGATGATATAATTAGGATTAAGGAGATGTTAGGGACTGGGGCATAGGTGGTCTGGCCTAGTAGTTAGCCATTGGAAGCACATGGGAAATTCAAGTTTCCCAGGAGCTGGGGTATGTTGGGGTCTGCTGTTGGATCTAGAACCAGAAGCCTTAGCCAAAGTCAAGGTGGAACAGGATTAGAAAGCAAAGCCACAGACAAGGTAAACTGAGGGCTAGCCGAAATCGGAAGCCAAGAGCCAGAACCAAAGGTTGAACCAGAATCAAGAGCAGAGAACCTGGGTCAGGGGTTGCCAAGGGCCTTACCAGAAATCAGAAACTAGAGCTGGAGCTAGGAATCAAAATGAGAGAATCAGCGAGGAAGGACACGGAGGGTCAGGAGCAAGAACTTTTGTCTTTGCCTGGACAGTGAGACTGTGAGCAGGGCCTGGCTTTTAAGGGATGAAGTGAGTGGGCCTGTTGCTTGTCGCTTCAGAAGATTGGGACTAGGATGCTGCTCTGGACTTGCTGCACATGGCATTTGTTCAGGGGATGAATTTCTCTGATCTCCTGATTGGGAACAGCTGGGGCCAGGCTTTTGCTCTGGCCTTATTACAGACGCGGTGGGGTAGCTCACGTGGCTGGAGTACAGTCACAGATGCAGGTCAAAAGGGAAAGCAGCAAGGCAGGTGTCAGGGTGGTGCCTCCTGCAGGCCTCCACGCCTGTTGGAGGAGGTGGACGAGGCCTTCTTTAAACAACTGATGAAAGCTTTCAAATGTCAGGACTTTGCTCTCAAGGAGGACTTTAATTATCTGCTTGGCAGGAAACACAGTGGTACACAAGCAACCCAGCAAATTCCTGGACTGAGTTGGGAAAAGCTCTTCTTGACTTACTGCTCGCAAACTGGGAGGAATTGGTTGGGAATGTAAAGGTAGAAGGTAACCTGGGTGAAAATGACCATGAAGTGATATCGTTCAAGATCTTAAGGGAAGGAAATAAGGAGAGCAGCAGAATAAGGACACTGGACTTCAGGAAAGTAGACTATAATAAGACTCAAACTTTAACACACTCAGTGGGCAGGAACTTCTGGGATGGAAGTCTGAGGGGGAAAAAAGTCCAGGGGGCTGTTGAATGAGTTGAAGTTCAAAGAGTTGAACTCTTTCTCAAAAGAAATCCAAAAAAAGATTTCTCAAAAGAAATCCAAAAAATTATGGAAACTTGCTCCTATTACTAGGGAAGAATGAAAGAGTACTGTATGGGTGTGCTGGGAGAAAATTAGGAAGGCCAAGGCAGGATTTGAGATGCAGCTGGCAAGGGGCATAAAAGACAATAAAAAGGGATTCTACAAATATGTCAGAAGAAAGAGGAAGACCAGAGAAGCCACACGTCACTTATTGGATGCAGAAGGCAATTTAGTTATGTATGGTGCAGAGAAGGCTGAAGTATTTCATGCTTTTTTTACTTCGGTCTTCACAAATTGAGGAAGCTACCAGATGAGTGCAGTTGGCAGCAAAGACGGAGACAAAAACAAACAGCCTAAAACTGTAAAAGAACATGTTAGAGATTTTGTTGCTCTGACCTGGACTCTCCAAACTGCCAACATCCTTCTTGAAGTGTGGGGCCCAAAACTGGATGCACTACATGTTAGAGATTACCCAGAGAAGCTGGATGGTTTCAAGGAGAGGCCAGATGAGATGCACCCCAGGGTACTGAAGAAATTGAATGAGGTCATTTTGGAGCCATTGGCTATTGACTTTGAGCACTTGTGGAGGTTGGGTGAGGTCTTGGATGACTGGAAAAGGGCAAAATTAGTGCCCATCTTTAAAAAAAAAAGGAAGTAAGGAGTATCTGGGAAACCACAGGCCAGTCATCCTGACCTCAATACCTGAAAAGATCATGGATCAGGTCCTCAAGGAATCTATTGTGCAGCACCTGAAGAAGAATGAGATGATCAGGAACAGCATAGAGTGACCACAAGCAAGTCATGGCTGACCAGCCTGATTTCCTTCTATTATAAGTTGACAGGCTCTGTGAATGGAAGGGAGAGCATTGGATATGATGCACCTTGATTTTAGCAAGGCTTTTGACACTGCCTCCTCTCATGACATTCTCATTAACAAGCTAAGGAAACACAGACTACACAAAAACCTTGTAAGGTGGATACCTAACACGGTAGGACCATCGTACTCAATGTGTAGTCATCAATGGCTCAATGTCTTTATGGGAGAAGGTATCAAGCAGGGATCCCAGGGGTCTGTCCCAGGTCCCGTATTATTTAATATCGTTGTTAACGATTTGGATGCTGGAATCTAGGGCATGCTTAGCAAATCTGCAGATGACACCAAGTCAGGTAGAGCTGCAGGTATTCTGGAGTGTAGGGCCAGGATCCTGAATGACCTGGACAGACAGCAGAAATGGTTCACAGTCAGTCAGAGGAGATTCAGCAAGGACAAGTGCAAAGTCTGGCACTTGGGATGGAATATCTGCATGCACAAATACACTGGTGAATGACTAGTTACAGTGCAATATTGCTGACAAGGACCTGGGGGCTACAATAGATCATAAGCTGAAAATGAGCCAACCATGAGCTCTTGTTGCAAAAAAAGCCAACAGCATACTGGACTGTATCAACAGAAGTGTCACTTGTAAAACAAGGGGAGTGATTCGTCTGCTCTACTCAGCACTGGTGAGTCCTTATCTCAAGTAGTGCATCCAGTTCTGGGCCCCGCACATCAAGAAGGATGTTGATGGTTTGAAGAGTCCAGGGCAAAGCACCGAAAAATATTAGAAGCCTCAGAGGCAACACTTATAAAGGAAAGGCTGAAAGAACTAGGGTTATTTAGCCTGGGGAAGAGAAGACTGAGGGGAGATTTGATAACAGTCTTCAAATAGCTGAAGGATGATTGCAGAGAGGATGGAGTTGGGCTTTTCTTCATAGCCATAAAGGACAGGACTAGGAGCAATGGCCTCAAGCTTCAGCAGAGAAAATTTAGGTTGGAAATATCTCCCTATGGGGGTGAAAAAAGTATTGGAATAGGTTACTTAGAGAAACTGTGGAATTTCCATCCTTACAAGTTTTTAAGAGTAGGTTAGATGGACACTTAGCGGGGATGGTCTTGACAGGGATGATCCTGCCTTAAGCAGGGAGCTGGACTTAGATGATTTCATGGCTTCCCTTCTAGCCCTACTTTCCTATGATCCTATATGTGCAATTGTCACAACTGTATTAACTAAAAGGCATGTCTTAATACCCATTTATTTGCATACCTACAATAATGGCGCGTGCACACACAATGACTGCACCCAGATGTAGTCAGATGGATTTGTCCACAGGTAGCCTTAAACTGATAGAAATGCTGCATCTGTCCATTTTTAAGCCATCTATACTGCCTTTATACTGCCCCTTGGAGTGCCACTGCGAAACAAGGCCCACCCGTTCACTCTCGTTCCACACCTGCCACCTCCTGAAAATGGGGCAATACAACTGCCTTGGAGCGATCCTAAGCGCAGACCCAGAGGCACCCTTAAGCTTTCCCTTTTGGGATTGCTTATTTCTCTTCCTTGCTCTTTAATAGCTACAATGCCTCATTTCTGGGATTTGGTGTGTGCTGAGCAGAAACAAGGGGCAGGATACGTTCACAGCAGCATTCCCAGGCATGACATGGAGGAGGGATGCAGAAGCCAAAGCTGAAAAGTTCACTGAGATCCTGAACTTCAGTTAGGGCAGATCTATATTGCCAATAACAAATTCCTGGAATGCCCTATTATTGATATATTAATCAGACAGTGCCCCATAAAATTATCACAACACTGAGAAAATGTTGGCCGTGCACTCAACATAAAGACCGTTTCTTAATCTGTGTACAATTATAACACATGAGAATAAATTATTTACTTTGCCTTCTTACCAAGGTGTGACAATGTCTGTTCGGAACAGACATAATATGTCTGTTTCCTGTCGAAATACTGAAACCGTTCAGGCTGTGGTAGGCATTGAAGCTTCCTGATAGATCACACACGCAGTTATTCATGTGGCCACCTAAGCAAGAGCTTTTCCTACACAAAAGGATTGTGAGAGATGATTATTTTATTTTATCATAGCCTAGAACAAAGCCCTCTATACTGATCATACAGTCAGTGCAGGAGATTTTCTCAGGAACTTGCTGTCTGCAGGTCTCCTAGCTGGACTGTATAAGATGTTCTGGATGGCAGCCTGGCGGCATAACTCTGGGTTCTCTGGCAGAAGACAAATGTGAGGGTAACAGGACAACTTTCCAGGTTTACAGAGCCCTCCAAGACTCAGGGTCTCACCAGGCAACTTGGATTTAATCCCACTTTACCTTGACTGCTGCAGCCACCTGATTCTGCAGACATTGCTGGGTTGCCACAGGCTATCCAGCTGTATTTTATTGCAGGTGGCACATCCATCCAAACTGCAGATAGCATAGAGCCATAATATTATACATCGAGCTGTGCTGTAAGCAGCACAGAGATGTACTAGTTCTCCAAGCTCTGTCAAAGATGTTCATCGTCTCTGGTATACACAGGGGTCTTTTTCATGAATGCTGGTCCTCCGTATTTGGAAGCAGCAGGGAAGGACACATATGCCCCCTCTGTGGAGGATGCAACCAGGAAGAGAGAAGCTGTATCTGGGGCTTTGGTCCTCTCTACCAGTGAAATCAGATATCAGCAGTGAGGATGAAGCAGAAATACCTGCCTTATGTGCACCACTGATCCCACAACGTAAAGGCTGTTACTTTTAGTTAGGGAATATACCAGAGGCAGCAGAGTGCCGTGGGAAGACATGGACAAGAAGGCTCAGTTTCAGTTAGCATTTGAGCTTCACCCGACAAGTCAGAAAGACATGGAGTGAGGAAAAAGGAATATGTGAGATGACAACACTCAATGCACACGTGCACACACACAAAAGGCAGGGAAGGAATGAAAAGGTTGACTGAAGCTGCAGACTGACTCGTGCAACATAAGATCAGCCGCCTCCTTGTTCTTATTTTACTAGGTAGAAACTGAAAGGAAGGAAGATAGAGAAATAGATAAAAACTAATTCACGTTGCAAAGAAAGCAGGTGGAAAATGTGGAGAATTAGACTTTTTCACGGATGCAGTAGCAACAGCCAGAGGGAGCTCCTTTACTGGGCTGAGGTGAAAAGGGGCTGTGACATCCACCAAATGCAGCAAAACCTGATACCTGCTAATTAGAGGGGCCGAGTTAACTGGCTAGAATTCAAAAGCCAAGGGATTTCCCACCAGTCACAAGCTGATTTTGTGGAAGCAAGATTGGGGATCTATAACAACTGGTATTTTTGGTGAAAATGAGCTATACTTCAGATCTGTTTTCCCTGGGGTTGTTGGAGGGCGGAGTGGGGACAGATGGTTGGATAATTTATACCATTTGGCCTGTGGTTACATTAAAAAAGAAAGGAAATCAGACAGACATAGGCTGTGCGTCTGTGAACACAGATATAGCAAATGTAGACATAAATTAATCCAAACAATGTCACCAGTAGGTGTTACTAAACATTAAAATAATGATTTTGAATGGAAGAGGGAGATGGCGAAAACAGTTGAGAAGGAATTATAATGAAGTCTCCATACTGTGCACTTGCTGTATCACCATCTGAGGATCTCTGAATGGTCTTGGAAAAACATTACTAATCCACGTTAATGCTTGTCGCTTCTATAGTCCCTCTCATCTTAACATCTCAAAATGCATAAGAGTTAGTCAATTGATCTGCAAGGTCCCTTCCAGCCCCTAACTATCTATGAATTCAGCCCTCTGATTCTCAGCCTCCTTAGACTCAAGGCAGCCCTCAGAAAATGCCAACTTTGAGCCTTCACTTGTATTTTTTGCAAATTCTTCTGCTGCAAAGACTTCAAAAAGATTACAACAGCCCCAAATGTTTTTGACACTGTGGGCTCCTATTGGAAACCTCTAGGTTTATCTTGTGAATTGTGCACACCCAACAGTGCTCATATTGCAAGGCATCTTGCAACACCCTTCAAAAGACCTTGTGGCACCCCAGGGTGGCACACGGGGTGGGAATCACTGACTCAGCCCTTCAGCCAATCCTTGAGGTCAATGCTATTGCTTTTGTTCAAAGCTGGCAAAACTGGGCCCAGCATGTCTTCTGCTGGGCACAAAAATGGCCACGCACAAAATCAGAAGTCAGTTCTGGACATTTTGATCCGACTCATTTGCTTCCGGTAACCTAGGAAAGTCCTCAAAGTACTCCCAGGCCCTCGGCTCTAACCACTAGCCAACACTCACTCTCTAAAATGTGATCTACAATAGGAAGGTCCCTGGAAAAAGCCAACACGAACAGAAAAGAGGGGGAGAGATGCACAAAATCTCAAGCTCTAAGCATTAGCACACCACTACACGACTAGTGCACCATTGATGGCTGCACGTTGGCAGAATGCCCATGTTGTCAGCAACCTTCCTCGGGGAGGGGAGGCCCGTCTCACAGCCCCCGCGTGGAGGTCGAGCGTGTTTGTGTTTATCGTACGTATAAATACACTCAGGTCTGTTGACCAAGTTTGTGGAACATTTACAGTAGTTCTTATTAAACCCAGGCTGTATTGTTTCAACCTTTCCGGAGCTCTGCCAGTGTTTGTACAGTAAATGAGAACATTTACCAAAAAAAATAAAAAAATTTAAAAAAAATTAAAAAGTAAAGCATGACAGGATTTAATGCTTAGACCCCAAGAAGGTACGGATAGTTACCTAGCAACCAGGAGGAGGTGTGTCAGACGGAGAGGAACTCCACTTTGTGCAGCACGGGAGTTGCCAAAGCAGCTAATATTACAGGAAGTCTCTCTCGAACGATTGGCATGAGGTTTTGGCTACTGCAGCCAAAAACCTACATGGGGGGTTTTCAAGCTGGATTTTTACAAAGCAGTTATATTCCAAGATGGCACTGAGCGCTGAGAAATCGCAGAAGGCTTTCTGGAGTGTTTATGCTGAAACTCCTTTGTGAAACGTGTTGCAAAAAGGGGCTCCGCTACAGAAAGCATTAAGATCAAAGAACATCTTGGGAACGGTTTGCTAGAGATGCTGCGAACGCTGTTTTCAGAGGTTAGGTGCTACGAGACAAAACTCCTCCTTCTGTCCATTAAACATCAGATACTGGGACATGGACAAACCTGTTTGGTAGTGTAAATCCCAAGATTTCACTGGCGTTACTTTGGATTTGTGTTGGTGGAGCAGAGATCAGAATGGGGTCCAGAGATCTCAGCCATTTTCATAATGTCGAACAAAATCCAAGAGAAAAAAATAATGAAAGGACTGGTGATCACCTTAGCTACATCTCCAGCTCTGGAGGGTTTTATTCAGTGGGCTTTTAATTTGTTTTCACAGCGGTTTGAACAAATTGAATTTGTTAATTAAAGCGGTAAAATGAAATGCTGAACATTATTGACTAGATGCTAATTACATTAGCAGAGATATCGGGGGAGGGAGGAGTCCTTGTTTTCAATAGCCAGGACAAATCATATTAAGAAAGACAAGTGATCAGTCTGAGCCCAAACTCTGCAGGGAAAAAAAAACCTGTTTACGTGTTGTGATCTAATGTTTATCGTTCATGATCTTCAATTGGCAATACCAATAGAAACACGATTACTGCAGCTGGGTATTGTCCCTCAGTTCAAATATCAGTCTGGTTTACAACATTCCCTAAACAGAGGTCATTACCCAATTAAATGCAACGACGTGCCCTGTGCTAATCAGGAAGGACATTATTTTACAGGTGTGTTCCCCAAAACGCAGGCAGCTCACACCCCATTTCTGAAAAGTCTCCGAGTCCTCATGCTCCAGCTCTTAGTGGTGAAAAATATCCCACCATTGAGCGAGCTGCTTCCTTTGTGCTAAAAATGAAAAGTACCAGCTATCCCCTTCCATCTTTAAGAATCCAGGCGGGAACAACTAGAACTGTAGGCATCTTTATTCAGCTTAATTTAATATGAATGCAATCACATCCCCATCGACACCAGTTATACTAATTCTTCAACTGAGTGTTTGGCCCCAGTTCTGCATGCATTAATTTTAAGCATGTGAATATTTCCAGCAGATTGTCTTCCAGGAAGCACTTTTTGAAAGCGCTACTGACTTTGAATGAGATTTAGGATCCTGAACTTCTTAAGTCTTTTGAAAATGGGACTTAAATTTCTAAGTCACTTAGGCTAGGTACAGACATTCAAAAAGGCTGAGGTGGAATTGATTTAAGTTATGTGGTTTTCTGTCAACAGCGTAGTTTATATAGGTAGCGAACAGAACACATATTTGCTCTTTGGTGGGGGGGGGGGGGGGCAAATCTTAGACTGGGTTCTGCCATTTTTAAACCAGTCTGTGTGCGCTGAACTTCTGCTCTGTTAATGGGTATAGACCCGTTTCCAATCACGTATACCAGTAAAAGTGGAACTCTGTACCTGACCTTAGAAACATAGAGAAGTAGGTCTGGAAGGTCATCTAGTCCAGAGGAGTGTTGGTTGTAGACCTGTCGGTCTAGGGACATAGGCAGGTTCTTTTGGTAGATGTGAGATCTTTTATTAGATCAACTAAACAGTTGGAAAAAAGTTCTTTGCAAGTTTGTGGGCACAAGCACCCTTCGCCAGACATAGGGATATGCTGCTGGTGTTAACACAACCCCCTAAATTTACCTGCTTTTAAAAATTACTGCATGTATATAACCGTTTGCAAGATTAGGGTGTTATATATATCAATATTTTTTTTATATCTGGAGTAAAATCCAGTTATGCTGTAGTTGTTTTAACTCTGCAGTACTAACAGGTACAATATAAAGATTATTATAAACTTATTTGTGCTGCTACAGTCAGAAGATATGAATTAGAGCACATGCAAACAGAGGATTTCCTGAGTAAGAAAAAGCCATTTTTAGATTGCCATTTTTCTTCTTCCTCATCATAATGATCTTATCAGACTCCCTTTTTTTTCTTAACATGAACAGCATGCTTACTGCTATACAGTAATGTAAAGGAGACTGTGGACAGACATTTTAATCTAAGAGGAATGCAGTCTTTTCTGCTCATATATGCATTGTAAACAATAGACAACATTACATTACGATTTGACAAAGAACAACTGCAATACAGAGAATTTGTTTGGAAGGTCACCCTGAATGCCTTTTCTACCCAAGATCCACAATGGCAAGGTGGAAATAACATAATCAAGTTTGAGCAATGGATAAATTAACCAAAGCAACAATTTCCACATCTATAGAATGGGGAGGCACGTGCTCAAAACATAAAACTACAACCAGGAGAAGCAGCACAATGAGCGGCAAAGCAAGGCACTACGACCTACATACGCTGAAGCAGCGAGTACGACAGGGACCCAAACACACAGAGGTGATAAATTAAAGGTTCTCCACTGCCTGGCACGTTGGAAGTATCTTAACGGAGACTGCAGAGAAAACAAAATATTCTTCCTACTGGTTTCAAAGGGCACATGCTTTGTCATTCCCTTTAACCTACAGCATGGTTTAAATAGTATATTTATTTTTTATCTGTCTTGGTGCCTTGACTGCTAGGGTGCATGACTGGGTTGCACTGTTCACCAAGGTCTTGACGCTGCAAACACTTTCTCATGTAAGAGCATTATTTATGGAAGTCATCTCACTTTCCAGCGCATAAATACTCGCATGGTAGACGCTTCAGATAAAACCAGGATCTGGTACTCAGGATATATTTTTTTTAAAAATTCTCCTTTGAGGTAGGAGTATAATGATTAGTGTCCAATTCTGCCACCCTGATGCATGTAGCATGATCCTATTTAATTATCTCAGAGAAAGTTAATGGAAAATCCTTCTTCAATGACAAAACAATAATAGCTATAACTCAAGTACCTCCATACCAGCCTCTATACCAGAGAGTAATCCCAGATCCAGATATATCCAGGTACATTTTTCCTTCCTGTTTCTAACAATGGGGTTATCAAATGACCTCTCTCTGAAGAAAAGTTATCCTCCCATTCACTCTCCCTCCCTTTGTTTGGTCTCATCCCTTGTTGATATATATGTACTTAGACTGCAAGCTCTGAGAGAAGAGCTTGCTTTTTAGTAGTCTGTACCAACCTAGGAACACTGAAGCCATTTTCTTCAGTCACTTGGGGAGAGATGGGAAGATAGAGCGTGGAAGGAGTTGTTTATGAGTCTTGACTAACAGCAGCTGCGTAGTTTAGTTTGCTGGGTCTGGCAGACACTTAGTTTAAAAATATATATTTTTTATTGCTGTGCATTCTACATTTTTGAAAGGGTGTTTGTGGCTCAGGAAGGGTGCTCATATTACTCTTATTCAAGATGCTATTGACTTAAAACCCTTGTTATCTGAGATTGAATTATCATAGCCAAAGATCAGCATTCAACATGTTCCCCTTCTTATCCCTCGCTAACATTTAATCAGTTAAATATTGTATTCTTCTTTCCAGATGTTAAGTATTAGGGGTGTGCAAAATGGGCCATATTCGATTTGGATTCAGCCCGAATTGGGGGACAGTGATTTGATTCATTGATTCAGATCAGTGTCCTGACTTGATTTGGCTGAATCTGAAGATTCGATGCTGATTTGGAGAATCAGCGATTCAGCCACAGCTTTAAATGTTTTCTCTACATACCTTGAGGTACCAGGCACGGCTTGTGAATGCTGAGATGGTGGGGTGGATGGAGCATCCCACAGGACTGTGGGGGGGCCACCTGCGTGCTCGGAGGCAGACCCAGAAGTGGACCAGAAATACTTCCAGTCCATTTCTGGGTCCGCCGCTGAGCACACAGGGGACCCCCCCCCCGTACCCTCTTGGCACAATGATCAGCCCCAAGGGGACCCCAGGTGTCCTCTGAGACCCAGGGGGCACCAGTCGCTGAGCCGGTGGGCAGGGGAGGGAGTCCCCTGCGTGCTCCATGGCAGACCCAGAAATGGACTGGAAGTGCTTCTGTTCCACTTCCAGGTCCGCTGCCGAGCAAGCTGGGGTTCCCCCCGCACTCCCGTGGGATGTTCCATTTGCCCCACCATCTCAGTGCTCACAAGCCGCCTGGTACCTTGAGGTATGTAGAAAAAACATTTAAAGCTGTGTCTACGTCCGAATCATCGAACCTCTCTGAATCTCTCCAAATCGATTCAGAGGGTTCCAATTCAATTGGGAGAGATTAAAGGGTCTTCTGATTCAATTCAGATTCGGCCGAATCAGGCTGAATCTCCTCCAAATCGAACCAGCGACCAAAGCTTCGCACAGCCCTATTAAGTATGTTTCTGTTTATGTGTATACAAATACTCAATGCACAACCATCTTCTCTAATTCTTGTGTAGCACTGCCGACACTCACTTGTGGTCATTAATTGTGTAAAACAGTGTTGGAGAACCTGCTTTATCATAAAGCACAACAATGAGTATTCTGTAGAGGCCAGTTCCCTTTGAAGTCAAGGACGCTTTTCCATTTAATGTAATTGGCCCAGAATGATACAGTAAATTCACACTAGTAATAGAATGGACAAAACAAATGGAAAGGGAACTAGCGGATCTCTGGAATTCCTTACAAAGCTGTAAATTAATGTGATGCTTATGTGCACATGGTAGATTATTTGAATTTCCAAACTTTGTATAAACTTTGCACATGACAAATTGAAGCTTAAGTTAGATTTGGGATGTTGGCCAAGGCAACACAACAGATGAAGAATTAGTGAAATGAACTATAAAGCAGGAAATGTAGACAAAGATGGTTATTACAGATAATGCCTCTTCTGAGCTCCCACGGTGGTGGCATGGTTGCACACACATGCACACTCAATGCAGGGCTGTAGTTCAGTGAAACAGTTTGGGTCTACATTTGTTTGAAAGGCATAGTACATTCAGCACAATCAGCTAGTGAAATTCAAAATGATTGGACATCTGCTTTCAAACCTGTTTGCTATACGGAGAACAAAGTTTAATGATGGCATGAAGGCAAATCTAAGAAGTATACAGAACCTAATTAAAGGAGATGTGCTTTGCAACAGAGCTGGGAATAATGGTTGACTTCTCTCTAAGACATCTTGATTGTAGATGAGAAACAATTGAACTAGGACATAAGTCCAGGGTGTGACAAGATACTGTCACTGTCAGACAGCGCACACACTTAAAATTGTGTTTAATCCTGATAACAACTTAATAAAAAATTAAGGCAGAAGTAGCTGTTAAAAGGCCAAGGATTTTCATAAATTTCATAGACATGAGGGCTAGAAGGAACCTTGCAAGATCATTGGGTCCAGCCCCCTGCCCAAGGGACAGGAAGTCACCTGGGGTCAAATGATCCCAGCAAAATAGGCATCTAAGTGTGTCCTAAAGGTATCTAGAGCAGGTGCTTGCACCACTTCAAGTCTCCGGAGTCTAGAATAGACTGCCCCTAGAAGGGTAAAGATGTTTTTTTCTTATGTCTAGCCTAAAACGGTCTTCCTGGAGTTTGTGACCATTAAACATTGTCTTCCCTTGGGGTGTCCTGGTGAACAGATGTTCTCCCAGTTCCTGATGCACACCCCTAATGTCTTTATAGGCTACCACCAAATCACCCATGAGCCTTCAATTTTCCAGGCTGAAGAGCCCCATGCCTCTCAGCCTTTCCTCATAAGACCTGTTCTATTGTCCTCTGATCACGCGTGTGGCTCTCCTCTGGACTCTCTCAAGCTTCTCCACATCCTTCCTAAAGTGTGGAGCCCAGAATTGGATGCAGTACTCCAGCAGTGGTCTCACCAAGGCTGAGTTTTGTTTGAGATGCATCGATAGATGCAAATCAGGGTTTTGTTTCCTTTGCCAGCTCGACGTCGTATTGGTGAGGAGAGGATCCTATTTCTCAGAGTCAGATATTTTTGGTTTCTAGCAGGTCTAGCTTATTTGACAAGCTCCAGACTCATGGAAAACACTGAAAAAAATTAAGAATGCCAAAGTTAAATGAGTTGTGGACTGACATAGTTTGGCATCCTACCCACAGTGCTCTTTGTCCCCAAAAGCATAAGCCTGTTAGAGAGAAATTACAACAGGGATCAATTACATCAAAGTAAATCTCATTAATATCAATGGAGATACTTCTGGCTTACATTGATCAATTTTGATTTTTTTATTGACACCTCCCAAGAATTTAAAAAGTAAAACAGTAAATTTAAGTCCAACTCAGACTTCATCATATTCTCTTTCCTGACATTATTTAGAATTTGTATGTCTTTTTTTTAATAGGTTGTCCAAGAACCATATTAAGCTGTGTGGCAAAAGGGGACATTTTATGATGACAGCATCTATAGCAATAGTCAGGGTCTGGTGATAGCACCTCACCAACTCTTCCAGAATTTTGGCCAGGAAAAGGTAGGTCCTAACATTGGGAATTCTTTTATTTTGCTGAGGCCCGAGATGATGGAGGATGAAAAGCCTCAGCCTCAGTCATATAATATGAAGTCATGAAGGCCTTGACCTCATCGCTTACTGAAAACACCGAGACTGCTCTATATCTGCTTCTGAGGCAGTGGGAGGAAGGGTGTAGGAAGTCACTGAAGCTTGAATCTGCCTAGGTAATTGGGACACTTAATTGAGAAATTTATAAGCTTTGATCTATAATTAAAACTTAGTACGCAGAGATTTTATTATTCAGTTTATAAAGGTTTCTATCATAAAAATGTTTCTGATCCCAAACTGTTTATATCTTTTAATATTCTCTGATGTGAAACTTAACTTTAAGTTCATTTTAATGGATGGCATTGGATATTTCTCCAAGTCCATGTGAGAGGATCAAAGTATTCAGGTTTCTAATTTCATAGATAAGGAGCCAGGAAGAGCACAAAAGAAAATGTTAAAAAAGAAATTAAAAGAAAATATTCTTGGGCCAAATGCACAGGAAGATATAGTGAATTAGATGAGGTCTGTTAAGGTAGGGGCTTGTAGAAGTAATGTTGAGGAGACAGACAGTGCATGCAGGGCTGAAGAATAAGTGCATGCAAAGCTGACCTATTATAAGGGACAGTTAGGGAAAACAGGAAGGTAGAGTTCACGTTTACTGCTGAGGTGAGTTGACATCTCTGTTTTAGTCTGAGGTTTAGGAAACCAATTAATTTTTCTTTGTACTAAAGTAAAAGCATCTCTCTCTCTGGTGACTTCAGCACTAAAGATCTCTAAAGTACTTCCTTCTTACAGGCTCACATGACACATTTCAAGATGAACCACCTTAGGCTAGGGAGCTGGCTATAAGATGGTCAAAGGAACCGATTTCCCATTAACTGTGGGTTGATTTTTTTTTCATCTAATCATACAGAAACTCCTGTTTTCTACACTAAATGAAAAGGAGGTTTTGCATTGCACTAGACAGGGCACAGGAGGCTGGCTATTGCTTCCTGTGCACTACAGCGTAACAGTTCTATGGGGGTCTTTAAATAGAATAGAAGGGGGTAATCATGGGTTGATGTCCGAAGCTTACCTCCAAAGGAAGAGGACTCTTTCCTCCCAGCACCAATGCAGATCCCCATTCAGACCCTGATGACTGAACCCTCATGTGGGTTCAGTCAAATTTTGCCCTAAGCACATTAGGATTTTTTTTGCAAATTGGGCTCTAAGATGGAGAAAATAGATCTGCCTTTCTACAAACGGAACGTTAGTACACAAGATGCTTTAAGCGCAGTAGACTAATTCTCTTGTGCATTAGCGCAGCAGGCCAAACCCCTGCTAATGTGCTAATTAGCATCACAAAAAAGCATGCGCCTGATGTCCTTCTGCCAAGTGACGACAGGGTGGAAGGAGCCCAGATATCACTCAGGTGCTCTGGGATGTTCTTCTCTCACCTGCCAAATCTTTGGTTTGACATCTACCGGAAAGCTAGTTCCAATGAACAATACCTTTGGTGTGTCAAAGGAGTCTCTTTGAGGATCTCCACCTCCCCTACACCCCACCTTTAGCACTTCCTCAGTGTCATAGTTTCATAGTTGGTAGGGTCAGAAGGGACCTGAGCAGATCATCAAGTCCGACCCCCTGCCATGACAGGAAAGAGTACTGGGGTCAAATGACCCCAGCCAGGTTTTCACCCAGCCTCCTTTTAAAGACCCCCAGGGTAGGAGCCAGCACCACTTCTCCTGGAAGTTGGTTCCAGATCCTAGCCACCCTGACAGTGAAGTAGCGCCTCCTGATGTTTAGTCTGAATCTACCCTCTGCCAGCTTGTGACCATTATTTCTTGTCACTCCTGGGAGTGCTCGGGGGGAACAGGGACTCTCCTAATGCCTGCTGGTCCCCCCTGGCTAGTTTGCAAACAGCCACTAGATCCCCTCTCAGCCTTCTCTTGTGGAGGATGAACAGGTTCAGGTCCTGTAGCCTCTCCTCATAGGGCCTGCCGTGCTGACCCCTGATCATGCAGGTGGCCCTCCTCTGGACCCTCTCCATGCTGTCCACATCCCTCCTGAAGTGTGGTGCCCAGAACGGGACGCAGTACTCCAACTTCAGCCTAACCTGTGTTGCATAGAGGGGGAGGATCACCTCCTTGGACCTGCTTGAGATGCATCTGTGGATGCATGACAAGGTGTGGTTGGCCTTCTTGACCGTGTCCCCACACTGTCGGCCCATGTTCATTTTGGCATCAATAATGACTCCAAGATCCTTTTGTGCCTCTGCTCCGACGAGAAGGGAGCTCCCCAGCCTGTAGGTCTGCTGCTGGTTCTTCCTCCCCAGGTGCAGTACCCTGCACTTGTCAGCATTGAAACACATCCTGTTCTCATCCACCCACCCCTGTAGCCTGTCCAGATCCAATTACAGCCTATTCCTTCCTTCTAGCATGCCCACTTCACCCCACATCTTAGTGTCATCTGCAAATTTGAACAGGGTGCATTTTACCCCCTTGTCCAAGTCACTGATGAAGATGTTGAACAGTGCGGGCCTGAGGACCAAGTCCTGGGGGACCCCACTGCCCACATTCCTCCAGGTTGAATAAGACCCGTCAACCACCACTCTCTGGGTGTGGCCTTCTAGTCAGTTAGTGACCCATCTGACTGTGTAGGCATCGACCACACAGTCTCCTAGTTTTTTTAATGAGAATGGGGTGAGAGATGGTGTCAAAGGCCTTCCTAAAGTCCAGAAAGACAACATCCACTGCGACACCTGCATCCAGGGATTTGGTGACCTGGTCATAGAAGGCCACCAGGTTGGTCTGACAGGACCTGCCTCTAATGAACCCATGTTGGTTCCCCCAACAAGTGTTGTATGGTATTCTGGTCTTGGAAGAGGGGGGAAAAGGCAAACCCCCTGCCTCTGATGACACACAGCGTGCCTGAACTGGATTTAATTCCTGGTCTCCTTTTTAAAGCCAGGCCCCACTATATGGTCTTAAAGCCACCCAGTCCTGACTCTTATCTTTGGAGTCAAAACCCTAGATGAGGGGCCCCCTTATACCAGTCCCAACAAGGGCCACAGGTAATTGGGCAAAACGAGAATAAAAATTCCAAACTTGCAGAAAAAAGACAAAGAAGAAGATCCTGGGCGTCTCCCCTCAGGCATCAATTTCCAGTCCTTTCAGGTGACATAAAACCCCTCTAGGCTGCTTCCCTTACAAGTAAATTCCCAGTCTATAGAAGGAAGGCAAACCCCTCTGGGCAGCTTCCTTCATGAATCAATTCATAGTCTTTAAGGTGATGGACAAACCCCTCCAAGCTGCTTCCCACACTGGGCAGCCCTTCCCCTGTTCTCAGCTCACTCAAGCTACTCCTAACCTAACAATTTCTCACAGGTGTCTGTCTCTTGGAGTCTGGCCAGTCATTGAAGTGCCCTGACCCTCGGTGTCTCTCTTGCTCAGTATTCCTCCGATAGCCCATGCATACAGTCTGTGCTCCTCAGCTGTCTCTGGCCACATGCACCTCCCAATGAGAGAGTCCTCTGGTGTTTTCTCTTCCCTGACACTTCAGACTCTCCCCCATGGCCCCTCAACAGAGCTGAAAATACCTCCCGGGGCCCGCCCACTGCCAATCCAGATGAAGCAATGATTCTGGAAGTGCTGCATGGAGCCCCGTTCCCTGCCGGTGTCCTCTGTTTCATCTAAGGTAAGTGGGAAAATTGCATATTCAGTATCTTACATGCAAGGACCAAACTCTAGGTATATACTAAGTAGTAGTGGATGATAACACTACACATTCAGCCTTCATTGGCCTACTGTAGTACGTTGAGTAACCATTTTACCTTCCTATAGAACAGGGGTGGGCAATATATGGCCTGCTAATTAATCCCATCTGGCCTGCCAGCTGCCAACAGAATCCTGAAGAGAGGTCTGTGCCCCACTCCACTCCACCCTGCCATAGCTGGGGCTGGGCTGGGCCACACAGCATGCAGACTCCTTGGTACACCTGCTACCTCCATCCCAGCCCCACCTACCCAGCTTTCTGTTGGTACAGTCTTGGCACCACTGCTGCTGGCAGCTGGGCCTGCATGGGATGGGGGCGTGACGCAGTGCACTAAGTAGCTGTCCCAACCACTGGTCCACCCACTGTGATGAGCAGCTGCTGCCACGGGGCCACTATAAGCTGAACCTATGCCAGCTGCCGGGGGTGCTCAGCCAAGGGCAGCTGCCCCTGACTTTCCTGGTGTGGCATGGCAGCAGCGGTTCATTGCAGCAGGCAGGTGGGCCGGCTACTCAGTGTGCTGCATTGCATCCTTTTCTGTGCAGGCCCAGCTGCCAGCAGCTGTGGTGCCTGGACTGCACAGCACCAACAGGAAGTCGGGCAGGGGAGGGGGATGGATGTTGCGGACGGGGAGAGGAGTCTGCAGCCTGGCCCTGGCTGTGGCAGAGTGCAGTGGTGCAGGGTTCAACCCTCTCTCGTCAGGCTCCGGGTGGTGCCTGGGGGGCCGGATAGGATCAGCTGGAATCTCCCTGAGCCTGCCCCCACCCTCTGGCCCTCAACAGCTCAGCAAAACTTGTTAAGTGGCCCTCCAGCCCAAATAATTTCCCACCCCGTTATAGCTACAAAATTGCCAATGTGGAGATGGTAACGATGCACAGCCTGTAGCATCCTAGCTGGGTGATATAAAAAGGAGAGTCTGAACTTTGAATTTCCTTGTTCTGCCATTTACCTGCTATGGGGTCGTAGATTCCTTCAGAGCTGATGTTTTGTCAATGCCCTCATTACAGTTTAGCTGAGGTCTGTGTATTGTTCTTCACATATATATTCACAGCATACGGTAAACTCTAATAGCTCCTTTGGAGCTGTTACACTGTATGCTGTAAATGGTTATTAACAATAGTATTCATTCATTTGCATGTAATGGATTCATAATAGCAAAAGTGTAGTGAAAATCTTATACTGTATTATGAAAAGTAGATGCTGCATAAAAGCAGCTTTTTAATCCTCAATACTCTGCCTGTTTTAATTATTTTTTAAATATCAATAGGTCCTGGTTCAGTAGCTTGTAAAATTACACAAACCAAAGCAGACTTGGAGTCAAAGGAGCACAAAGAGTGTGTGCTTGAAGCTGGAGAATTTTTACAGTCCTAAACATTCCCAAAGATCTGCACGTGCAGGGGATGGGGAGCCCACTGTGTACACATCTCCACCAAGGGACTGAGTTGCAAAGGAGTCCTCTCCACGGCACATGTCTTCCCTTCTTTCCCAAAACTCCACAGAAAGCTCCCAGTACCGTGTGCGATCTCATAACCCAGCTTTGCTGGAGCTGTCCTGCCTAGGGAGCTAGTGTGAAGGCTCCAGAGAGAGATAAAGGCCATGTCCTTCACTCCTGTTCCTGCTCCTCTTAAGATCAGAGCATATGGAAGGGGCTTCATGGGGGGAACCCTGCTGTTTTCCCACCCCAGCATCTCTTCCCTCCCTCAATATTTCTTTCTTTCACTCTATATTTTTAAATCCACTTAAATAGCTCTAATTTAACCAGCAGGAAGGACTGAGAGTGTTCAAGTCCTCCTACCTGCAGTCGCAGCATGGTGAACATGTGGGATCAATCTAGTTGATTGAAAATGCTCCTTCACCAATGGTTCAGAGAAAGGGACAAGGAGAAAGAAACAACCATAAGGTCCCCACTACTACAACGTAAGGAAAAGCTTTAACTTAAATAACAGTTAAATAACAGTTACAAATAATGGAGATGCTAACAGATCCTACACGTGGTACCACTGTATTAATGTGGTTGAGTTTTCAGGCTTTGAAAAGGGCCTAGCACTGTATTTGTCTATGATTACTTGTAATATTGGGGGGCACATTTTCCATGGACATTTTTTAATACCAGAAGATGACTTTTATTAATCCAAAAAAAGGCCTGAGTGTATCTGAGCTCTTCAGTTGCTGGATTACTTCAGTTTAATAACTGGATTTCAGAGGTATCTAATGGGAAACTGGAACATCAATACAAATTCATCTGTAGTTGGGATCCTTAGTTGGGTTTCCTTATAATGCAAATGTGATGCATTTGCTCTCAAGACTAAATGATGAAACCTAAAAATCCACAGATTTGAGACATCTGGGATCAAACATGCAGCGAACAAGAAAGTTCTTTGCAAATGTCTGTGGATTCCTTAGTAAGCATTGGATATCTGCAACACTTTTGCCTAGCAAAGCCTCAGGACAGAACAATTTTAAAGGTTTGTTAGCGAAGACAGTTTCGGAAGCTGAGTCAGATGAACAATAAAACCCCTCAGTTATTTATCAGAGGAGAATAATTTGCTTGAATATCAAAAGTTCTTCATGGTGGGTAGTTAAGAACAAATGTTGGTCTCTGTTTTATTACTTCTTATTTTAGTTGAGGTGTCCAAATATGATGTAATCCATCACACTGATATAAATCACACACTAATTTACCTGTATTTTATCAGGGTCGTTTTTACACTTACACTAAAGGTCAACAATATTTTCTTTTCTCTGACGATAGTGTTCAGTAAAATCTTACAAACTGCTAATAGTTTAGAAAAATGTCAACTCATGAAAATTATTGTGCCAACATATTCATGCTCATTTGCATACTGCAGAAGCAGTCCAACACACTCAATATATGTAAACCTTTAATATAATTACTTGGATGCTAACTGCATATGTTTTATAGCCCTATAGATTAAATACTAGATTGTTAATCCCAAACCCCATTATTTCAAAGTGAGAGTTGGCTTGTTATACCTGTATTATTAGATATACAGTAGTATAGACAGCATAGTTCCCTCCCCCAAGTTATGATTTTATGTCACTCTAACACGATAAGGCTTTTCTTCCCCAGCAATAAATAACTGAAAATATACATTTCCGGTTCATAGTAAAACTGAGCTGTAAACTATAAATGTCACAGAATGAACCAGTTGTTCTTTCAGATCTGAATGACAATGTTTACTTCCACATTATAACTATTAATATCCCTTTGTTTGCAGGAATGGATAGTAAAGCCTAATATATTCAGTGCTTCATTGCTATTAGCAACGGATAAACTCGTACTGCTTCAGACAGCAACTGATTAAAAATAATATTCAATTGTAATTAGCAAAATTGTACCCAGTCACAAGAGCTATTATATTGCAGACGTGTTTAAAAATTTGTCGGGGGAGGGAAGGAAAGGTCTAAAAGCAAATCCTTGATTTGAGAATGATTTCTGTGATCTGTGGGGTGAATTAATCTGTACTGAAAACAAAATAATTTCATCTGACTCCCTCGTTTGTATCTTTGTGTTTAACTATGTTCTGAGTGGTGCCAATTACTAGTCACAGACTTGATTATCTCCCTAATTTTAAAGAGCCCTGTTCCATTGATAAGAATCGGTGGTATATAGTCTGTATAGCACAATGCTGCTCCGTCGCCTGATATTGAGTTAAAAGGACCATAAATCCTGCTTGGCAACCTGGCCTGCTGGAATAATGGAGAGGGCTTGGCAGCAGTGGCTGAGCTGTAATTCAAGCTCATCTCCTCAGACAACTGGAGAGGGACACACATGGCCACAGAACTCATTTCGGAGTCTGAAAGCCATTAAACATCTTTTGCTGGCTTCTACACGAAGGAGTGCAGTGCCAGAACCTCAGTGCCAAGGGATACCCAAAGGGAAGGCATATGGTCTGCTTTTACTTGTGCTGAAGAGTTCATTCTTGTTATTTAAAGAAATAATGGAATGTATGTGTCTTTCTTCTTCTTCTTTTTTTTTTATGAATGGCTGTCTTGTTTTAAAGGGGGGTTCCTGATACAAGATTAAAACCAATGCCCGCAGTAGCCAAGTAGTAGCATACGGGCATGGCCCATACAGTGAAGGCAAGATGGAGGAAGAAGGAGGGCAGTACTGCATCCCTAGAAACTATCCTGGAGCTTCCCAGGGAACGGGTTGGGAAGACGCAATATGTGCTACACCGTGCCCCCCTACCTCTGCTGGCTAGTGTGAAAGGTGGTGGGGTTATGTCCATCACTTACCCCTTTTGAAGGACAGGCAGCAGTGCCACTGGTGCTATGCAAGCACAGAGATTTTACCGTCCAGCAGGCAGAGGGCACAGCACCCACCCTTCCATCCCCTATGGATCAAAGGGTGATCCATATCATCCCAGCATGAGCTAGTCCTATATGAAGAGTCTCCTTTTCAGTAAGAAGACAGGGTAGCACTTAGGGCATCTTGACATGTGCTCCAGGGGTTCACTTTAATTAGAGAGAGCAGCTGTAATTAAAGTGCCCACAGTGTCATGTGTATTCGGCATCCCTGCACTTCAAAATGGTGGCAAGGGTGCTTTAACCAAAGCTCGTTCGATGAGGTTTAGTTAAAGCATCCCCGCCACCATTTTGAAGCACAGAGATGCTGAATTCATGTGACACGGAGGCTGCTGGAGCATGCTAATTAGCACACTCCATCAGGCTCAATTAATTGCTAATTAGCACATGTCAGAGCAGACGTCTGGCATGTGCAAAGGTGTCCTTAGACACTAACTGGTTCAGAGAGGCATAGGCCTCCATAGGAGACAGCCTACTTCATCAGACGCTATGCTTCTTTTTAGTAAAGAACTGAACTCCACCAATTGCTTGGCTGCGGTCAATATATGCTACTTTGCAGTGACACCGAGTTCAGCAGCAACAAGGCAGATTCAATAGATGTCAAGAAAACCCAGCTTCGGTACACTGAAACCTAGCAGCAAGCCGTGCTCTCACCCAGCACAGGGAAGGGAAAGGATTTTCAGCTGCTGTGCTCTTTACAAATCGGCCTTGGCATCAGCACGAGGCATAACCAACCACCAGAAATTATGGTGAAGAAACAAGAGATTCTGAGTGGTGGTTCAATTAAGAGGGAAGGAATTGGAGGAAGTCAGAACCCTTTGCAGCTTCTCACCAAGCTCGTTCACGGAGCAGAAATTAGTGGAGAGGGCACTGTCAGCGAACCGCTGTCCTAGACTTTCAAATCCCATCCCCTTTACAACTCAGTTTAAGACTCAGCACTAGGGGCTGGATCGATACTTGATCCTGGACTTGAGCAGGAGGTTTCAACAGTTGCTCTGTGCTGTCATTTCTCCCGGAAGGGAACATGAAGGGAAAAAAACCAACAACGTCCAAGCCCTCCCTGGTTGCTTGAGAAGAACCATGCCGAAGAGTCAGCGACCAGCCTGCTGAGATCAACATCAGGGAAGGCAGCAGGTGGTAGGCTCTGCTCTCAGTGGTAGGTGACTTGGTAGTCAATAAAAGAGCAAATGTGGAAAGATCAGGAAAATCCAGTGAGCCGCAAACCAAAGGTATTTTTGTAGCAAAAGTATAAAATGATGCTGGTCTGTTAGGAAACGTGACTGTTGTTTTGGGGTTTTTTTTTTAAGTAGCAGCATTCGAACTTTCACAAGAAGCTCCGAGATTTCACCAAACCCAGCTCCAAACCCCAGACAAATAAAAGCAAAGAGGGAAAGGAAATGACAACACCTCTCTCTATGGAGGAATGATGAAATGAGGGCTGGGTTTGATGCAGTCTCACAACAACGTTACAAAGCTTATTCGGGTACAAGGAAGTAGGCACAACTTCACCTGCCGGAGTAAACAGGCAAATGAAGATCTAATTAATCCATTAAGATGCAGGCTACAATCAGATGGTGAGACAGCACATGGAAACATCATCTTTATAACTCGCTCTGCTCTGATTATTCCCAGGCTCCCTGACTAAGCGTTCTTTTTCACAAACCCACAGGCGTCCTACATCTTACGTAAAGGATTGAATGTTTAACCCACCCACGCACAGGAAAAGTGACCTTCTGGCACATCCCCGTGTTACTCACCATGCACGGCACCATCTTGTGTATTTACAGTAGACTCTCGCTACGTGCAACCTCCGAGGCATGTTCTTCAAATGCCATTTTGCATTCTCCACTAACATGTCATCAAACAAGAGACTTGCACAACCCCCACAACCACATGCCCAACAATATAACACCCCAACGCAGCAAAAAAGCTGTTCATGATAAAAATTTAAAACCCTAGTTAAAAGAACTTCACTGTAGCTTTCAAAGCCAAATAAGAAACGTGAAAGATCATTGTCCCTTTGAATATACTGTAGCATCACCTGCTTTAACATGTGTATTGACCTTCTTACTGTAACACGATTACGGTTCATGCCCATTCCTACCATTTTTACCCTGGGTTAAATAGCGCGATTTCTATGGCAGATCTTGTCATCGGTATCCTGTTCTCTGCATACATAGAGCATCCATTACAGTGAATAGGAGGGTAGTGAATGTAGGAAGAGAGAGTCGAGTAGTAGAAGCTAGAGAAGAATTCTGCCCTTAAATAATCAGCATGCTCAATGAAGTGATTCATTAAACATTTTAATGTTACAACTTTAGTTCTATCAATTTTCATACTAAAATACATGTTCTTGTAGACTCTACTGACACACTTGGTTATATTGTATTTTAAACAAAGTAGGAAAACGCAGATAGCATTTATACACGCATGCAATAACTCCCCCCAACACAACCATTCACACAGGTGTGTTTAGAACATCCTGTTACACACGCACACATTTATACTTTCATTTCTCATTACAGTATCTCTGCAGTGCTGAATGGGAATGATAAGAGGAAAATCATTCAAAGGCTTTCCCGTAAAATTCTGGGTTAGTAGCCAAGGGTCAACTTCCTAATATTCTGTTTCTTTTATCCCTATCTAAAGTAAATCACTGCCTTGCTATTTGTCTGCCTTGAAGCTACAGAAAGTAGCAGTTCGCTCCGTGTGTTCCATCACTCCTTATCCCGATGTCCTAGTTGGTAAAAAGTGCCAGTTTAATGCTATCAAATGCAAAGAATCAATATGCTGGCAGACAGAAAGCACCACATTGAGCCACCAGACCATAGCAGCCTGAGATAATTTTTATTTTTCCCCCTTTTGTTTTGCTCTGCTTTTCCCCTACTGTCTTATCTGGAAGCCACTGGATAGAAGCCATCTATCAATCAAGCAAAATCTCAACAAGGTTTATGACTAAGCCGTTCAAAACGGGGAAGAAAGATCAGGCATGGGATTATTATAAAATACACTAGCAGCTGATTTATCTTGCACATTACTTCTCAATAATTGCCACATTAATTTTACAATGCAATTTTAATTGGCCTAAGCAGAGGTCCACAAGTTTATCAAGAAGAAATACTGCTGAGAACCTAACACAGCATTTGCAAGAAAATATGCAAACAACAATAATATTTGCAGCCATTATTTCATTTATCCCAGCCAATCGTGCTTGTACGTGTTTCCACAGAGGTCACAACAGCATTATGGAACTACTTGCTGTGGCTTGCCTCCCTGAATCCTTAGAAACATCTCTTCCAATCAGCACAAAATATATACTTTTATTCCCTCCTTCCCACTGTTAAGTGGACCCTTTTGGAATCTTTCTTCTACTCTTCAGCAGATGGCTACTGCAGCCTGATGAAATGGCTCCCAACAACAAGGTTTATAAACTCAACCCATACAATATGCTTGGTTCCATTGAAAACAGGTAGCACATAACCAATGCACCTTGCTGAAATGGGGCCATAGTAAGGAACAAAATTTATGGAGAGGGCGGTAACACCATGTGAACCAAACGTCACCACCACACTGAGCCTTTCCATCCTCATTTGTAAGGGACTTGACTATCTGATGGATGAGGCAGGCCGGTATAGTGCTGTCACACAGAGCAATAAAAACATCTTCATCCTTTACTGCTGTATAACTCTGGGACAGGAGCTGGCTCTGCATATACGCATATCTGTATCTGTATCTATATCGATATCAGTATCGATATAGAGATATATATGCAGCACATTCATAGCACGGCTTTCTGGCTTCACCAGGATTGGTTCCATCTTCTTCATTCAACAGAATGAAGACCCTTAAAAAAATAATCAATGTGTTTAACAATAGCAGCAATAAACAAAAGCAAGTTACCAGCAGCATTAGGCACTTAATGTTATTGTGCATGAATAAAGCAATGGGGTCTGAATGTGCTAAGGAAAATTACAAGATTAAAAAAATTAAATAACAGATATATATTATCTATTTTTGCCATAATTACTAGATTATAGATGTACCCTTTTCTCATACCGTTCTAACCATGGTCAGACCGGAGCATGAGTGCTGTAGAGTACATTATTTAAGGGTAAACTTTTCCCTTCCAATCAGCTCTGTGGTAGATCCATCTTGCTTTTTCTATATTTGTAACAAATGCAGAACTTGCACTGATTTCAACAGAAGATCTCTGCTGGAAAAGGAATATGTAACATGATGACTCGTTTTGGAGGCAAGAAAGAAACTCCCTATAAAACAAGCCTGCCAGATTTATTTATTTTTTAAATTGTGGCCTTAGTTCTTTTCTTTGAATGACTGCTTAGAGCTATGGCAGCTTTGAGCGTGGAGAAGAGAAGATTAAGCGGAGATTTGATAATAGTCTTCAAATACCTAAAAGGAAATTACAAAGAGGACGGAGATGGACTTTTTCCTGTCCCCATAGGGGACAGGAGTAGAAGCAATGGCTTCAAGCTTTATCAGGGGCAATTTAGGTTGGAGATTAGGAAGAATTTTCTGCCCATAAGGGTAGTCAAGCTTTGGAAGAGGCTACCTAGAGAACATGTGCAATCCCCATTCCTAGAAATTTCCAAGGGTCTTTCTAGATACTTGGCTGGGGTGGTCGAGTCAGGAATGATCCACTTTTCCTATGATCCTATATCTTTCTCCCTTGTACTTCTATCACATCCACTGTTAACTGGAACTATCACAGAGAAGGAGAGCTGGAAGGGACCTCCAGAGGACATCTAGTCCAACCCCCTCCCTGAGGCAGTCATCCCTATCCAAACCAGGCTATACAAATCTATCAGCCAACTCTTTGTAAAACTACTGTCAACCCTGACACAACACAAGACAGCATCCTCCTAACCTGCCACAGGTAAATCAGAAGGACCATGGCAGCCAGTGCCCTGCTTCTCTGAAAAGACTGTTGATATACACTCAAGAGATCCCAGGTAGAGGGCTATGACCCCTGCTAGAGGAAGGCAAAACCCCCACGGTCTGTACCAATCTGACCGTGGGGTAAAATTCCTTCCTGACCCTAAATATGGCCGTCAGTCTGACCCTGAGCAGAAGGGCAAGACTCTAGTCAGAAGCCTCTGGCTTTAAGTCCCAGCATCAGTAATGGCACACCGTAGTCAAAATCCCCAGCCTTGGCTGCAGCCAATACCTAATACTTCTGAAGAAGGCTTAAAAAACCCCTGACGTATCAGGAAGCGGGAGGGAGGGGCAACCAGCAAAGCCCAAAAGAATGGGAAATACCCATAGTAAAACATAGGAAAAGCTATGCCTAGCTCATTGCCTACGAGTGGCTGTCCAACCTCTTCTTGAACACCTCCAGCGATGAAGAGTCCACAGCTTCCCAAATCTATTCCACTCCCTCACTGTTCTAACAGTAAAGAAGCTTTTCCTGATACCCAGTCTAAACCTACTTTGCTGCAACTTCAAGCCATTGGTCTGTGTCCTACTCTCTATAGCAAAAGGAAAAAGGTGCTTTCTCTCTTCTTTATGGAAGCCCTTCAAATACTTGAAGATTGCTATCGTGTCTTCTCTTAAGTGCCTTTTCCACAAGCTGAACATGCCTAGCTCCTTCAGCCTTTCCTCATATGACTTGTTTTCCAAGCCCTTTATCATCTTGGTCACCCGCCTCTGGCTGGTAATTTCTCCACATCCTTTTTAAAATGTGGAGCCCACAATTGCATGCACTACTCTAGATGAGGCCTAACCAGTGTTGCGTAGGAGGCAGTATCAGCTCCTGCATCTTGCACCTAATGTTTCTATTGATGCATCCTAAAACCACACCTGCCTTTTGTGCAGCTGCATCACCCCACAGACTCGTATTGAGTCAATGATCTACCAGGACTCCCAGCTCCTTCTCCACAGTGCTGTCATCCAGGCAGGTATCTGTGTTCCTGTTAAGATGGAGGTTAGGTGAAGCTGATGGACAAGACTGCCAACTTTAACTCAATTAAACTCATTTTTGGAGCATGGTAAATGAGACAACAGGAATCATTGCCTAAAGCACAGGCTACTTGCAAGGCTGATTAAGACCTGTGTAGGCTCAGCATATGGTATCACTAGGTGCTGTTTGATGGAGGTGTGTGTTACTGTGCGCAGAAGAACTCAGTGGCAACTAAAAAGCCAAGCAGTCAGCAAGAAAAATGAGGCCTGAGAAAGAAAAGAAGGGGAACTTTCTGAGCAGAGAACTGAGAGAAAAGCTGGAACCGTGATTTAAAAGCCCTGCCTCTTCTTGCTCGATCAGGAAAACAGAACATATATCTATATTGTTTTAAACAAACAAGATTGCAGCAAAGAAATATTTAATCCCATATATAATTTGTCCTCCTGAAGGAAACGAAGTGCAAGCCCCCAGATATCAGTTAGGTGGTTGGTTTACAGTATAGCTATGCCAGACATTGCCTGAGGCTCCAATCCTGCAACTGGTAGCACTGAGATGGATTGCTAGAGAACTGTGGAACCTCAGAAAAGTCCACAGGGCTTTATGCAGACAGAAATCTGCTAGTGTACTCTACACTGCAGCAGCTGGGCTTTAGGAATTTGCATAATAAATCAAATAATAACATTAACAGCAGTGACTATTGAATGGGGAAGAGCTTTCTAAATCTAAAAGAAGCCATTTCTAAAGATTATGAATCCTCAGGAACCGATTAAAGCCAGGTTCACATGCTGTGTCTCTGCCATACACCATAGTATTTCAATAATTAAATAAAAGCAAATATCATGGCCAAATATATATGTAAGAGGACTTTCATATGTAAGGCATGTGAAGTCATCCTTCTACTCTAGTCAGCCTTCCAGCACTGGCAAGGCCTCAGCTGGAGCATTGTGAACTAAGAAAGATGAAAACTAAATGGAGTGTGTCCAAAGGAAAGCAAAAAAAAATAGTTCTAGACAATTTTTACAGAATAGGACCTATTGGCAAAGACTGAAAGAACTGGGCTTAGTTCCTCTAAAGAAAACTGAGGGGAAACGTGACAACAGTCTGCAGATATGGAAAAGGTTACTGAAAAGATGAAGGTTATAAACCGTTCACCATGCTGACTGGGGATCATACTAGTAATAGGCTTAAATTACAATAAAGATATTTTAGGTGAAATATTAGGAAAAAAATTGTAACCTTCTAAGAGCAGCCAAGCCCTGAAACAGATTACATGGGAGAATCTAGGTTTTTAAGTTCAGGTTAGAAAAGTATCTCAGCAAAAGTTTGGTTATAGTCACTTCTGCCTTGGAGCAAGGAGATGGATGAGGCAATCTTCCAGTGCCCCTTCCAGCCTTATTTTCTACGATTCTATGATTGGGAAAGATTTCCAGAGCAGGTTCAACAGGCCAAGAAATGAAACACAAGTACTCACATACCCATGCAGTGAACAAAAACCTGCACTAAGCAGGGACAGGCGGACCAGGCACCACCCTTGCTTTGTCTATTAGTAGTCTGTTTATATAAGCTCTGTAGACGCAATTTAATTTTTTGTACAAAGCATCCAAGTCGGCTGCTCTTTTAAAAATGAGAAGATTAAAAATCAGTAAATAATGGAAGTTCCTCCCTCTTCAATACATAGGTTCCCCTTCTGAACCAAAGTTCAACTGCCCACCGCAGCTTCCTTCCTCAGCTCACACTTGGCAATTTAACCCTGGTCATATGAGCAAACACCAGTATAATTCATAGATTTATAGCTTGTAAGGGGGGCTGGAAGGGACCTCGCAAGATCATTGGGTCCAGCCCCCCTGCACTAGGCAAGAAGGACTGCTGGGGTCAGGTGACCCCAGCGAGGTGACCGTCCCGTCTTTTCTTGACGATTTCCAGGGTAGGCGATTGCACCACCTCTTGAGGGAGCTTATTCCAGAGTCTGGACATCCTAACTGTGAAAGTGTTTTTCCTAGTGTTAAGCCTGAAACAGTCTTCTAGGAGTCTGTGGCCATTACTCCTGGTTTTCCCCAAGGCTGCCCTGGTGAACGGTTGCTCACCGAGCCCTTGATGTCCTCCCCTAGTGTAGCGGTAAACTGCTACCAAGTCCCCACTCAGCCTTCCCTTTTTTAGGTTAAAGAGGCCCAAGTCCAGGGGTGACTGGTGCTGCCTTAGGGGGAGGATCCCCCACCATGGGCGATCCCACAACACCCAATCGCTAGGGCCGATTGCTGCGATCACTGCAGCCGCTTCCGGGAGTGGCCGCGGCCGCTTCTGGTGGCAAGCACCGGCTGATCGCTGCGCCTGCTTCCGAGAAGTGGCTGAAGTGATCGTAGCGATCAGCCGACACTTGCAGGGGGGCCACTGGCGCTCCCGCGTGCCCCTGCCCATTGCTTAAGCAGCGAACGTGGCCAGTCAGGGGGTGCCCCTACGCGTCGCCACTGCCCAAGTCCCTCAGCCTTTCATCATATGACTTGCCTTGCAAGGCTCTGACCATATGGGTGGCCCTTCTCTGGCCTCTCAAGTGATAAAGCATGGAATCCTATTTCCATCCTATAACATGTTAGTGTCTAAAGAATGACACTACTCCGTTTTATATCTTGTTTTGCTCTTGAATCCCAGGAAGTTGAATTCTGTCAAGTGCTTCTGCAAATAAAGGATGCCAGCATCAACTTCTGCCTTTGGATACACACACAAGACTCCTGCTTGCTGTGCTGGCAGGTCCCTATGCACAGCTGAGGTGGGGTATTTAACCATACTGGACTTTCTTCAACTTTATAAAAATCAGGAGATTCAGTACAAAGACTCAGAATCTTCTACTTACTCATCCTGATTTGGAAAGGCCTAAAACCAGTATAATCATTGATATCTCATATTCAAAGTGGGGTGGGGTGTGCCTAGGTACAATGAAATAATTTAAATCTCAGTTTCTTACTTAGGCAAGCTCCTGAATACTACCTATAATTGTTGTAGCTTTTCTATTGATGTATTCCTACAAAGTACTTTTAGACAGGCTGCTTGCTCAATAATAAACTGACTGCCCAATATCTCACACTGCTTCTAAAGGGAGAGCTTTTTTTAAGATCCAAATCCATACAAACAGTCATTGAGATTCTTAAGGGGACCATTGGCTGAGATTGGATTTCTCAAAAGGAAGGGTTTTACCAGTTTTATTTTCTTTATTTTGCTAGCTCATCAAGAAAAAATAAGATAATAAAAAACCCCTAATGTCTCTGGTGCAATTTATCAAAAGGGGTTTTATGGGACAAAATGTTTTCAGTTTATAATAGCGATAATATGTGACACTGGGCAAGGGCTGTTTGTACCAGGTGATTTCTGTAGAGGCCTCTGAGGAATGAAGTAGGGATATTATCATTAGTCTTCTATAGATACCTAATGTTTAAACAGAACCTGCTCAATATCATGTGCTCTATCACCCTGTCATACCTTACACTGAAAAGTTTACAAAGGCTGCAGTTGACAGGCATCATTTATTTCAACCTGCCCTAATTAAGGCACAATTACTAGAAAAGCTCTCATTTTAAATTATTTGAATTTGGACTACAAGGCTAGTGGGATCTGGAGTGCTGTGATAACCGTAAAACAGTTTTAAGGGACTGAAAGAGAAAAGTGCAACATCAGCTAGCCCAAACAGCACATTATCCATCAAATTAAGGAAAATGGACAAAATAATAAACGCTCTTGCATGGAACTAGCCCGAACTGTCTGTTACCGTTTGTGTGTACATGTTAGATTTTTCCCCCTTTTTTCTTATTGATGATCATTTGCTTATAGCAGGGGTGGGCAAAATGCAGCCCGTGGGTCAGTTGCGGCCTGCCAGGCCATTCTATCTGGCCCGGGGGCCCCTAAAAAATTTAGAAAATTCATATTTATCTGCCCCTGGCTACCTGTCATGTGGCCCTCAATGGCTTGCCAAAACTCAGTAAACGGCCCTCTGCCCAAAATAATTGCCCACCCCTAGCCTATAGTAACACTTTTCAATATCTGTGGGATTTACAGACTTTTATTTATGCTGGGGGTTCGATCCTATGAGTTGTTGAGCATCATCATGCCAGTTCCATTGGCTTCAAAGAGATAACTCACATACTTAACAGAAGTTGCGCTTGCATCCTTCAGTCATCACTTTAGGCGACACGGACTGGGAAAATATCTGTTCACCAGGGCTCCCCAAAGGAAAACTAGGAAAAAAAAGTCATAAATTGCTAGAAGACCACTTTAGGTTAGACATAATCAGTGCCGTAGCAAGCGGGTTATGAGCGGGGTGACCACTCCAGGCACCAAAGCGAAGGGGTGCCAACAGGTGCCTGGGGCGGTCACCAAAGTGAAGGGGTGCCAGCTGGAGTGAGGTATGGGATAGAGCTGCAAGTGGCTCATTTGGGGGGCTTGGGGATGGGCAGCTCCTGCTGCTGTGTGCACTCCCAGGCAAGCATGGGGGGGGGAAGGTGTGCCCCCCCAGATCTGTGTGCGGGGCGAAGGTGGGCTGCCGCTGCGGGCTTTGCCCCAGGTGCCAAACTTCATTGCTATGGCATTGGAGTTAAGGAGAAACTTCTTTACAACTCAACTATCCAGGGTCTGGAATAGACTCCCCCCAGAAGTGGTACAATCACCTACTCTGGGTAGCTTCAAAACAGTCTGGATGCCCATCTTGCTGGGGTCATCTGACCCCAGCAGTCTTTCCTGCCCAAGCACAGGGAAGCTGGACCTGATGATCTCGAGAGGTCCCTTCCAGCCCCTAACACCTATGAATCTATTAATCCTATGCTGGATAGTACCCAGAGGACTGATCTTCCTGCCTGTGAAGCCAATGGGATTTTTGTCACTGCTTTCACTTTGCAGGGTTGGGTATTTATCTGGCCCAATATTGGTTAAAAATAGTAAAAAATTGCCAATAGGTCCAAATACATAGAAAAAAGTACACATTTTCCATTAAGAAAAGTGTCAAAACAATTAAAAATCATATTACTGTTACGAAAACTACAACAATGTAGTTTTTTTGTAAAATTGCTATCGTTTTTGACTGGTCAAAAATATGCAATCAATTCACTGGTTTGCCAACCCTAATAACGGCTTGCCAGCAGTAATACATTTTTTTTAATAAAGGAAAAAAAGCAGGTTTCTAGAGTGGGGTGGTCATATCATTAGAGAGAAACATGAGGTCTGATATGCCTCAATTGGATGTCAGCAGACAAGGGTCTTTGGGTAAATCTGATGTCTTTTATTAGACCAACTCAAATAGTTGGAAAACTTCTTCTCAGCAAGACTTCAGGTATAAATACCCTTCGTCAGGCTGAGGAAGCAATTGCAGTTGGTGTATGCTCTTCCAACTGGATGTCAGAAGACAGAGAAAACATGGAGAAAAAAAAACCTGATAATAACCGTTGCCTTAGCTTTCCAGTACAACATACATACCGTTAATTGTCACTACCTCATTGCCCTGCCTCAAGGATTTCTTATCTTGATGATTCTGCCATGGATACATGTTCCAGCGGTTGTATTTGAGCATTTTTTGAAACTGCAGTTCTGTCCTGAAAAGTGATGACTAAAGGGTGTGTTCTTTGCCAACAGATGTGTTTCTTGGGTCTGCTGTTCATTGCTACTAGCTGTGCTCAGCCAGCAAAAGGTGATGGTAAGAAGGTTCTGACCTCTCTTCCAGTTTATGCATCATCAGCACAATTACTGCTTACTAAATTCCAGCTACTTATATCTGTCCAGCTCCCCTGAAGATGCTAGAGTTAAATTACAGGAATCACTGAGGGCTTCCTTCGAAGGCAATGAGATTTGTGCAGGTGTAACTAAGCCTGATTTACCCCAAAGCACCTTTGCTAGAGAAAAGTGGGGAAAAACTCACTTTGGCTCTCAGAGTGCAGGGTGCTGTTGTGCTAAGGATTAACAAAAAATACTGACACTCAACAGGGAGCAGATCAAATCCCCAACAACAAGTTCATGTAGTATTTTTCTAGAAAAAGGAACTGTTGCGGATATCAGAAAGAGTGGAGTTGGTAGCAGTTGGAATGGAATAAGGGGGACTTGCCCCTAGACCGTAGAGGGCCAAAAATCTAGAGGGGTACAGATCTCTGGCTTGTTTTGCTCTAGGAACGTCAGATGAAAGAATGAGAATTGGATATTTAAAGAATGCCGCTGCTTTTCTTTTCTTTTTAAAAGAAGCTGACTTAAGTTGTTAAATTAATGCAAGAGTCATGAAAAAAAGCATCGAACATTTCTGGGTTCAGCCATTCTAGAAGACATACATCAATGTCTTGGAGCACCATACTTCCTTCGTTCAGGTGTGAAATGTGGAAATCAATAGAAATATTTCCACAAAACTGAGGCTCCCCACATAAAGAGAAATGGAGCATCAGTTCTGGAAAAGATATACTGTTTATTAGGGCTGTGTGAAGCTTCAGTCCCCGATTTGATTCAGCGGAGATTCGGCCTGATTCGGTGGCGGAATCTTTGAATCCAAATTGAATCAGGAGACACTTTAACATCTCCAAATTGAATTGGAGAGATTCAGAAAGATTTGGTAATTCAGACATAGACACAGCTGGAAATATTTTTTCTACAGACCTCAAAGTACCAGGTGGCTTGTCAATGCTGCAATGCTGGGGTAGATGGAGCATCCCACGGGAGCATGGGGCGCTCCCCAGTGCGCTCAGCAGCAGATTCGGAAGTGGAGCAGAAGCACTTCCAGTCCACTTCCGGGTCCACTGGGGAGCACACAGAGCCACCCCCCCCCCCCGGCTTGGCGACTGGTGCCTCCTGGGTCTGGGCACCTAGGGTATCCCTGTGACCAATCGCTGAGCTGGGGGGTGCGGGGGAGCCCCCCAGTGCAATCCCTGGCAGATCTGGAAGTGGACTGGAAGTACTTCTGATCCACTTCCGGGTTTGCTGCCAAGCATTCAGGGGCGGGGGGTCCACACTCCTGTGGGATGCTCCATCCACCCCCACCATTACAGCATTCACAAGCCGCACTTGGTACCTTGAGGTATGTAGAAAAAAAACATTTAAAGCTGTGTCTGTGGCTGAATTGCTGGTTCTCCAAATCAGCATTGAATCTTCAGATTCGGATTCGGACAAATCAAATGGGGGACAGTGATCCAAATCAACTAATCGAATCATTGTCCCTGATTCCGACTGAATCCGAATTGAATACAGCCCATTTCGCACACCCCTACTGTTTATACCTGCATGAATTACATGCATACCATGGCAGGGCTATTTTCAATATATTTAAATCCAAATAAAATCAATCCAATTCTTAGAACATCTGGAAAGTTACTGTTTACCAACTGAATCAGAATACTCCCACTAGTACTAATTACTTTAAAAGCACAGCCTTGGGTCTACTATGGGATAAGATATACTGAGTAAATCATTAAAACAAAATTACATTTTGACATATCACATTATTTGTGCAAGCTAAGAAAAATTAAATAATGTTGCCATTGTTAGATGAATGTGGCCAACAGGAACACCATCTCAACTTCCTTTGTGAATGATTAATTAAACTAAAAATAGTTAATCAAGATAAACTTCTGCACCTGGCTAACATAGGACAGAAAGTTTATTATGTCTAAATATGTTTCTCATACATTTACTGCAAATTAGTTTTTGAAAGTGAATTTCAAGGTCTAGCGACTCCAAGGTTCACTAACTCAGTTTTCATTAAGTTTTCACAAATGATCTACTGTAGCATTATTCTTTTATAGTAGTGCAGATTTAAGGCCTACTATGAAAAGCAATTATGCTGTCAGAAAAGTGTATTTTGACTTATTAAGAAATTGAAAGGTTTCAGAAAACTATTTATTTTTCTGCTCATTGGGAGTGTATGTTGACAGTGATGTTGAAGAAAGCATTTTCCTGGTTCATATCTATCAGCCTCTTCTAATCATACCTTTTTGATGAGAACTTCAGGAAACATCAGTTGGCAAATATGCACAAAAACATCACAGTCGAACATAAAATGTGGTTTCAGGTCAGAATGGGTCATCTTAATTTTGCTGGGTTTTGGTTATAGCAGGGATGTATGTATATTTGTTAACAGCACAGTAATTCGGTTTTACTAACCACTAAAGATGTTTGAAAGGCAACTCAGACAGTAAGCAGTCTGCTGAGTCTCATGACTCATGTCAAGAAGCAATTATGTCCAAAATTTTGGAGGTCATTTTTTTCAACTGCACTGTGCTAACTTCTCTATCACCTTATTATCTATCATGCCATTATTTTGTTATATATCAATTTGAGCACTGCTCATCTAAAATACCTATGGCTCTGAGAAAGACCGTAATTCTGTCTTCTGCAGCAAAGCCTGAAGGAAACTCAGAATATGAGCAAATGATTTACTTCTCTCTTTTAACATAGACTACCTAGACCCAGGGGTTAGGCAGGTAGGAATACATTTAGCTACTTTCCTACTGACTTTCCCCTCGGAACCAGTGGGTGGAAAGTAATTAGGAAGAGCCCCAAAATGGGGATAACGTGTAACTCTGCCGTTCTCTCGCTGTTGTTGAAAGTCAGAATAGTCTTAAAGGAAGGCTGCCTGGGACTCTTGCTCAGAGGAATGCCTCTCCTAGGGTACCATGGGTTATGCTAAAACTGGTCAATAACTTCTGCTTCCTGTGAAAAAATATTAAAAATGTAAAATTTATCTTTAAAAATTCTTTGAATTTATTTTGAGTTTTCCTTGGACATCTGTCATCTGCAAATCTTTTTTTTTTCCCTAGCTCTTACAAACAGCACAGTAGATTGTTTTTCCCCACAAAACTTTCCATTTAGTTAAAAACCCATTTTTGAAACAAAGCTTGTTACCAGCTATAGCTAATACGTGTAACTCCTCGATCACGGCAGTGTTTAATGTCTCAATATTGCTTCAACCAGGCAAATAGTCTCTAGTTACGACATCAGAGTGCTGTTTAAATTCTAATCAGAAAACACTAGATATGGCCATGGCTATAATGTTGCCAATTAAAGGTCCAGCAAGAATACAGAACCCAGGAAAATTCTGTCAGAATATTAAAGTAGAATGCACAGTCTTTGTGGCCCCATCAGCTATCATTTAAATGCTGGCGAATTAGTTTTTGCTATTGTTATTGAATTCTTGTAATTATATTGACCTTACAGGTTATGGAGTGCTATTATGCAAGCTATGCAACTCATTGCCTACATCAGGGCCTGTAATTTGAAGGGGTTTAAAGCAGCAACAGATCAAGCTGTTTAATAAACATACAAAATGTTATTTGCTATAAGTTATGATGTGGAAGAGAAAACATCAATAGGCTCCAATTCCAATTTAGCAGCTATTAGGATTTATTTATTTATTTATTTTCTCTACTTGGCTAGGTAGGCCCTGATTTTGCACGTCCTTCATTTCATGTGTTCCAAGTGATTATACTGATACTTCGATGCACAGGGAGAAGTATATGTACATCTGCATCCAGAATAAGAGTTTAAGGGGGATTAAATGTGTATTCACCTCTTAAAATAGTGCACAGGAGCTAATTAATTCATGGAGTGGAGTTGTGGGTACAACAGAGGTCACAAGCCACAGGCTATACCCAGGTGTATTAGGAGACCAATGGGGTTTCTCAAAGGGCATAAGTTAATGTTCATTTTTTGATCATGAACTTCCTTTAGAAAGCTCCATGAGTTTCCACATGATGAGGAAAAGATTTCACCAAGAATAACTGTCCTTCAAATCTTCCCTTCCAAGCTCATTGTGCCCACTCTTCTTTTAGCTACATGACAGCTCTTGCTGTTGTCTGTTATAATCATGGCTTCCAGAGCTGCGGCAAATATTATTTAAGGATAAACACCATAAACATTAACGTTTGGCCTTCTAGGATACTGAAAACAATTCACTCATTTTGTTGCGTTCTGGCTCTGTGCGCTGCTGCTTAGGGCTATGCAAAGCTTCGGGTAGCGATTTGATTCGGAGGAGATTTGGCCCAATTCAGTGAATCTCCGAATCCAAATTGAATCAGGGGACCACTTAAAAGCTGCGAATCGATTCAAAGCTCTCTGAATCTTTGGAAAAGTTTCAGTGAGCCTTGATGACCTGGGCAGTCCCTGGTGGCTGCAGTAGGGACCTGCAGCCAGACTCGGAGTCAGTAAGTAGGGGACAAGAGAGGGGGCCATGGGGGAGGGTGGAGGGAACCCTGGGGGGCCTCTGCCCACCCCCATCCCCTGCCTGCTTCCTCAACCCCAGCCCAAGCTGCTGCCCCCGAGTCCCACACTGCATGGGGGACTCTGCATGAGCCCCCCGATATGCCCTCACACCCTAGCCCCGCCATGGCTGCCCCACTCACTGCAGCTCCGTCCCTTTAAGAAAAAAAACAGAAAAAAGCCCTGGGAATCACCACTTCTGCAGTGGCCTTGGGGCTTCATGGGGCTTGTGGCAGAGCCCCATATGGCATGGGGCAGCGGGGGGCAGTAGGGATTGCCCCCCTGCCAGGCAGGAGTGGTGAGTCCAGGGTTTTTTTCATTTTTTTTTTCTTAAAGAGACAGAGCCATGGCAGGCGGGGCAGCCATAGGGGGGGTGGGGAAGCAGGGGAGGGGGTCGGGGAGGCTGTGCCTGGGTGATTTGGAGGTTTGGCACCAGTTGAATCTCTGAATCAGATTCGGCCGAATCAATTTGTGATAGTGATTCGAATCACCAAATCGAACCGCTGTCCCCCGAATTGGCCGAATCTGAATCCGAAGTGAATACTAGCTGCTTTGCACAGCCCTACTGCTGCTTCCAACTGCTCAATGGCAGGAGCTAACAAAAATGATCATTTCTCTGATGTCAGCGAATCCAGCAGCGGTGTTAATCACCACGGAAAAGGCTGCCATTGTCACATTAGGCCAATTTCTGCCACAGATACTTTCTGAGACTTTTACTGTTCAAGAGAGATCATAAGCATCTTTCTGAGCCTGAACCTTTTCTAACTGCCCCACTGAAAAGAAAACTGAGCAGTGAAAAAAAAGAGAGGCAGGGGATAATTCTACCCGATGTGATCCTGGGACACAGGGGAAGCATAGGCTGCTACATGGTGGGACAAACCTGGGTTTAAAATGACCTTGTATTTCTGGTCCCTTTGGTGAGATTTTTCCTCTATTTGCTCTATATAGGTCTTTTGAAGACCTGCTGAAAATGTTGGCAATGCCTTTAAAAATATTTTTACTTCCTTTTGTTACAGTAAAGCTAGAGCATTGGGCTTATGAACTGAAGCATCACTAGTAATCAACAGGGCCATATTCTTTACTTTAAAATAAAATGTGTGTTTTATCTGTGAAGAGAGGGGGAGTTAATATCTATAATCTTTAAACAAATACAGCATAAGGATTGAAAACCATATTAACTCACATTTCATTGTCCCGTGGCCAGCCTAGGGTTGTCCCTTATGGCACGCTCTCCCCATCCAGTTGAATTTTAAATGGACTGAGTGATGGGGTTTTTGCCATTTCCTTGGGAAGCGTTCCACAGGCTGACACATCACATTAAGATGGCTTTTGTAACAATACCTTCCTTTCAGACACATTAATGGGATTTGGAAGACTATACAATAATACCTGTGGTAAAGCGCCAAGGTCATGTGAGAATGACATTGAGTATGCGCTCCAAAAGGAAGTGATGGAGACCCACTCCCCCCTTTTAGCAGACTGCCTCAGTTTTATATTCAATTTGAGGCCGTTTTAGCAAAACTGTCAAATGCTTGCTTGTGAGCATTGCAAAGGAAAGCAAGCAGATGTCATGTATTTTTACACATCAGGCAGTATAGTGAATGGTCTAGGCCAGAGGTTTTCAACTTTTTTTTCATTTGTGGACCCCTAAAAAATTTTGAATGGAGGTGCAGACCACTCTGGAAATTTTGAATGCAGGCATGGACCTTTGAATTCATTCATGAACTTTTCATCAATCATAGTCATTTTTCACAAACCCCTAAGATAGTCTGAAGACCCCCAAGGGTTCACAGACCGCAGACTGAAAACCACTGGTTTGGAAATCAAGAAAGCCAATTTCTGCACATGCCTGTACCACTGAGCTGCTTTACAGCCTGGGTCAAGTCACTTTACCTTCTTGTGATTCTAATCCCCCCCTCTCTTTTCTGTCACAGCTATTTAGGTTTTAAGTTTTTTAGAACAGGAGCTGTCTCCCACTATGTCTTTGCCCTGTATCTACAAGGCCCAGCTGCAGTACCGTAATCCTCCTACTTACAACAACTCCATATTAAATTATTAGGGCTCTAAAGATAATCATAGTGCACAAATGTCATTCATTAGGCAGCATATGTGTACTGCTGTTTTGTTTTTGCATAAAATACACTCATTTTAAGTTCATGGAAAGAGTTAAATTGATTCCATAGCTGGTGAATGATTTGTTGGCAATGAATTCATGCAAAGCTAGGGCTGCTGAACTTCAACAGCTGACACTGGCTTCTGCAGGTGCAAAATCACAGATGGCTACATGTCATTACTGCCACAGAAGTGCTACTGAATTCACTAAAATTTGCCAGGTTATGCGGAATACTGTACACACAATATGCTATAGAATTCAGAGCGCCCTGGATGCCGTGTATTCTGGATACTCAGTGATATTAGGTAAAACATGACTAACAAGTAGCTGAACCAAAGAGTACCAATTTATTCTCTGGCCATTTCATTCTTTGTTCTGCACATTTTGGGAGGCAAATGCACATGGAAGAAAAGATCACCTTTTATTTTGCAGAGGGATTGCATTCCATGCCCAAAGTCACAACTTCCTATGGAAAAGCAGGCAGCATGGACCAGGCTTTTGCATACAAATCCATAGCCTCAAGTTATAGATAGGGATATACTTAATTTGTGATTTTGTGGAAACCACAAAACTGGGCATTGTCCAGGAAATCCACGAATTAAAAAAAAAGACTAAAACTAAAATGCTAGCTCCCCATGGCAGCCTTGCCTTGCAGCCTGTGTGGAGTGGGGGTGGAGGGTGGAGCTGCTGGCATAAAGGGGAGCAGCCAAGATGGCAGCCCCCGCCCCAGTGATTGGCTGAGAGGGCTGCTTATCCCACGGCTCTGCTCCTCTCCACAAATCAGCAGCAAAGTGTGGGGCCGCACAACAGACAGCCTTCTTGGCCAACCAGCAGTGAGGGGTGGGACCACCAGGGCTCTTCAGCCAATCATCAGCAAGGAGTGGTGCATTGCAAAAAAGGCTGCAAAATTTACTCTGCGCACCACGAGCAGCCCGTGAAAATCCCTTTTGTTCACTGTGACTTAGGTAGATCCCAGTTATGGAGCTTCCTTTGTGTCATGTAACTGAGAAATAAAGTTTGGCCAACCGCTGAGTAGAAACTAAACCGACACCCCCCCCCCCCCCCCCAAAAAAAAAGAAACAAATAAAATCAGTCTTCTATAGGTCAGAACAGATTCTTCCCCAAAAGGGCTTTCTGCTCCTTTTTTAGACTTAATAGAAAGTATCAAAAGGACTTATAAGGCCTGACATTTGTGCAGTTAGCATGTACCTCCTCATTGATTTAAGCCCTCATCTTTATGCCTTGCTTTAAGAGGGGAATTTTTTATATTGAAATTGCACTCAAAGTAATAAGCAATTTTAAACTTTTTTCATGATTCGACTGCAGCCAAATGGATTCCGATCAGTATTTTAAAACTACAGTTCTACTAATGTTATCTACTTGATAAATTGCCCATAATACGGGAGAAAACCAAACAAAGTTATAATAACCTGGACTGCAGTGAATAAAAGTATCAGCGATGGGTCATTTTGGAGACCGTTTTGCTTCTACTCAGATATTTCTATGGATTAAAAAAGAAATACAGACCAAGGACAAAAGAATACCAAGGAAGTCACTGTGTTACCTAACAGAAGCATAGTAGATTGACAGCTAATAAATGCCCAAGTCCAGCAGGGTAAAATCTGGTCTTTATGTGTTTTCCCAAGATAAAGAAACTTTTTGTAATGAAAAAGATTGATATAAAAGTGTTAAGGGGTATTATTTTTTTTTCTAAAAGGTTGCAGAGAATAAGTAACTACAGGCTAAGAATTCTCCTTTCCTTTGTAACCTGTCTAAAATACAGTAATTACATTGCAAGGTAGAAGCAATACTATGCCAACTGGAATCCATGGCAGTTAATCAGACTCTTGTAGAGCTGACCATTTATTTACTGATAAAAGCAAGGTAAGCCCCAAAATACAGCTAATCCAGCTTTTTTTTCTGTCCCCTAGTAACACTGTAGAGGTTGTGCGCTGAGACCTATCAGTAAGAACCTTATATAATTCAGCAGCAATGTCTCCATTTGCTGGCAGCAGAACACTTTTCATTTGAGCTTGGAAATTCCCAAAAAAGCAAACTTTGAAAGGGAAGAGATATATAAGGTTATTTGACTTGGAAGGTTCAATGAGCCCAGGCCCCAGCTATATGATCAGCTCCAGGCTGAGGTATATTCAGTTTTCCACTGACAAAAACATGATCAAACTGAAGGATGAAGGTTAAGATGTACAGACAGTATTAATGAAAGTTCAACCAATCAGAACAAAGGTTAACAGATGAATGTAACTATCAAATACCAATACATCTTGGTTAGATAGGTCTTGGATCAAATGGAAGAGTGTGTCTTTGTGTCTGTGTGCACATGCATGTGTTCCTTACGCCCCCGGCCCTGCTATGATCAAAATCAATGGGAAATGTCCCACTACTTTCGACAGAGGAAGGATCTGGATCTAGGCACAAAGCAGCATTCTAGGATGACACAAGAACATGCAGTTCAACCTATCTACGTAATCACCCCGTCTATGCAAGTTATCTGATATCATGGAACTGACGTCTCTGCAACAGACGGACGTTACTGGATTAATGTCCTTTGTTCTTAAAAACACACGTCTTGCCTTTATCTCAGAAGTTATTTTCCATGTCACAGTGTTCGTTACACATTTATGTGGCAGCAGCAGGAGACCATTATCCTATGACAATGAATGTTTAATACCATCGGCTTAGCGCTTAATTAAAATTGATCCTTTTTACCATTGATTTCTTATGTGCACCAAGAATACGCTGAAGCAAAACATTTGTGTTAGTTTGGGGGGGAAGCAGTGGAAAAGAAATACTCCTTTTTTATATCATTTATGACCACCTCCAAATCTGAACTCAGGCCTCCATGGTAAACAGCGGTGTAACAAGGCAGTTGGCACCTGCGATGCATGGGAATGCATGGGAGCAGCAACAACTTCCAGCTGCTGACGTGCTGCTGGCATGAGTGCGGGAGTGCAGGGGTAGCTGCTGTTTTTCCACTCCCACCCTAAAGTTGCATCTGGGACTACTGTCCAAGTTTTCCCATCCTATTTAGTCTACTGACTATAAGATCATAGGATAGTAGGGTGGAAGGGACCTCACAAGGTCATCTAGTCCAGCCCTCTGTTCAAGGCAGGATCATCCCTGATTAAACCATTCCAAACAAGTGTCTGTCTATCCTGCTCTTGAAAACTTCCAAGGATGGAGATCCCACAATTTCTCTGGGTAGCCTGTTCTAATGCTTGGCCACCCTCATAGTCAGGAAGTTCCCTTAACCTCCAACCTAAATTTCCACTGCTGAAGCTTGAGGCCATTTCTCCTAGTCCTGCCCCCTCTAGCTGAAGAGAAAAGCCCATCTCTATTCCCTCTACTATCACCCTTTAGATATTTGATGGTAAATGTCACATATGCACAAAATGTGTTTTATACCTCTAAGGCATGTGGAATCAGCAGTCCAACCTCTTCTTGAGATAGATAAGTTCAAAACTACCCAAGGAGGAATGCCTTTATTGAAGCTGTTGACTGTTCTTACATATCTTCATTCTGCACAATTTCTCTTGCAAGACGATGTATCAGACCTCATGCTGTCTAACCGTAAGAGCATGTGATGTACAATGTGTGCGAGACAGGCAAGCAGTAAGAAACAGGTCCCAGAATAAATAACAGTAACTGTGGGGAAAGTTCTGGGTATGTTTCCCATACACCACATCACTTAACGAACAGGCTTGGGCACAAGGGGACTTCTAAAGAGGCCTGAGTGACATTGGATAAAGCCAGACAAGAGTGATCTGAAAAAAGGTGGCATTAAACTGCTTTGAAACCTGATTATTAAGTGTTGTTAAAAAGTAATCTTCTGCTTAGTGATGGCTTCCTGTAGAGTGTGGCGTTACAATCTTTTTTGTGATTGGAGACAAAGAAAGTAGCTTTAAAAGCAACACAAGCTGTCCTGGATCAGATGGGACTTGAGAAAGAGATTCAGTAGATCCCATCAACAATTTTCCAGCAGAATGTTTTTTGACAGAAAATGTCGATTCTTTAGAATCAAAACCTCTGACACAATTTCTACAAAATTCTGGTTTAAAAAATAATGAAATGAAGCCTTTTGATAAGAATTGAAACATTCCATTTGAACCTGACTGGAATGAAGCATTCTGGGCCTTTTTTTTTCTCAAAATAAATTCTCATTTAGCATTTTATTTCACTTTAGATGATAAAAAAAGTTATTCTATAAAACAAAAATACTGTTATCAAACTGACACATTTCAGTTGCCCTGCAACAGAGCAAAAGTATTTTATAGGAAATTTCAAAATTTTGTGCTTTCATTTTAATTTGGAAGGAAATCAAATTAAAAAACATCTCAGAATTTCCCATAAAATAGAAACTCCAGTTTTAAATATACAGCTTTAAATTTTAAGCAAAGGAGAAGATCACATCTCTTTCAGGCCAGTGGACAACAGGCTGACCAGAAAGATGGGAAAGAAAGGAAGAAATAACAGAGAGAATGGATTGCTTTTAAAGGACAACTATATACGTTGATGTTTCTCTGAAAGTAATCCAAAAAACCTTCCCACTTCAGTTTAGGGAAAGTAAGAATCTAGATATGTTAAGCAAACAGCTGTATTTATTTTAATTCCATTTTCTAATGATTTTAATGACTCTGTTTATAAGAGTAATTTCACTGTTAACTTCATCCTGACACCCCCAAAGTAAAGATAACCCAGTAAATTTAAGAAGAGGTGTGACGACCAGATTTTCAGGAACCTACATCTTAAATCCTGACCAAGGAGCATGGACAAGGTGTCCAGGGGCATGGAGTTGCATCACCAGACATGGGAGGAAAGCTAAGAGACGGAGAAAACACGCAATTAATATTTTATATTTGTGCTGTTTGGAAAACAATCCCTTCACCCCCCTACCACCTCCAAATTTTGGAATAAACTAAAATAATACATCAGTGAGCAGAAAATCCATTAGCATATAACCATTGTGCCACATTCCAGTTCTGTATGCATGAAATAAATATTGGGTAATTGCAAATTACTCCCCTAAGTAACTGAAGCTTCACTAACTTCTCTAATGGAGCAGTGAGGCCAAGTGAAGTTAAAATGGAACAGGAACCCAATCCTGCTCCAGTTTAGTAAGCACCCTGCACATGAAACATTCAAGTATATGAACAGCTCCTCTACCCTTTATCTTCAGGCAGTTTGTTCTCCACTTGGATTTCACCACACAGGTCCCTGTCTAGAAGGGCACCAGTATGATGTTTCACTCCAGACTGGGTCTGGCCCTTGCAGGATGCAAGGAAGCAGACGGCAACAAAGCACTGCTCTGACAGTGTATGGGAACCAGAAAGTATAAGCTAGCTAGAAATAGGAAGTGATGCTAAGCAGGGTCAGAGAAAACATTTCAAGACATGGGGAAGGTTCAGATTCTCTTGTGAAATCAGTACACCAGGAAACCAAGTAGGCATGCCCAGCTAGGAAAGCATATGGTGCAAGCAAGCCTACGAAGTGCAATGAGGTACATGCATCAGGCAGAGAAAGGGCTGCCCCGAGCACTGCAGTGAAGAACAAAGGGTTTGAATTCAGTGCCGTAGCAGCAAAGTTTGGCACCCAGGGCAAAGCCCACAGCAGCAGCCTGCCCTAGCCTGGCACACAGATCCGGGGGGGGGGACACACGCACCCCCCCCCCATACTTGCCTGGGAGCATAGACAGAGGGAGAAAATCTTATGGGGGGGGGGCTGAGTAAAATTTGAACTTAAAAGATATTTCTACATGCACAGATACACACACAGGCAGATGCTGCCCAGCAAGTAAGTGTGTAGCGGGAAGGGGGACAGGGAAGAGTTGTGGGGGGGGCAGATCAAGGCCCCCACGGTGAGGAAGGGAGTGGGGCAGGGGCTGGGGTGAATCGGGCCCCGGGCTGGGCTGTGGGAGGGTCGGACCCTGAGCAGCTCATCCAAGGGCATGGGGGGCTCCCACTGCTGTGCACAACCCCAGAGCAAGCATGGGTGGCATGTGCCCCATGGATCTGTGTGCAGGGCAGAGGCAAGTTGCCTCTGCAGGTTGGGACCCTTAACCCCACTGCCTCTGCTTCAGCAGCCCAGCGACGCCATGTGCCTCCTGCATGCTGGCTGAGCCGAGGCCCCTGCCCACCTGGCAATAGGAGGCATGTGGTATTGTGCAGCTGCCATAGAGGCAGCGGGGCACTGAGCCCAGCCCACAGCAGCAGCCCACCTCCACCCAGTGCACAGGTTGGAGGGGCACCTGCCCCCCATGCCTGCCCTGGGGGTGCACACAGTGGAGGGAGTCTCCCTGCACACTTGGGAGAGCCACCCAGGCTCCGACCCTCGCATGACCCACCCCAGGGCCCCATTCACCCCAGCCCCTGCCCCTGCCCCTGCCCCACTTCCTTCCTTATTGCAGGGACCTTGATCTGCTCCCCCATGACACTTTCCTCCCCCACGTCCCTCTTACACACTTACCTGCTGGGCACTGATCCACATGCGGCAGGGCTGGGATGAGTTCCTGGCTGCCTGCAGGATCTGGCTTCTCAACTATGTCTGTGCACACTCCTCCCCCACCGCTGCAGCCACCCAGAGGCTGCACGCAGGCTGCCCTGTGGTCCTCTGTGCTGCCACCGCTGCCCTGCATTGGGGCGGGTCTAAGCCCCATTAGTCCTAGTCTTCCACTGCCTATGCCTAGGAGTGCATGCAACAGCGAGAGCCACCTTCCCCGTCCCCATTCCCCACCAAATTAGCTGCTTGCGGCTCTAGCCCGAGCCCTGCCTCAGCTGGACAGTACCTGTTGGCTCCCCTTTGTTTCAGTACCCAAGGCAGTCACCCCACTTGTCCCCTCTGTCTATGGCACTGTTTGAATTCAGTCTATAAGGCGAGTGGAATCTAGCAAAAAGATCCAAGTCAGAGCATCAAGCAAAAAAAACGGTTTCGACTGGACCATGTTGGATGGCCTTAAAGCAGTAGTTTTCAACCTCTTTAGGCTCAAGGCACCCCTCAATAGATTTGAGGCATCTCTTGTTATTCTTGACACCACTTGGAAAATGCCAACTCTCTGTGCACTTAATTTTTGACTACAGAAAAAATAATAGAGCAATACTTCTGTTGCAAATAACCCAGAAAGGCTTCAACAAGGCAAAATGGCTTTAACACTACAGATTCCTACATGAAATCTCTGCATTTATCTTGTGACTCATGTTTTTATGCCTAACTATGCTAATGTTGTATGGTGCCCTGCAGAACCCCTGACAGGATTTCAAAGCATCCTGGTTGAAAAATCACTGCCTTAAAGAGTATGCACTGTCCTTCAAGTGGGCCAGACAAGAAGAGCTAGCAATGCACAGGACTGCAAATATTTCTTAGCATTAAGACTACTTTGACAGATTTTAAAGTTGCAACGTAGGTCACATTAGTATACATCTTCATAAGGAATGGCATATAAATTGCAAACAATTCTGAAGAACTGGAAGTACTAAGCTAGTCTGGAATGATAAATGCATGTTATTAATGTTCTGTTGTCTTAATTGCAGGTCTTTGTTCTCTATTACAGGATCAGAATGTGCCCTGCAAAACAATTATTTCTCCTGATGGAGAATTGAATTGGGAGATGACTAGGTTAGCATTTGCCACAGGGCTTTGTGCTTCACAAATATTTTTACTTGCATAAAGAAACTGTAAAATGTAGATGGGGGTAGAAAACAGGGGAGTCAAAGAAAATAGGTCAATTTGCTGTGATATATTTATTATGTAGCTGGTCAGAAGAGCAGTGGATAGGTGCACTGCAGTTTATGCACTGCTCCTGCAAAGGTTGAAACTTGGAGATTGTACATTCCCCAACCTCTCCCACCTCCCCTGCCCCAAAAAGAATCAAATCTCAAGGTTGCTCTCAACCAGCCCAAGCCTGTGAGCTGCCCCTCCACATCTCCATAATACTTACTAGCTCACACAACTGTCCATATTGCATTGCTTACATGCAAAGCAGAGCCTTTCTAAGAATCAGCCTGCAGATTACTGCTTCCTACTTCCAGGGTTGCTTTTACTTACAGGGAGTTGAAAGAAGGTGCAGAAGGGATGCAGAAAGGCAGGCAGCTAGGAACAGGGACTTGCATGACTGCTGTTGGTGGGATTCCCATGCCAAGGCCTGCAGCATGCAGGCATGCTCTCAACCTGCTCCAGAAAGAAGTCTGTGACCAATGCCAGCCTTGTTCTACAGCTGAGAGGTTGAGCAGCACTCCCAGGGTTGGGCTCAACTGCTCCCAGGAGTAGAGGTAAGGGTGTTATTGTATAGATGGGCAGCAGGTATGGGTGCTGCAGGGACTAAGTTTGCCGCTAATTTTCAATACAAAAAGCCATTGCTTATAATGATTGTAGCAAGCCTTAGGTCTTCCCATGGGATTGAATGCTGTCTAGTGTTCTGGGACATTAGTCCTTCTGGGAATTTCTAAAGAGTTCTTTAATGTAAAAGTTAAGTAGTAGAAAAATGCATAGAAATACAAGTTAAGATACTTACAAAAGCAAATCACAATCTTCCAGTCCCCTTTGCAGAAGACAGGCTCTTCAAAGGCTTTAGAAGCTACTAGATGTGTCAGCTAACATCTGAGTAGCAAGACCACAGCCTTGACCCATTCTGGTAATTTAATTAATGATCCCATTGCTTTTTTTTTTTTTTTGCAGTGGGAATGCATTCTGTCCAAACTCCAACCCAGGCAATTACCTTCTGCCCATCTAAACTCTCCCTCCTTCACCCCCTGCAGTTTCATTTGGATACAGAATACTTCGCATGCTGTCCTAAGATTGAGCCATGTGGCTGTGCACTATTAAACAGCTGCTGTGCTATTAATTAATGTTTGCAAATCGCTTTGAGATCCTCGTATGAAAGCTGTGACAGAAATGAAAAGGACGGATGCAGCACTAGTGCACGGGGTGAGAGACACGCAAGGAGAAAGGAAAGAACATCAGTGAGAAGAGCTCGCAGTGTTTATACTAAACAGAGAAATGAATGCAAACAAAATCTTCCAGCATTATTGATGGTAGCACTGAGGTGACGGTATGTGTGTGTACTATGTCTTAGTGCTGATTGAGATTATTGTTAGTGTTTATTCAATCAATATCAACATGTCTGAGGGGACTGCGAAGACACTAATAAGGATGCACGGTGTTTAGGGCAAACAAAAATGATTATAAAGAAACCTCTTGGTTTGGAAAGTGATATGTAAAAGGACCATTTTCGAGATGCTGCTGGTGGCATCAGCTGTGAACCTCAAGTCTCTCCTCTGAGCTATGCCAAGATGCCCATAATCCCAAAGAGCATCTTGACAGCTGGAAATTCAAATGGGTTTCTCAGCACATCCCTTTTTTCTTCACCTCCTTGTCATAAGCAGTGAGTCTGGTGGCACAGACCAGCGGTTCTCAACCTTTTTTGTTCCAGGACCCATTTGTAAACATCAGTGGCCAGTCCTGACCCAATGCCCCTTACTCCTGATCTTCTGCCCCCCGCCTCCAGCCCTTCAGTGTGTGGGGCAGGCAGTAGGTATGGGGGCATTGGGGGGTGTTGGGCATGGGGGCCCCCAAGCAGCCCCTTGCAGGCTGGAACTCTGGCAGTCCACAAGGGAAAAGCAATGGTTTCCTGTTTTTCTCCTTTAAAGGAGAATCCATTTTTAAAGTTTGTCGATCCATTTTTAAAGTTCGTGACTCTTTCATATATTCTTGCAACTCACTTTTGGGTCAGGACCCATGGGTTGAGAAACCCTGGCATAGACCATCTAAACTTCTCAGACGTATGCTGGTGAATTCCCAGAGGGGCAATATCGTCCAGGTTTGCAGCCTAAAGGGAAGGTCGTACAATGAAGAATTGGACACTGTAGATACGTCTGCCCTGCCCAGGGTTGTCCCAAAGGTATGGTGAATCAGGGCAACTACCCCAGGCCCCACACTCTGGGGGGCCCCACAGAGCCAGGCAAAGCAGCTGCAGCCCCTCTCATGGGGCCCACCTGGTGCTGGCAGCTCTGCCCCCCACTGGTGAAGAAATGCAGAGATTCCACCCCCCCCCAGTGTGGAGGAGACCCCAGTCCATGCCCTGCCTTTGCAGGGATCCCACGGGCCCCTGCAGTGTTATGGGGGTCCTGCATGGGCTGATTTGCTCCAGATGGAGCGGTTGTGGCCCCTCCCACAGGGCCCTCCTGGTGCTGGTGACTCCATCCTGCACCATGGAAGAAGCACAGAGACCCATCACCCCCCCCCCAAGCATCGGGGAGACCCTAGGCCATGCCCTGCCTCTGCAGGGGTCATATGGGCCCCACATGATGTTAAGAGGTCCATGCATAGGCTGATTTACTCTGGGCCCCACCCCCCCCTAGGGTTGGCCTGATGTTGCCCAATGCAGTGCAGTACAGAGATATCCAAGTGAGGCCTAAACAAGGTAGCTATGGTGCCACAAGCAATCCGAGTCTCATATAGAATGAGCTTAGGAAATTCTACTCTGCTCTAGGCAGTGCACTATAGCTTTACCTGAGCAAAGAGTGGCAGGCTGAAGTCAGAAAGACGGAGAGCAGGATGGCACCTGAGGAACTAACTCATTCAGAAAGGCATAACAAATTTCTGACAAAACAGGCTGTCATCTCTAAAAGCTTATGCCTTTCTGACCAAGTTAGTTCCTAAGGTTCTTCCTTTCCTTACCTTCTATAGACAAACCTGAAGAGTCAATCTCCACTATATACATAATGATAAAAGATTGGAGTAATCGCATGGAAGCCAAATGCACTCTGGCGAAAAACTTTCCCAAATTCATTTAAATACAATGTCATAACATGGGGCCATACAAAATGCTAAGAAAATGGTAGAAGAGAAAGTACCTTCCCTCAGACGAGCACATGATTCAGTCAGACAGTAAAAACATAAGCCAATGCAATGACTTGCAAAGAAGGACAGGCAAATAAATCACTTGCAGGTTAGGGCTGAAAAAAAGGCCAGAGCATTAGAAATGAGATCTGCAGGGAATCTTGGGCCCTCATTCAAAGTTGTGGGGATGAAAACCCCTCTCAGGATATTAGCAAACATTTTGGGTTCCTTTGCATGAGCACAGAAGCTGCTCTGCTGTGCTGGAATTCCAGTGTGTTGGAGCAGACTCAATTAATCGAGTCCGCTGAAGTGTGGCAATTGCCGTGCTCTAGCAGCCTCCTGCGTCTCGTGTATCTGTGTCCCCACACTTAAAAATGGTAGTGGGGGTGCTTGAATTAAAGTTCATCGAATGAGTTTTATTTAGTTCAAGCAACCCTGACACCATTTAAAAGTGTGGGAATGCTGATATAGCAGATGTGGCAGTGCTTTATTTAGAGCAGCTCTTGGAACCGCTTTAATTAAAGTGCACCAGCCACCCCCAGACCACGTGTAAAAATTCCCTTTGACTGCATATTTTACACCAATTTAGGCTCTGTACACACTGTCAAATGACCTGGGAAAAGTCTCCCAGCTTTGTTCCCCTGGTAGAGAAACTTACCCAGGGACACCTGAATAGACATTCAAATGCTGAGCCCCTGAAGAGCAGAGAGCTTACAGTGCTGACACTCCACAGCCAGGGAACCCCTGTACACAAATTTGAGAGTACTCTGCAGGCTCCCTAAGTCTGCATGACAACACATAGCAGCAGTGCAGAGGGCAGCTCTCATTGGCTGTCCCAGACTGCTCAGAGTCAGCCTGTGTGTCCCTTCAGCACAATGTGAAAAGAGCGTGTTCTACTCTCTCTTGGCTGAAGTAATGGAGTCCGGGCTCTGGGATGCTGGAGGACTGTGCTGTGGCTTCTATCAGAAGAGTAAATTGTATAGGATTTAGCTCTCCCAAGACAAACTCTCCTGGGAGTGATTTAATGCTGATTGTTCCCAGGTTATTTTTCTCCTGAAATGGCTATTTTTGCTCTGGGAGAAAAATCCTGAATGTCTACATTTACTGTTTTTCTTAGGAGCAACTTACCCAAGGGAAACTGAATATCTGTACATGGCCTTAGGAATGTGACACCTGTTTCCAGGGGGTGGACAACATTACTTCATGTGGAGTAGTACCCAAGTTTGCAACTGGATCATCTCCAACCTTCCCAAAGGCAAAAAAGATACCATGAATTCATGACAGTTACAACAAAGCATGGCATGGAAAAGAGCTGTGGTGTTTGATTTGTTGAGATATTACACCTGCGACAATTAGCAGAGAGCAACAAAATAACTTGTTGCACTAAAGAGCTTGGTTGGCTGTACACCCAGCAGTACCAGACCTTGGATGCTGTACTGAAGTGGTTCAGACGTAATTTCTGTTTTATGGCGTAGCTATATCAGCTTTGGGACTTATTTGTGCAATATTACATAAGCTGCAAAAACACACTTGACAGAAAAGAAATCCAGTGTCTATTTGCAGATTTGCAAGGTTCGGACAAGAATTTGGATGTCTAAGTGTTTATCCAAAAAACAAAATACAACTATTAAGCTCTAAATTTCAATAGCCTCTACTATTTCTGGATCCATGACTTCTTAAGTTTCCAGTTTTAGACAGCTACTGCATTTTCTGCAAATGCTGAATAGGGTTTGCAGATGACTGGTAATCTACTATTCTGGCTATGGAAGTTTCTAGCTGGGTACCCACTGGTTTCCTGATCACAGGCCCTGGTTCTCATGAGGGACTTCAAATCACCCTGACATCTGCTGAGAGGGCAATACAGCAATGTACAGACAATCTAGGACGTTTTCTGGAGAGTGCTGGGGACAACTTCCTGGTGCAAGTGTTAGAGAGGCCATCTAGGGGCTGTGCTTTTCTTGATCTCTTGCTCACAAACAGGGAAGAATTGGTGGGGCATGTAAATGGATGGCAACTTGGGCAGCAGCAATCATAAGATGACTGAGTTCAGGATCCTGAGGAAAAGAAAGATGGAAAGCAACAGAGTAAAGACCCTGGACTTCAGAAAAGAAGACTTTGACTCACTCAGGGAACCGATGGACAGGATCCCCTGGAAGGCCAATCTGAAGGGGAAGGGAGTCCAGGAGAGCTGGTTGTATTTTAAGGAAACCCTACTGAGGGCACAGGAACAAACCATCCTGATGTGCAGAAAGACTAGTAAGTATGGCAGAAGACCAGTTTGGCTGAACAGGGAACACTTCAATGAGCTAAAACACAAAAAGGACACTTACAAGAAGAGAAAACTTGGACAAATGCCTAGGAAGGAGTAAAAAAGTATTTCTCAAGCATGAAGGGATAAAATCAGGAAGGCCAAAGTGCAACTGGAGTTGCAGCTAGCAAGGGACATGAAGGATAACAAGAAGGGTTTCTATAAGTATGTCAGTAACAAGAGGAAGATCAGGGAAACTGGGGTCCCTTACTGAATAAGAGAAGCAACCTAGTGACAGGTGATGTAGAAACAGCTGAAGTACTCAATGCCTTTTTCATCTCAGTCTTTGCAGGTAAGGTCAGCTCCCAGACTACTACACCAGGCAGCACAGTTTGGGGAGGAGGTGAGCAGCCAACTGTGGTGAAAGAACAGATTGTGGACTATTTAGAAAAGCTTGACATATACAAGTCCATGGGGCCACACAATGCACCTGAGGGTGCTGAGGGAACTGGCTATGTGATTGCAGAGCCACTGGCCATTATCTTTGAAAACTTGTGGTGACTGGGGGAGGTCCTAGATGATTGGAAGAAGGGAAAAATTGTGCCCATCTTTAAGAAACGGAAGAGGGTGGAACCAGGGAAATACAGACCTGTCAGCCTCACTTCAGTTCATGGAAAAGTCATGGAGCAGATCCTCAAGGAATCCATTTCTAAGAACTTGTAGGAGAGGGTGGTGATTACTAACAGTCAGCATGGATTCACCAGGGCAAGTCATGTCTGCCCGACCTGACTGCCTTCCATGACAAGATGACTGGCTCCGTGAATGTGGGGAGAGCAATCAACATGAAATACCAAGGCTTTTGATATAGTTTCCCACAACATTCTTGCAAGCCAGCTAAGAAAGTCCAGGTTGGATGAATGGACTGTAAGGTGGATAGAAAGCGAGCTGGATTGTTGGGTTCAAAGGGCAGTGATCGATGGTTTGATGTCTAGTTGGAGCCAGTATCAAGTGGAGTGTTCCAGGGGTGAGTCCTGGGGCTGGTTTTATTTGATATCTTCATCAAGGACCTAGAAGATGGGATGGAGTGTACCCTCAGCATGTTTGCAAATGACACTAAGCTAGGAGAAGAAGTAGTTATGCTGGAGGGTAGGGCTAGGATTCAGAGAGACCTCAAAAAATTGGAGGATTGGCGTAAAAAAAAATCTCATGAGATTCAATAAGGACAATATGGGGTCCTGCATTTTGGTGCAATAATCCCATGCACTGGTACAGCCTGGGAACAGACTGGCTAAGCAGCAGCTCTGCAGAAAAGGTTTGGGGGTTATAATAGAAAATAACCTGAATATGAGCCAACAGTGTGCCCTTGTTGCCAAGAAGGCTAACAGCAAACTGTGGTGCATTGGTAGGAGCACTGTCAGCAGATCGAATTAAGTGATTCTTCCCCTCTATTTGGCACTGATGAGGCCACATCTGGAGTCCTGTGTCCAGTTTTTGGTCCCCCACTACAGAAAAGATGTGGACAAATTGGAGAGAGTCCAGCAGAGGGCAACAAAAATGGTTAGGGGGATGGGGCACATGGTTTATGAAGAAACTGAGGGAACTGGGCTTATTTAGTCTGGAGAAGAGAAGATATGAGGGGATTTAATAGCTCCCTAAGGGGGGTGGTCCAAAGAGGATGGGGCTGGACTGTTCTCAGTGGGGGCAGATGACACAACAGGGAGCAATGGGCTCAAGTTGCAGCAAGGGAAGTTGAGGTTACATACTGGGGAAAAACCTCTCTCATTAGGAGGGACAGGCTGCCCAGAGAAGTGGTGGAATCTCCATCCTTGGAAGTTTTTTAGATCTGGCTCGACAAAGCCTTGGCTGGGAGGATATATTTAGGGATGGTCCTACTTTGAGTAGAGGGGTTGGACTAGATGACCTCCTGAGGTCCTTTCCACCCCTAATTTTCTATAAGACAGACTGACCCACTCAGCATGATTCACCTCTGTGCTAGGCCTTTAACTGTCATGTTACTTGTTCAACTCTTAATGCTACTGATGAGTAAAACTATAAATCACTTATACATCATCAGCACCCAGGGGCAAGTCTTGGGATTGATATTTAGGGTCCGGTGCTCCTCCTTTTGAAGTCAATGGCAAAATTCCATTGGGTTCCATGATGTAGAACATTGCTGTATTGTTTAGGCAACACACCCATTAGTCTTTGCTGGAGCTTTGCCTGAGTAAAGGTTGATTAAAAATCAAATAATTCCTTCAGGACTTACCTCTAAGGGAAGAGGATTAAAAAGCAGCATTTACAAAGAGGTACTTGATAAGTTATATGCAAAATTCTTATGAATGCACAAGATTTAATAATAATATTTTGCAAAAAAGTACAGCTGCCAAACTACTGATACCCATGACCACGTGTAAAGAGTTATTTTACATGTAAAGTCTTCATTTAACCTCAGTGCTGGGAATGTTTAATTTTTGGTTTACAATTACAGACTCTAGCTAATCAATATTACTATGGAATACCGGAAAATACTAGGCACAAAATGTTGGGTTTTTTAATCCTTTTTTATTTTGAGAGGGCAGGGGATTTAACGCCGCAGGAGGGAGAGATAGATAAGGCGGGGGAGGGGGAAGCCATTTGTTTATATCATAGCATGCAATGCCTAGGTATGTGGATGCTGTCTGTCATCTCAATACTTTCTCCCACTGGACAGAAAATACACTGAAGTCTATGTATTTGTGTATTAGTAATGTAATAGGCTGATTTCAAAGGTACTCTAAAGCTACCATTCTTCTTTTAAATTACCAGCTGGCAGTAGAGTGCGAGTACCTTTGCCCTTAACGCAAAATATTATATTTGTCTCCTAAATTATCCTTGGTAAGGTATTTTCTCCAAGAGAAGCAACAACTAGTAAATTATATGTGTGTGTGTGTGTGTGTGTACAGCCATATAAAATATATAGACACCTTAAGTAGTTGAGCCATTTTTACAAATACACGCACACACAGCAGTTGACTTTTCTAAATATATATACTATATATGTATATACCATCACTAACTAAGGTGTGAATCTGTCATTCTTCGTAGTGTAAAAAAACTAATGTACTGTTAAATGAAAGAGCTGATGAATTTTTGGCAGCTTCCAAATTAGTTTTGAAAATGTATTTGGAGAGTACACTTAGCCATTTTTAAGATTAAGTTATACTACCATGGAACAGCTCCAGATAGTTATTATTTCTAATAACTTAGGGTGAAACTGTAATGTGAGCTATGTTACCAGACTGGTAGGCCTGATCTGAACTGTCCGGAGGTGGGCATCCTCCCACTTCCCCACATTTCTTTGCCACTCTTTGTGCATTTGGAAACAGACTCCTTGAGGTTCCTGGTTTTGCCTATCTGTCCACCTGTAGGTGAACAACAAGAAGCAGGGACATAGCTGAGCCCTGGAGCAAGGGCCAGCTGATTTAAGTGAGTTTCCACTCTCAGGTGCTTCTGGCCACCTCTTCCTCATGGCAAATCCCAGTCCTTGCCCAAAAGATTCAGAAGAATGTGGGAAGAGAGTGAGAGAGAAGGGACAAAAGAGAACTGAGAAGGGCGAGAATTGAGAAAGCCCTAAAAGCATGAACGACGTGTACTCCTGGAGGCTGGGGGCGGGGGGAGGCGAGGGGGCACTGCAACCGCCTGCAGGTGGCAGCGGAGGCATAGCAGCGGCAAACGGGGAGCTTCTGTAAGCAGCTGTGGTTGTGTCAGCGGCAGGGGGAGAGGGGGCGGAGAGTGCCAACCAGTGGTCAGTAACCACCTGCAGATGCCACCGGCCACATCATCAGTGGCTAGTGGTGATCGTCGACCACCCACAGATGCCACCGGTGGTGTCGGCAGCAAAGGGGTGGTGGTGAGCGGTGACTGCCCGCAGGTGCCACCAGAAGCATCGGCAGCACTTCTTTCAAGGGATGCACCATCAATCTCAGGGGGTGCAAGTGCACCCATGTGCACCCCCTACGCATCACCAATGCCTAAAAGTGGAAAGAATAAATCTAGAATGGAAATGTAAGAAGGCAAGAAGCCAAGTACTGAAAAAGGGGAAAATGACAAGATTTCAACACTTTAAGGGAAGACAATTACAGCAGTAGAGTCTTGGGGAGACTTCCTCAGATTGACCTGTAACACCTCAGAATAAGGCTGGTCCTAGAACATGCCTGCATTCTTCTACTCCGAGTGTCTCTTAGCTATTGCAGGGATGCGGTCACAAGAGAAGCAAAGAACCACACACAGTGTGGCCTGGAGGTACCTCCATTAGGGAAAACTGTTCTTACCACTTGCCTTTTAGTCTTCTTTCCCTTTGCAACAGCTAATATTGTGAAAATGTTCCTTGACCTCCATCAGCTGCTATGCCTAGATTCAGCTTTGAGAGCAAACACATTAAAGCAGCAATTATCACCAAGAGTGCTAAGGCATCCTGGTGTGCCTTGAGACCCTTTCAAGGGTGCCATCGGGTGCCACACAATGTTATCACTGTTAAGCATCCAAACATGATGCACAAAATAAGCCCAGGGATTTCAAACAGAGCAGGGGGGGTTTCTGTTGCAAAGAACTCAGAAAGACCACAACTATGGATTTCGACTATTTTCTGTAGTCAAAAAACAAAAAACAAAAAGTGAAAGCTTAAGAGCTGGGATTTTCTGAGAGGTAGTTCAAGTCTATTCCGGGGTGACTCAAGTCTAGAAAGGTTGAGAACCATTGCATTAAAGACAAGACATCTCAGCTAACATTAGCAAAAAGCTAGTTTCCTAAAGAGACATCATTAGCCTGTTGAATTAGTAGGTGTAGAAAAATCTTACAACATCTTTCTCTCCCACTCCCCACCTCCACACGCACATATCTTTGGAATGGAGGAAAATCTTTACTATATTTTACCTGGCTTGCCAATCTGCTCAGTTTGGTGGTGGGACAGGAGGGGGCAGGAAGGGAACGTGGGTTTTTTTTAATACTTAAATGGCATATCATGTCATATTCTATCAGTTTATTCCTTTGATGAGGTTGAGCAAACTGTGCTTCTGATGGGGCATCCACCAAACAGAGTGGATTGATGTTGAAGCACACAACCATGTGGAGAAATAAATCTAATATGGCAACTTATTCAGACCATTTTGGGCAATAGGGGGCTGAGCCACTAATTGTAAATGACATTATGAAGTCTCTGCGGTTTCTGGTGCCATATAAACAACATCGTGAGTTGTGTGGTTATGCAGATGTTGTGTTTTATGTATTGCCTTCAAAAGTGATACAGAAAAGATGGTGGGCAGAATGTACATGGGATTCATTCACTCATCCAGTAGGGGAGGTTATGCAGGGGCAACCAGCATGGGTTCATTAGGGGCAGGTCTTGTCAAACCAACCTGGTGGCCTTCTATGACCAGGTCACCAAGTCCTTGGATGCAGGTGTCGCAGTGGATATAGTCTTACTGGACTTCAGGAAGGCCTTTGACACGGTCTCTCACCCCATTCTCAGTAAGAAACTAGGAGACAGTGGTGATGATGCCTACACTGTCAGATTGGTCACTAACTGCCTGGGGAGCCGCACCCTGAGGGTGGTAGTGGACAGGTCTTATTCGACCTGGAGGGATGTGGGCAGTGGGGTTCCCCAGGGCTTGGTCCTTGGGCCTGCACTATTCAACATCTTCATCAGCGACTTGGGTGAGGGGGTAGAAAGCACCCTGTTCAAGTTCGCAGATGACACTAAGGTGTGGGGGGGAAGTGGGTATGCTAGTAGGGAGGAACAGGCTGCAAGCAGATCTAGACAGGTTAGAGGGGTGGGCCAATAAGAACAGGATGGGGTTCAACACTGGCAAGTACAGGGTAATGCACCTGGGGAGGAAGAACCAGCGGCACACCTACAGGCTGGGGAACTCCCTTTTTGCCAGTGTCAAGACAGAAAAGGGTCTTGGAGTCATCATTGATGACACAATGAACATGGGCCGACAAAGTGGGGACGCGGTCAGGAAGGCCAACCATACCTTGTCATGCATTTACAGATACATCACGAGCAGGTCTAAGGAGGTGATCCTCCCCCTCTATGCGACACTGGTCAGGCCGCAAATGGAGTTCTGTGTCCAGTTCTGGGCGTCGCACTTCAGGAAGGATGTGGACAGCATGGAGAGGGTCCAAAGGAGGGTCACCCTCATGATCAGGGGTCAGCAGGGCAGGCCCTATGAGGAGAGGCTGAGGGACCTGAACCTGTTCAGCCTCCACGAGAGAAGGCTGAGAGGGGATATAGTGGCAGTCTACAAATTAGTCAAGGGGGACCAGCAGGTATTGGGAGAGTACCTGTTCCCCCGAGCACTCCCGGGAGTTACAAGAAACAACGGACACAAGCTAGCTGAGGGTAGTTTCAGGCTAGACATCAGGAGGCACTACTTCACTGTCAGGGCAGCTAGGACCTGGAACCAACTTCCAAGCAAAGTAGTGCTGGCTCCTACCCTGGGGGTCTTTAAAAGGAGGCTGCATGAACATCTGGCCAGGGTCATTTGACCCTAGTACTCTTTCCTGCCATGGCAGGGGGTCAGACTAGATGATCTCCTCAGGTCCCTTCCAACCCTACCAACTATGAAACTATGAAACCCGTGGACCCTGCCTGCACTGGGGGAACCCCAAAGCAGTGATAGCTTTTGATCACCCTGGCACATGAGCAGCCCCACTATTAGGGAGCTGATGAGAACAATGAAATGTCCCAGAGTTGGGATGGAGCTACAGAGCTTCTGTGCCAATGGCGATAGCTTTCTATGGATGCTGGCAGATCAGGGATATCTGAAAACAAAGTCAGAGCCATCCTGCTCTCCTCTCACCCCCTCAGTGACAGAATGATCCAGGGTGGATCTGTGAGGCAGAAGGTCTCGTGTGTACCAGACTCCTCTAATCAGTGTATACACATCTCAGGCCATCTACTATCCAACCTTGTGAATTAATTTGGGGAGAAAGTTCATAACAGACCGTTCAAAGTGAACTGGGTACTAATGATGAGGCCAGGAGAAACCCTGATCACCTGATGGCGGACTACAGTGCTCTGGGCGGCGTGCTGAAGGAGTTCAGTGCACAGGTGGTATTCTCTTCCATCCTACCAGTGAACGGACGCGGAAGACGGCATGAGAACTGCATCCGAGAGACCAACTGGCGGCTTCGGCAGTGGTGTCTCGAGGCAGGCTTCGGATTCCTGGACAACGACCCGCACATCACGACAAGGGACATGCTCAGCTGGGATGGGCTTCACCTGTCCCCCAAAGGTAAGCGTGTGTTTTCTTCTAGGTTGGCGGATCTCCTCCGGCGGGCTTCATGGGGGGGGGGGGAAGAGGAGGGGGGGTGAAGCTGTGGACCACCAAACCATGTGGCACCCACAAGGACAGCCCAGCCTGAAGAAAGAGAGCATTGGGAACCTGAAAGCCATGGGGAGGCCAGCACTATGACACAGGTAAGAAACGAGAAGGTAAGAAACAAAGGGCCCCTTGGGACTCAGAGTGGGGGGGCAGCATAGGCACCAGTCGCAGGGCTCAAGTGCCTATATACTAATGCTAGGAGCATGGGAAACAAGCAGGATGAACTAGC
>NW_005842139.1:597159-597961 GCF_000455745.1 Alligator sinensis
AATATGCATCTAGCTGGGGTCATCTAGACCCAGCCCTCTTCCCTGCTTATGCAGGGGGTCGGACTCAATGATCTATTGAGGTCCCTTCTGACCCTAACGTCTATGAATCTATAAGTAAATCCTGATCTAATTCAACTCCAAGTTTCCTTTCATCCGCTATTAAAACACTGGGGGGAAAAAACAAAGCAGTTGTAATTGGTGCACCCTTTAAATGTGTGCTATTGGACTTGCCCCCACACCATAGATGGTCTTTTTGTTTATTTTGACTGTGTTTATGTGGTCCTGGTTTCTCAAAGTGGAAAGCAGTACAGAGTTTGACCATATTTGCATCAGCTCTATTATTTGAGTCTAGCTTGTGATGCCATTAGCAGCAATACAAGGAGATAAAATAAGAAGGATGCTGTAAAAGAGAACCCAAGGCCCATTACTTGGAACAATGATGGGGGAGGAGAGGGGACAGTGTCACAACCCAAAGGGTGTGATTTTTGTTTTTGTGTGCTTCGGCACTGCTAAATTGTTCCCGCTAAATTATAGCTTCTTTGCACGGTGGAGTTTTCTGCTGCAAAAGAGAACCCCGGTGCAAGGGAGAATTTCCCACCAATTTGAAGCTTTCTTTGCAGGGTGCATTTCTTTGTTGCAGCACAGAAATGCTCGTTGCAAAGAGTTCCCGCCATTTGTATGCTAATTCGAGTCCCATTATTGGCCAGTTCTAAATTATTCACACGTGGCGGCTAGTGATTGGCTTGCTAACCGTATAAAAGGCTTGAGTGGTTTCCGCCCAAGTTGGAGGACTCCACGAACA
>NW_005842139.1:597981-606538 GCF_000455745.1 Alligator sinensis
CGCGGCGGATCCCTATGGACCCAACGCATTTCAAGCAGGCAACAGAGGTCTGATCAGCCTCTGGCCTCTCCCCGTCGCTGATAGATTCCTAGACGTATCCCTCCCTGCGCGCAAAAGAACCGGACCCATGAAGCCTAGCAAACTTCGTGTGGATGAGCGAGCAGAAGGACCCACGGAGCCTAGGAAACTTCGTGTGAATTTATTCAGAGCTCTTTTGGATGAGTACTTTCTTCGGTTGACACAACGGGCTCGCGTGTTTAGAGCCCTCAGCCGGATTGGGCTAGAGCTCACGAGTTTAGAACTCTTGTCCGCCTCTCTTCTTTCCTGTCTATAACCGCAACTCAAGCAAGTTTTCCAGCCTACACCATGACCATCTTTGGTGTAAGTAAACAATCTTTAAAACTACTGCTACGAGTCTGTGCCTAATTCTAGCTTGTCGCGCCCCTCCTCTCTGACCCCGCGTGCCCGGGCTGCTGGCCACAGCCCGTGTAGAGCACAAAAAAGGGCCCGGCATGCACCCGGCCTGCACAGACAGTAACAAGGAGCCAGGGCTCCTGTCACTTTAAGAAGATGCAGCAGGCTAAGCCAGCTGTGTTGGGCCACAGCTGCATGACCGCACGCTGGCCTTAATTAAAAAAGGTAAAACCCCTGTGTGGGGCTGGGGAAGGCACATGCTAGAAAGATGGTGGGGTCTCCAGGCATATAAGCCCAGGGCCTGAGCCAGCATGGGCCATCAGACCCTGGAGGCTACAGGGAGAGGAGCTTCCCCAGAGAAGCTGACTGTGGGAAGCAGTGCCCAGAGATATCCAAGCTACCCAACAAGGGTGAGAGTGGGCCTGGCCCTGGAAATTAGTTTTGGTGGGATATTGACTGACAGCAGAGACAAACTCTGTAGAAGCAGTTGCATATATTTCAGTTGTGCTGTACATTTATTTTGGTTGAACAACCGGAGGACTGGGAGTGGCTGCAGGGATGGAGGAGATCATGTGCAGAGTACCTGCTGTACAGATGAGGCCTGAAGAGCCAGGGCCCAAACCAGTGGACCTGGGAGGAGGGGCATCAGTTAGGGGAAAAGGGGTTGAGGCTGAACAGGTTGGGGTCCGGTGAGCCCAGCACTAGTCCAGGAAGAGAAAGGAGACTTGGGGTTCAGGTCTGAACTCCAAGCCAGATAGGCCAGGGTGAGTCCATAAAGAGGAAAAAGGGGACTAGAAAGAGCACAAGGAGTTCACCAGCTTCTAAAGGCAGCCTCCTCTCTTTATTATCAACATCAAGGCATGGCAGACAACATCTCAGGGGAAGTCCCTGAGAGGCAGAAGCAAAGACTAGTCAGGACTAAGATGGGGGTGCCATGGCAGCCCTAGGGTATGTCCTGTCACAGATGCATAATCAACACATGAGAACAAACACCTGCGGGGCCCATAAATGTGTTTAAAAATAAATCAATAAAAGCTTTTTTCAGAAATGCCTTCTGAACATCTGGTGCCCAAATGTGGCAGCACAGAACTTAAAAGATGAGGTTTGTCAGTGTGCCTTCCAATGAATCAGACTGCTATGCTCAGGAGTCCTTGTACAATGATACTCATTCTTTACATTTCTGTCTCTTTCCCACCCTCCTCCCCAGTGAAAACAATGGTTAAAGTAGATTTTAAAAATCCACAGAAATGAAAAAAGCTCCTATACACTGAGAGTTGATGTGGCAATCTGTCTTTAAATGTGGGCACTCATAGCTCTGTTTGAAACCTGTTCAATATTGGATAGCCTTTTTCTGGGACAAATGAGTCTGCTGTAAGTTTTTACCAAGTTATAAAATTTTCAGCATCACAATAAATTGTGAGACAAGGAGGAGAGGAATTCAATTTAACAAGGAACTTGTAACTTTTCATTGAAGGAGTGCTTAATCGTGGGACAAGGCAGAAAGAGTGAGAAGTACGGTGAACATCAATATCTTATCCCCTTCTTTCTGGGCTGTCCTTGGAGGCTTGTCCATAATTTACTGTCCCTGGGGAAATTTAGCACAAGTGCAGCAATTTTTCCTTTCATTCTGCTGATGGACTAAGCTAGCCCCAGAAAAATAGCCACATCCATGGATATTATTTATACAGCAGAGCATGTATTATTTTTACCTTCAGAGGATCACATTTTGATAGTAATACTAACTGTGCGCGCGCGCACACACAGGCAGTGAGATCAATGCTAGGGGTCAATAATTCTATTTCAAAAGCAGTCCTACTGCTATTTGAAATGAAACAAAGTAAAGCCTAAAGTAATAGAATATGACAGAGTCACATTCACTGTCATCCTCCAAATATGGAAAGAAATATGTTTCTACACGAGGAAATCCTAGCTGGCAAGTCAGGTCTGCTCTTACAGTAAACAAGACTGCACATAAGTAATGGATCATTCCTGTGTTTAAAATTTGCCTTTTTCAGTTACCATTAATAAGATCTCAGACGTTTAGAAGTTTCTTTTCTTTTTCTTTTTCTTTTTCTTTTTTTTTTTTTGTAGTCTGAAGAATGGGCCCATCACATAAGCTCTCAAGCGTAATTCAGATCTTTTATTCTCTATGTAGGTTTTTCATAAAAGCAACAATATTCATAGATTCATAGATATAGGGTCGGAAGGGACCTTGCAGATCTTCTAGTCTGACCCTCTGCCCTGGGCAGGAGAGAAAACTGGGCTCAAATGACCATAACTAGGTAATTGTCAAGCCTACTCTTAAAGACCCCCAAGGTAGGAGCCAGCACTACTTCCCTTGGAAGTTGGTTCCAGATCCTAGCCGCCCTGGCTCTGAAGTAGTGCTTCCTGATGTCTAGTCTGAATCTACTCTCTAACAACTTATGGCCGTTATTCCTTGTTACTCTGGGAGGTGCTCGGGGGAACAAGGTCTCACCCATTCCCCGCTGGACCCCCTAGTAAATTTATAGATGGCCACCAGGTCCCCTCTCAGCCTTCCCTTGTGAAGACTAAACAGGTTAAGGTCCCATAGCCTCTCCTCATAGGGTCTGCCCTGCTGTCCCTGGATTATGTGAGTGGCCCTCCTCTGGACCCTCTCAATGCTGTCCACATCCCTCCTGAAGTGCAGCGCCCGGAACTGGATGCAGTACTCCAACTGTGGCCAGACCAGTGTCACATAGAGGGGGAGGATCACCTCCTTGGACCTGCTTGTGATGAATCTGTGGATGCATGACAAGGTGTGGTTAGCCCTACTGACCATGTCCTCACATTGGCGGACCATGTTCATCTTGGAATCGATAGTGACTCCAAGATCTCTTTCTGCCACTGTGCTTTTGAGAAGGGAGTTCCCCAGCCTATAGGTATGCTGCTGGCTTTTACTGCCTAAGTGCAGTACCCTGCACTTGTCAGTATTGAATCCCATCCTATTCTCATTTGCCCAACCCTGTAACTTGTCCAGGTCCAGCTGTATCCTGTCCCTCCCTTCTAGCATGCCCAACTAGTCCCTGTATAGAACATTGATTAAATAAAGGAATAATCTATAAGCAATCATGGTGCATTTGATAGTAAAATTATCAATACATGTTGTTATGCTGGAGACCTGTAGGCGATGCGTAAGTGCTGATAGTGGAGGGGCACAACTCCACATCACTACCACCACCCCTGCTACCACCAAGCATTGGGTCTGTTCAGGCTACAACTCCACACCCTACCATTGGTGCAGAAATCATGCCGCCACTGCCACTTCCACTGCTAACAGGCCCTGGCTCCAGGCAGGTTGCAGCCCCATGCAAAATCTGGGAGGCGAGGCATGTGTCCCCCCCATACCCTCTCCTGTTGCATTGCCTACGTAGAGACCATTGTTGTCTCCCAGCAAATGTTTCTTTGATCTCTTGAACAATCATAAACATCGATGAAGTTGACAAGCTTTATTAGTTGAATTCCATATCAGCTTTCCATTATTTTCACCGGATGGATATCTTGCTAACTAACTTTCCTCTTTGGAAGGTGGCATGCCATTATCATAGCAGCATGTATGGGGATATAGGTAAAGCAGGTGATGAGTGCCCTTCATTCAAGCTAAATGAAAGAAGCAATTAAAGAGCCTTTTAAAATATGATGGCTGGAACAATAAAAGTCACATCCCAAAGCACTGGTTGGATTCCAAGCCTGGCCAGTTTCCTTGGAGACCAACTGTAAATGCACAGACCTTGGCATTTATTGGTTGGAAATGTACGCGTCTACAGGATAGAATGATAAAAGAAATGGTGACAGTAGCACTGGTAGAACAGGCCCTGAAAGCCATATGTGCAGAAAAAAACATTATTTCCTTTGGGCAGAATCCCTGCTGGACAAGCAGGCTTGGCAATAGTAAGCAAGGCAACTATCCCTTGCAGATTGCTCTTAGTATGCTCAGAAGTTTGGACTTTGTACCCATTCTTGATGAAGAAACTGGAGAGCAGCAAAGAAATATTCTCACATCACTTTCTCCTCCTAGACAAAACAATCTGCAAAGCTTCGAATACTAAATACATTTTTAGCAGAAGCATTCTGTAGGCTAGTAGATAAAGATTTTAAGCCCTGGGTCAATCAGTGCAATGATTCGGGGATATGCACGTGTTTAGAAAATATACGATGATCAAACAATTCACTTTTCATTGGTCACTGAGGCAGGAGTCAAGTCTACTTACCCAGAGATAAAAGGCTAATGCATTCATCAACTGTTTTACCTATCTCTCTTCCTGTGCTACTTTCTGACAGTGGCAAACCACCTTTCAAGGAAGAATGCTGATTAGCAGGACATGCATCCTGACAAAATAATGGGAACACTGATATGGAATTCAGCCGATAAAGAATTAAAGGATAGGAATATAATTAATGCCAATCAACGTGGATTTGTGGAAAATAGGTTTGGTTTTGTCAACATTCTCTGAGATGACAAGTTTGGTTGATAAAGTAAATGGCAGAGATGTAATGGATTTCTGGAAGGTGTTTGACTTAATACTGCACAGTTTTATGATAAAAAATTCACTTCAGTGAAGCCCCTGTTAAGTGACAAATGACTAACTGACAGAGATCTCAAAAAATAGTCATCATGAAGGATCCTCGTTGAATAAGGGTGCTTCTAGTGGGTTCCTGTAGGGGTCAGCACTACCCCAAATTTATTCATCATTTTCAACAGTGATCTAGAAAGAAAACGTGGATTGCTGATAAGATGTACAGATATCTAGTGAAATGGTGGATACTGTTGAGGACAGGACATTCATACAGAGCCATCAGGATCCACTGGTAGTTGGGAGACATGCAAATAATATGAGTTTTAATCCCATCAGTTGCAAAGTAATCCATATAGGAATGAAGATGAAGACCACTGCTACAGAATGGGGCCCTGTAGGATAGAAAAGAGTGGAGGGGATCATAGCGTATTAGCAGCTGAGCATGAGCTTCCAGTGAGATGCTGTAGCAAAGATAAAATACCAGGACAAACTCAAATGAGAAATTAGGTGAGGTGAGGATAATTAACCATTGAACCAAGAAATTCTCAAGCTCTTGAAGTCTTCAAAATCAAGACCAGATGCCTTTCTGGAAGATATGCATGAGCCACATGCAAGTTTGACTTTGGCCATAAAGAGTTGGGAGCTAAGCACAGGAGCATGTAATTTAATGGCCTACGCTACACAGGAGGTCAGATGAGATGGTATAAGGGTCCCCTCTTACTTAATGCTACGATATTGTTGAATTCCAGAAATAAATTTGTATTGAGACTGAATTTGTTCTCCTCTAAACAGGAGAAGGAGCCTGCTATCTAAAAAATGATATAAATGGTATGGCCCTAAAGAGAAAGTTTCCTTCTGCCTGCATTGCACAGTCTGCTCACACACTGAAGGCTTATTTTTCAATATAATTGATCCCTTAACCTTCATGGGCTTAAACACACACAGTCCCATCCAACTGTTAGAAAATTAAAAGAACAATTTCTCTTTACTTTTTTAAAGGTGGCCAACTTAGAACAACAGAACATTATAAGTTCTAACAACTTTAGATTCCCACCTAAAAAGATAAGATTTCCCTCTTTGGAATTTCCAGAATGTCTATTATTTAATCTGTTATTTATTCTGTTAAAGTTCTGTCTGCTTTAAGAGCAAAAGGATTAATGGTTTCAAATTTCAGTGTGTTGACCTTTATTCTACATTAAAATGCTTATTTGAGCATTCTGCTATGGTACCAGGAAGCTTTTCTCTAATGAAAACTGTAAGGGATAGAAAGTTTAACTCCCACATGCCTGTAAAGCAAGTTATTTTCTAACAAGTGGCTATTTTCTTCCCCCCCCAAAAAATCTATACATACTCATATAAATATACACATACACATTACTGTTATGTCAATATCTGGCTACTGTTATAGCTATATATATATACATTATATAGCTCTAACAGTGTATATACACACACACACACACACACTCTGGGTGTTTATACACCCAGGAAATATTTTTTGCCCTTTCTTGCACTGCAACAGCACAACTGTTTGCACAAGCAGGTTTTCCAGATGCCTTAAAAGTCTTTCTGGCGCATTAAAGTAAAATGCCTCGGATGTCGTTTAGTTTGGCTCGCCGTGAATTAAAGCGTCGCATTCATGAATTCATTGCATGCAAACACAAAGGCACTCAAAGACATGTAATGAGCCTCTTTGTCCAACAGATGGTGCTGCAACTTTTTTGTAGTTCACCCCTTTGAGTCACTTCTGCTTTTTTTTTTCTTGTGCTGTTTGCCAGCTCCCTGCTCTCACAGCTGGGAGCACAGCATGGGGTAGAGGACCCCAGATTGGAGGGGCATCACTGGACTGTCTCACCTCTCCTGCAGCACTGGCCAGGGACTGTGCTTAATTCATTCAAAAACCTAATGCGTGCAAACACTGATGCAATGTTCCAAAGTTTAATTCTTCAAAAACCTAGTGTGTGCAAAAACTGATGTGCCGCTCCAATATAAACAAGTTTAAATTTTATAAACTTATTTAATTTAATTAACCCCTGTGGTGTGTACAGATGCCCTATATACATATATACAACTCAAGAAGCTCACTATTTATCTTTTCTGACCGCTTGATCAAGATCATTGCTGATACAAGACATACATGGGACATAGTCATATTGCATTTAAGATATAGAAACCTGGATAGCCCATGCAAGTGCAGAGAGGGAAGTGTTGCCATGGAAATCACCCCTCTCAGAGGTGTTGCAGTTGCTGGCAAAACACAGCAGTGGTGATGGAGGAGATATGATAGATTTTACCAACCTTTTAAGCCACCTCCGTGGAAGCTTTGACTAAAAACTAAAGGTGCCTGCCACTGAAGGAAAATGGAAGGAGGGAAGCCAAAGCATCAATTCCTTACCTACAAAGCAGACACTACTTGTGTAACTGCAGCTCTAAAGAACGATATAGCTGGAACACCAGTAGGAAGCAAACAAGGACAAAAACCTATGAATGAACTTAGCCTGAGTCAACACAGGCTTGGGTCTAATGAGTAAGGCTAGGCAACTAGTATTTACTCTGAGCCATAAAATTAGCGCACACACAAAAAAATGCTTAAGGGGTTCTTAAAAAGCCACTCAAAATAGATGTTTTGCTCGGGTTTGGGACGGTTGAGACAAGTGGAGACATTAACTGTTGCAAACTTCTACCAGCACTTTAACTGCACTTTCCAAAGCAATGAGCTATTATTAACTTAATGCGAATGCTAATGGTCTAACAAGCATGCGGGCTATCAGACATTCTGATTTTATTTTCTTTTGTTAAAACCTGAAGGAATGGCCCGTCGTATTAGCTTGCAATACTATTTCAGATATTTAATCCTCCTCTTCCTCTTGCGTTTCAAAAGTAGTGATTCCTGCCCACTACTTGCAAAGAATATTTGTAGGTATTTACCCTCAGGAATTGGGTCCAGGCTCTGAATCCCAAGGGGATGGTGGGCCTCCTTTGAACCCCTGACTTGGGTGACTAAGCTCTGGAGAAAAGCAAAGAGTTTGGGCACCCCTGTGCTTAGCATCTCTTACTGGCTAACTACAGGAAGTGTTTTGGACTGCCCTGAAAGAGGTATTACTGTCCCTTTGTGCTGCGCTGAACTCTGGGGTTTGGATTCTATCTGGAGGCCATGGGCCAAAAATTTCAACGTTGCTTAATTGTAGGCAATGAAGATATTTGTTTGGACCTGGCCCTTAGTTTCTCTGGATTCAAAGACCTACCTTTGGACTATATAGTCCAGCTGTGTAACTGAGACCAGAATTTGCCCCAGAGAGCCTGCAAAGAACAAAGGCATATGCATAGTTAGTAAGATAGCTACAAGTCAAATATTACAGCAGCATTAATTAAGACGGCGTAGAACTGAAGCAGTTAAGAACTTCCTGGATCTTTGGCTCGTTAAAGCTGGGGGGAAAGGTGACAGAAGAAAGGAAAGAGTGCTACTGCAAGGAAATTACCTGCTGTGAAATAACAAAGATGAAGTTTTAGGAGGAAAAGGAAGCAGGAATTTGCAAGCAAGGCTATATAGTTTAAGGTAAAACAGGAAAAGGCGTAGGTAAAATGGCTTTGGGATGATGTGGAGCGTG
>NW_005842139.1:606548-635633 GCF_000455745.1 Alligator sinensis
AGTAAACAACAAATATTTTGCCTGACACAGCAGAGAGAGTTGCATAGAAGTGAAAGACAATAAAGACAGTTTGGCAATTGCTGGATGTTGCTATAAACCTTCAGGGTAGTTACAGAAAGTAGATCAGGAAATGTCTTTACAGATAAAAGAGGCCTGTAAGAAAGCCAGAACTTTGATCGCAAGGGGTTTTAATTACTCAGATATTGATTAAAATAACAACTATGCAAAAAAGCTAAGCAGGGGAACATTTTTCTAGAGGCAGATTTCCATTCTTACACGGTTAGTTGAACAGGCTGCATCGTCAATGGCAATTCAGGGTCTAATCCGTACAAAGATGCCACCAAAGAATAATTAAATAAGACTGAAGTTAAGACTTGTCTAAGATTTTGTGATAGTATCATTAGATTGGAAATGCTCACGAGATTCAAGGAAACAGAGCTTAATTTTCACTTTATGAAAGCAGAGTTGGAAGGAGGTGAAAATCCTCTCGAAATTTAATCTATGTTTGATTTTTTGTTTTGTTTTCCATATCGAGGCAATCAGTGAAAGAACTAATAGAAAATCGTTGTGGGTAAGACTGAAACAAATTGTAGAGAGCTCAGTACAGCTAAATTAAGGACAGGACCAGGACTTCCTGCTCAGTTTCATTAATATATACCCGGGTCTGGCCATCGTTGGAGTAAATGGAATTTTTGCAGCTGATTTCAATATAAGTAGGACTGAGCCCTCACTGCTTAGACCCTAATGAGCTTAACTGCTACCCTACAACAGGAACTGATTTAAGCAAGTGCTACACTATGTCCCTAATTCAGGCCTTTCTAGTTTAAGAGTACTAGTCTTGATTAGTATCAGTATAAACAAGATCAAAATCTGGCACAAAACCTTTAATTCATGAATGGTAAAAACCCTGCTTTCAAAACACAGGTCATTTCACTCAATGAGTGATGGGGGGAATGACACATTCAATTTTAGTACCTTAACAGGTTAATTGAACCTCCAAATAGAAATAGCAAATATCATTAAAATATCTCTAACGTAAGTGTATAGCTACATTAACACATTATACTGAAATTGCAACGCGTCCACTGCTCTGCAGTAACCCGATGTCTACCCACATTTACCATTTGCTAAGTGAAAGCTAAACTAGTGCAGCTCACCTAAGTGAAACATGACTGAGTTATAGTTTCATTCATTACAGAGTAAGTGCAGGCAGACAGAAAGTTATCCTGGAATAGCTGATGTGGGAAAGGTCCTTGCCCCTTTTAACTCACTGTAATTTGTTCATTTTTCCATCCTCAACACACTGCCTAGAGATTTCCAGTGCTCAGGATGTCTGGAATTACTGGAACCGTGGAGTGTCTTGTTGCAACTTTAATATTACTGCTTCTGGTCTGTATTCATCTGTCTAGGTATCTAAATGGCTCCCACATCTACTTTGTAATCATTTCCACCCAAAATACAAACAATTACAAATAAAATAGATTGTAAAGTTATTCAAACTTTTCTGAACTGCAGAGTTTATGGCTCAGTTGGACTGAAGTGCTGGATAATATTTGAGTGAGTTCTTATATGAAATGGTACTCTCATTCCCCATGAATATCAGTTGGCTGACAACATTTCAGCCCCCAAAAATTGAGGGTATAGACCAGTGGTGCTTAATCTCCACCCCACGGGTGAGACCCAGCTTGCAGAACCATGTCATCTGGCCTACAGGGCTCCTCATGGGCATGGAAATTTGGCAGTGAAGGAGTGGTGGCAACTAACACTGCCATTGCACACCCTTGCCACCAAATTTCCAAAGCCACTGCAGGCCTGCACATGCAATCTGGCCACGGCGCCTGATGAGAAAATGGGGCTGAGGCCTGGGCCAGCCCCTGGCCCTCCATCTTGGATCAGGATCACAAACTGGATTCAACCAACAAACTGACTGCAGGACACTCATCAGGCCTAGATGGCCAAAAGGTTGGGCACCACAGATGTAGGCAGGTATAACAATTATATCAATATTTTAAAAGGTCATCTATAGGTCATCTAGTCCAACACAGAACTGGCCCCAACGAGATCATCCCAGCAAAGGCTTTGAGGTTTTTAAGACATGGCTAGACAAAGGATGAAGGTTCAACAACCTCTCTGGGTAACCTGTTCCAGTGTTTTACTACCCTCCTCATAAGAAAGTTTGTCCTAATATATAAAAACTCCCTTGCTGAAACTTGAGATCATTGGTCCTTCTTCTGCCATCGTCCTTCTTCTGCCATCTGCCCCAACTAAGATCAGTCAAACTCCATCCTTTGTAACCACCCTTCATCTAGTTGAAGGCTGCTTTTGAATCCCCTCTCAGTCTTATCTTCTCCAGACTAAAGGAGCCCAGGTTCATCAGCCTTTTTTTATAAGTCATGTGCCCCAGCCCCGTCATCATTTTCACTGCCCACTGCTGGACTCTCCAATTTGTTCACATCTTTTCTGTAATGGGGGGGATCCAAAACTGGACACAGTACACCATATGCCGCCTCACCAGTGCTGAAAAGAGGGGAAGAATCACTTCCCTTGATCTGCTTGCAGTGCTCCTACTAGTGCAGCCCAAGATGCTGTTAGCCTTCTTCGCAACAAGGGCACACTGCTGGCTCCTATTCAGCTTATTGTCCACTGTCACCCCCAAGTCCTTTTCTGTGGAGCTGCTGCTAGCTAGTTGGTCCCCAGTCTGCACTGGTGTTATATATATGATATGACTCTGTAGCAAAACAAATCTGGCAAAACTTCTCTAACTAACCCTGATCCATCCAGGGTCAAAGCTATAGCAATTTAGCCCATGTGTATCACAACAAGGTCATACAACCATAATAGTTAGATCATAACAGCAGCTGCATGCTCCCAAACTGTGGCTTCTCCTGCCCCTTCTAAGGCAGTTGTATACAGTAGTCCCTGCCTTGAACCTTCAGGTCTCATATGTATTTGCAACAGGTAAGTGGAAAATAGTAATGTTGAGTCATCACAAATCATAATCTAGAACTTTAAGAAGGAAGGTAAGGAAGAGGCATATGTCTGAACACAAGTATTTTCTCTTTGAAGAGGAAGAAAATATCCCAGGTGTATCAACTATTTCCCTTTGTGAAATACTAAGTGTTAACAGAAATCAAGTTCTGTCACAGTCTGAGACTCGGGTGATGGTCCAAGAAAAGTATGAGATTTTTCTTTTGTGACATCTTTTTTTGGACCAACTGCATAGTTGGTAGAAAGGTCTGACAAGTTTTTAAACACCCTTCCTCAATTCTGCCTCAATTCTGAGAATCTGGGCATCCAAAGTTTAATACTGGATGATAAAAATGGCATACATATATCATGAGGGGTTTTTTGTTGCTTTCTTTTTTTTTCAAAAGAGAGAGAACGTGAATTTGTGAAGTCTACTGTGAGATTATTGGAAATTCCCTGGTACCAGACCAGATTACAGAGAACAGAGTGATTCAAAGCTTTGCGTCCTTATCCAGAAACAGCAAGAGTATGCAATTTTTTTTTCCAAAACAACCCATGATCTGAAACCACAGATGAATTAGAAACAGCCAACAAGTCTACATATCAACAGGTCTTATATTCTTGGTCATCTCCTAAGATATTTGGAAATATACGGCAGTGGCGGAGCAAGGTAAAAGCTGATATGTTTGAATTTCTAAATGTACTTTGTTAAAATGTTCTTCAGGATTGATTGCTGGTCCATACTGGAAATATATGTACATGACAGGGCATGGTAGACAAATGTAATTGTAAACAGAAACTGTTGGACAGAAAAATGACTCAGAATAAAGAAATCAAATGTAAGGTAACCTTCCTAACTGAAGAAAGTAATCAGACCTGAAGACTGAGTAATCATCAGAAGACTGAATTTTGAAACATAACATATTAAAACAGGAGGATTGTTTAAATAGTAAGTGAAAGCACAATCTATCTTAGATTTACAAATGACAAAGAAATTGAAGACAGGACAAATAGTTAAGAGTGGAATAACATCCGGAGTGGGGGCTGGCAACCTTTTACAAGCCGTGGGCTGGAAAAACCCAGTCCCGGTCCAAATTGGGCTGGGTGGCTTCTGCAGTGCATCAGCAGTGGGAGGCTTTCCCTCTGCCCAAGCTGGGGCCAGATAGCTGGGAGCTGTGCCCTTGGCACCACTAATTTCCCCAGCCCTCAGCCAGTGAGGACCTGTGCTAGGGCCAGGTATTTGCAAAGTGAGTCTATGTTGCCACTGCTTCTCCCCACCCACCCTCGCCCTACCTGGATGCAGCTGCAGCACAGCTGGAAGCTGCCCAGCCCCCAGCATAGATCCCCACTGGCTTGAAGCTGTGCTTGTGACACAGCTGGGGGAAGAAGGGGAGTAGAAACAGCACAAACATAGTTTGCAGACACCTGGTCCTGATCCAGTCCTCCATGCGCTAGACACTGTGCTCGAGCCACAGCCGGAGAATGGGAGATGCCACAGTGGTGCGGGCACACATCCTAACCGCCTGGACCTGGCATGGGCACAGGCAAAGCCCTCCAGCTCCATGGGTGAGATCCAGTGGTGCAGCAGGCTGGATCCAGCCCATGGCCTCTACATTGCCAACCTGGATCTAGAGGGATTTGGATCCTTTAGGAGACCTGGCCAGTAAATGGAAAATTCAATTTACTATATGACAGACCAATGCAAAAGTGCCTGTGGGCAATAACAACTCACAAAGCTTTACAAGAATAAAGAGCCATTATACATCTAGGTGAATAAAGGTAATATTTTGTAACTCTTCGGTATTTTTTATCCAACAGCTTAAATTTGCAAATGTTAATTAACTGAAACTCACAGCAACCTCTATGAGGTAGTATCCCATTTTATAAATGGGAGCTGTGTTCTGCTACAGGTCATGTAGCAATTCAGAGCTGCAAATACAATTCAGACTTCCAGGAGTCTAACTGCACATTGTAATGCTTTTTCCCTGATGAAGGATAACGTCACATACCCGGCAGACCAGGCTGGAGGAGTTAATCTAGATTTATCTCCTGCCATGTGGAGAGTGGGAAAAGAAGTGGAAATACCAGAACTTCAGTAAGAGCTAGAGAAAGAGGCTGGCTGAAACTTTAAATGCATAAAGTTTCAAGCAGCCTCTTTCTCTAGCTCTTATTGCATATAATAAATATAAAATATATAATATCTAATAAAAAATAAAGAGACTTGAAAGGAGATTGCATAAAAAAGAAAGCAGGGACTGGATGGGTTCTACCTACAGTTTATTCACACCGAAATGCAGGACAAAATATTCTCGGTGTAAGTAAAAGTAATAAGGGTGAGTAAAAATAATGAATCGTGGCAATAATGTCCACGCGTTCTGGAGTGATTTTAAAGAAATACCACTCTTTGGCACGGTGTTGAAAATTTTAAAGTACTCCTGCAGTTATTTTAAGTGTATATATCTGTTAAAATTCACCAACCATAAAAAAGCACAAAGACCTCCTTCAAAAAAAAAAAAATCAATCAATAAATGAATGCAAAATGTAGTCGTCGCTTTAAAAAAAATGGAGTTAAAACTAAATTTTAAATACGGCCTTGATGAGCGTGCAACCCTGCAAAACACAATGGAATCAATCTAGACAGCAAACGTCTTTTTTAATGGATACATAAGAAAAAAGGAAAAAAAGAGTACATTCAGCAGAGAAATAAAGTTCTACATTTTGTTCCAGCTATAAGACATCAGCACTGATGCCTGCTTCTTTTCTCACTTACATGGGCAGTAAAACTCCACTGACATCAACTGAGCTGCTCTGAATTTAGGCCGGGAAAAGTGACAGAAGAATGAGGTTCATGGTCTCTTCCCTGGCTCTTCACTCCTGTCCTCCCTACCAAATGCCTGTCCTGCCAGCGCTGTGACTGCTGCTTTTCAGGTCCATCATCTCTGCTTCTGGCTGTCGGTACTGACTGTACTCAGCAGGAGGAGGAGTGACATTATTTATAGGTGAGCACTGCTGGACCGTGACTCCCAGGGTATTATGTTCATCGTCTGTCCAATGCCGATGCCAGCTGCCAGAACAATTATTGGTGGATCCTTCTAGTGTGCTACTTTACTGCACAAGGGACATGCAATCACTGCCAGTTAACAGACTAATTTAGCTCGATTATTTATTTCCATTATAGTTTCTCCAATACAAATGTTCTTGAATACTTCTTGAATCTCTACTCTTTATTTCATTGCCAGCCCACTCAAAGCATTGTGCCACATATTCTAGAAGCCTACTTTGAATGTGTCACTATTTTTTGTGCGGGGCTCACCAAACATCAAAAATAGATATGTGCTTCAAATGTGTTCTTCAAGATGCAATTTCTCACTACTGCTCCCTGTTATCTCACCAAGTGGATGAGCCCTATTATGCTGCTGTGAACTTGCTGTTGTTAGTTAAGGGTCTCTTTTCCTTGCCATTCCTGTAAAAAAGATGGCATTCCAGTGGCTCTATTGATCAGGAACCAAACACAACAATTTCTGGGCTAAAAAGGGGATGTTTTTGGTTGGGAGACTGGTTGGTTGGTTTTGTTAGTTTAGCCAGGTCCCTTCACTTTCTCCTCTAGCTGAAAAGCAAGTGATTCTGTAAAATATGTAAGCTTAATAAATGCATTGGCATTCAATCGCTACGTTAACTAAGAAAGGCAAAATTACTTAAGAACTCGGTCTCCAGGATGTCAGGGAGGCCTGTCTCGCGCGCACCAATTATGCGCTCTCAGTTATTCTAATGGAAATCCAAACAAATTCTACTGAAATCAATGGAGATTTTGCAAATTTACACTAATGAAAGGGGCAGAATTTGACCCAGTTTTGGTCACAGAACACGCAAAAATAAGCAAGTCAGTGAAACAATTGCAGTGGCACCTTGTCTGGTGTGAGCCGTTAACACTTTAAAAAGATGAATTTCAAATGAACTTGTGAAAACCATTTCCTCCCTCATTTCTGGTCATTCCTCCAAACACAGAGCAGCAATGGTAACTATAAACAGTAATGTATATTTAGCCTGCAGTGTTATATAACCTGTCTGTTAACAAATGCAAGACACAAAGTAAAGTCATGTAACCCAACTGAAGCAGTTCGTACAGGAGGTTGATTTCCCTTGGGAACTGAAACATCAAGTAAGAAACTGAACCAGTTAAATATAACCTTTTTTAAAGGGCAAAAGAATTCAAAGGTAATCAAGGATTTTTTTTCCCTTAGAAGGGCATTTATAATTATATTCCACTTTTATTTATAACAAGCCTTTTAATGGTACAAAAGAACTCGGCAGAAACCAGGCTTCCTTTATATAACGAGATTCTGTCTACCCATGGTTTTTATATGGAAAACATCTTTGACAAGCTATGCACTGGTAGAGATGCATTCCCTTTAAGAATGGCGGGGTATATTTTCCAAGTGCTTCATGAAGATTTAGTCATGTGCCTCTCACTTGTGTTGAGGGAGACGTGAGAACAAAATCTCAGCCCCTTGCTTTGAAAGTATATCCCAATATGATCAGGTAGGCATATACAGTCATGTAGAAATTAGTTCTTAACTTCCATTATTATCTTAGGATAGACTGTGATTTTGGTTTGGTTCAGGTCTAATCATTTGTGAAGAAGGAAAACATAGCTGAAATTTGGCAGGTCTCAGTGCCTCATAGCTTTCCCGACTTGGACCAGCATCTGTGAATTAATAAGCCGAAATGTTCAGTTCAGGTAAAACATTCAGAGCTGGATTTCAAAATTCAGGAACACCCAGACCTGAAGTCATAAGACATCATTACAGGCCCAAGCTGAGTAAGCAATGGGGACTATGGAAGTGCAGCATAGAACGTGCAAGGGTTTGTATACTTTTGTGTCACCTGCATGTTCAGCAGCTGACCGACCAATCTCACACTTCCAGATCCTGTCCTTACACAGGTGAAAAAGAAAAAAATCCACTGAATCAGCAGGAATTGATGTGATTTTTTTTTCCAGGTTACAGAACAGCAGGATTTTTCCAGTAGGGATTTGAGATAGAAATGATATCAGGTCATCCAGTCTACCTCACCGCCCATGCAGGAACATCAATGATCACAGGTGCTACCAGGCGCAGAAATGCATAAGATGCTGCCCTAGCAGCACCACAGCAAGATGGGTAAAAGTAAAGGCTTGCTTGATCTCAAAATGAAACAAAGGACGTTCTCTTTGAGCGCTGCCCAGCAGACAGAAATCCACGGAGGGTTGCATGTGCACCTGCTCACGCTCTCAGAAGAGACGCTCTGCATATGCACAAGTGCAAGCCGGAGGTGATGGGACCAGCTATTTTTACTAAGAATGGGTAACCTGATGCGACATTAAGAAAGTAATATTAGAAGACACTTTAGACAAAATGCTGGAGGTTATTAATCACAGCGTTAAGGTTTCTGACAGGATGTTTTGATGAAAATAAATCTATTTTAAGTGACTGTAATGAAATACTAACTTGTTTTTGAAGGGCTATTAAGATGTTTTTAAGAAGTTTCAGATCAAAGACTCAGTTAAAGTAACCTCCATGTATAAAATATTTAGTACTTATTCAGTCACTTGAGCACTCAGGCATCTTGACATTGCAAAGCAGGGTGAGGGAGAAGGGAAAGTGAGTTTAAGTTAGTTTTCCCCAGTGGCATTTTTCATTTTTTATGTTAAACACCCAGACATGTAATTTTAATACAAAGGAGTCTATTCTTACACTGTACCACCTGTTATGAGTTATTTATGCACCTGCATGGATGGGGGAATAAACCTTTTAATGTGTCATTTCAGGGGAAGGTTTATCATGCTGTGATCAGCATTCATTTCCCAAACCCACATGCAGTCAGCAACCCCTTTGATGAACCAGTCAAACATGCTTAATCGTATCCTAAATATGGAGTAGGACTCTCTCTCTTGTTTGCCCAGGTCACAGAAACTGGCCATTATAGTGGGATCTTTAGACATAACATTTTGCTTCAACATTTCAGGTTCTTCATATGCTTGGCATTCACCTTCTCTTTCCAGTATCCATCTCTGCTACTAGTGGTCCCTTTATCCAAACCTTCACTCTTCCGACATCTTCTGTTAGTCCCATCCTTCAGGGAACGTTAGAAAATGGGAAAGGAAATGGGAAGCTACATTGGCTCAGGCTTGTTCAAATGCGATCGACGCTTGCAAAAGTAACTAAATCTGAACCCACCCAAAATCTGAGGGAATCCTAGTACTACATATCTGAAAACCACACCATGGGCCTTTGCTGAATCTCCTCAGTAACTAAAAAGGTAGAAGTGCCTATCAAATGAAACCTGATGAAAAAGCAATTTATTCCTGCATAAAAAAATTACAAAAAAACATACTTCCAGGATGACCCAATGCTGAAAAAAATCTTCCTTCTGCATAACCATGTAATCTGCTTAATCCCAGACAAAGGAGCTCTTCTGATTTATTAGCCACATGATAAACCCAGTCTGCTTTCTCTCAGCTCCACAAGCAAAGACGGCTTGTGAGGAACTTTCTTTTCACTGCCAACACAGCAAAGGTAATCCATGACTATCCCATAACATAACCAATCCACTTAAAGGCAACTAAAGCCTTTTATCCTCTTTGTCGTATGTGGCCCAGGGTTAGAGGTTATACTATCAAAAACACGAATACACTTTATATCTGATCTGCTATATATTATTAGTAGGGACCTACTTAATTCATGGTTTTGTGGATTTCATGGAAAACGTGATATCTGGAATTGTCCAAGAAATCCATGAAATCAACAACAACAACAAAAACAAAACTTAATAACAATAAAATCTTGGCTTCCCCAAAATGGCAGCTGCCCCCTTTTTCCTCCTCCCTCTGCTGGGAATCTCCATGCCAAGGGGTGAGGCCAAATGAAGGGCAGCCAGCAGTCAAGATGGTGGCTGCCCCCTCCTCCCTCCTGCCCCCTGGGACCTCTCTGCCAATCAGCACCGAGGGGCAGGGCCATCACGAAAGGACGATGGAACACACACAAAAGGACGTGATCAACACACAAAAATTGGTAAGTTCCCCCCATGATCTAGGTAGATCCCTAATTATCCGGCCTCTTGTTCTGATGGAGAATGATTAGACCCTTCTGTGAGATAAAACAACCCCTATTTGTTTCAGCTAGAGCTGCCTGGAAACTTGTTTTAGTGAAGACTCACTTCAAGAAACCGAACTTTTGACACTTACGACTTAGCTGACTTCTGTTATGTCGCAGGTCTTCCTCTTCTTGAGGAGGAACATGAAGAAGGTAGTAAAGAATGGACTCTAGGTATATCTAATCAGACCGTAGATGTTAGATGCTCTCATTACACATGCTGTCTCTGATAGTGTTGGCCATGAGATGTTGTTGACTCATCTAAATATGTCAGCAGGAGGCACCAGAACTGCACTAAACTAGTTTCTTTCAGGTCAAACTGGTCTTCCTCCCCTAAGCACCATGACAAGCACAGTCCCTTGAGGGTCTAATTTATCCCCCTCCCTGCTTTTATTTCACATTTATGAGCAATCCTTTAGAACATGGAACAACTTCAGCTCTAATACCAACATCTTGAAGACACACCAGTCTAGATATCTTGCAGCTACCACAGACATGGCTCTCTCATCAGTAGCACTGTGATTACAGAGGGTTGTAGTCCATCTGAAGATTACACTGACGTGAGCAAAGGAACAGTACTCAGAAGCAGTAAACAGTTTCAAGTGCTGGAAAGCCTCACTATTTTGCCATTTGTTGCAAGTGGCTTTTGCCTGTTCAGACTGTAAAAAGCCTATGGGTCACTGTGGACTCAAGAGTGACTCTAAGTCATCACTAAAAACATTCTCTTATGTCTTCTGGTAATTAGATGACTTCATCCATTCTTCTGAAAGACCTGGTCACAGTATCTCATGTACTCATCTCCAGGCTGGGCTGCACAACTCTTGTTCTCTCTTTCTAGACTAAAAATTCAACAGCACAACAAATACACAGTGCAGCAGTCCATCTCTTAAGCAAAGACAGCCATAACGAACATATTACATCACATTATACACCATGCTATGGCGAATCTAAGGACCTCCACAATTTGCTCTAAGTTTTGGTATCCAGCATGCAGACCATGACAAATTTGTGCAACCCCCCTCCCACATCTCCTGCAAGAGTTTCTCTACATGGGGTCATGTTACACATTAATTTTAGGCAGCTCCTGGAGCTCTTAACCTCTGAATTTTACAAACATTAACACCTGAAACTAGTTATAAGCACACTGTAGGAAGTTTAAAGTTATACCACGCTAAGGCAGATTTATCTCTGATCCATGTTACCCTGCTCATGTTCCATTAATGTGTGGCCACTCCCCACAGATTAGCTATGCAAGTGGCAGACCCCCAGCATCCCAGAATGCAGTATCCCCTCCCCCACCCTCCTGTTCTGTGTAGACAAATTGTCCACCCTGTGAACTCTACTGCCCTGGGGGTGGTTCTGCCACCAAGCCAACTACCCCTCCCACCCCTGAGGGTGCGACTTTCCCACTCCCAGGGGTGCGACCCCATCCAAACAGCCTGAAGATCACATGCCAGCTAGCCATGTTGCAGGGCACAGATGGGTCCAGGGTGGGATCTAGGGAGGGCCTTGGGGGAGAACAAAGTTGGGGCCAAATCAGGTCCCTATGAGCTGGGGCTGCCTTCCCAGGGCAGGTGCAATAGCTCCTCCAAAAGCACCTTCCCTCACCACTCCCACCTCCCAGCCATCCCAGGAAGCATGACCAGCATGCCTCACACCCTAATTCCAAATCCCAATTTATTAAAATATAAGACCTTCTTTAATTTATTTCCTCTTTATTTCTTTTTCCTTTTTTTTTAATGTTATTGTTCAGTGGCTAACTTCTTGCATTCATTCAGTGGCTGACTTCTGGCTGACCCTTCCCCTACTCCCATTTCCTTTCCACCTCCCATTTCATTACCCAACCCCATCCCATTAACTCTGCCTCCCAGGTTCATGTTCCCACCACCCCTACCCATCTCTCAGCCCGCTTTCCCCTTCTCCACTCCATCTAGAGCAGGGCTAGACGCATGTCCTAGCTCACCAGCCCTGTGGTGGCAACTCACAGCTGTGGCTCCCAGTCAAGCACCTGCTTGCCACTCCTCTAGTGGCAAGTCACAGTTATGCTGGTCAGAGAAGGTTTTTAGCCTTAAGGTGTGACTGTTCCAAACTTGAGCTAGCACTAACACGGATCAGCATTTGAGCAGCTCAAAGTACAATGTGTCACAAGGCCCATGGAAAAGTCAAAGTATGAATTTAAACGACACTAGCTACTTCATGCTAATTCCCCCTTGCAGAACTTGTGAGGTTGAATTAAATGTGAGATACTTTATTTTCAAACTACCGGACTGCCCAAATATATCTAATACCTGAAACCAGACTCAACATGACCAATTGTATAGGAGTGATCCTTACTTCCTGGGTAAACAAAACAAGGAATCCACCAAGTCAAGAAAAAGACATGTCCTATTCTATGTGCACCAAAAAAAAATCTGGTTTTCATGTTGCTTTGATTCCACTTTCATATAACTTCTTTAAATAACCCCTGAATTTCAATTACTGTTGGAAATGTAAGGTTTTGTGTGCTGCTGTTTATGAGGGGTTTCTTTTTGCTTTTTAGTAACGTTATGTACCAGATCATCCAGGTGAAAGAAGCTACCCTGGAATTGTTAACAGTAACATTATGAATGATGGACTATCCTCAGCCATATGGCTACTGGTTCATTATGTAACAGAATTCATTATAACCTACCACTTCTGGCATTACCTGCTAATGCCATTCTTGTTGTGCTCATTACCTTTGCAATGTTGAAATATTCATATTCTGGATTTGCATCTAATGCATGAGCTTGGTGGATGGCTTGATATGCCTCTCTGGAGTGCCAACATAACTCCTGCTTTACTAACACTATACCTCTACCTTCTATTTCAGTCTTCCGCTTTTAAAGTATAAAGTGCCCTAAATCAGTCATCCCTGATGTTTCTATAATTTTCCTATCAGACCTAACACCTTACTGGTCATTTTTCACTTTCAGTAAGCAAATGGGAAAAAGAGAGACCTTAAAAGCTTAAATCATGTGAATTCTGCAAAACTAGCAGAGTTGATTTCTAAATATTTCCTTAAATGTTACAGATCCGATTTTCCAAGGCTCAGTACCCACAGACGGGGCCAAATTTTCAAAAGAGCTCAAACTGTAGCTTAAATTGGAGCCTAGTGCTTTTGAAAATTCTGGATTGAGAACTTTTAGAAGGACTCGGGCTTTCAGCTCTATGAAATTACATGCTGAAGTGTTACGTGAGGAAATGAGATGAATCCCTCGAGCAGGGTGTACCATCTACAGTAAAGGAGAATGGGACCTCAGTTCTGTAATAGCTTCAGACATACACACCGGCATTCTCCCGTCTGCAGGAGCTCATAGTCTTGGGCTCTAACTCTCTGCTATAGACTTGCTGTCTAAACCAACTGCTTTATACACCAGTTTCCATCTGTGTAAAATGGGGGTGTCACTATGTATATAAGAAGAATGTGGTGAGCATTTATTCACTGGCGTCAATAAAACATTTGAGGGAAAGGTTCTATAAACTTCTGAATGCCTGTGGGTTTTTTACTTATGAGATTTCCCCTTCCCTGCTGGGAAAATGGGCAGCTTTACCAAATACATACAAGACTGGTTAATATTGTAATTCTGCCCAGCTTCGGTGAAATATTACTTAATGAAATTTTTTAAAAAGTTGAAACAACTATGACATATATGAATGCATTATTATAATCTACTTCAATGCAAGAACCGATGTAAAACTAAAAACATGAAAAAAAACCAACCCTATCTAATTCTCAGCTACTAGTCATCCACTTGAAACTTAACTAAATAACACCTGTGTGACAAATTGGGTTGTAGTGAATAGGGAATTCACAATAAAGAGTTTTAAAAATAAGGAAAATCTTATCTATGAAAACAATTTTGCTTTTGGGCATATTTATGAAAACAGATGTAATAACACGGATTATTCCCATGTTTCATCCTCTTGCAAGTTCCACATTTTTAGAATACTAAGTAAAACAGTCGGGAACAATAAATATTTTCACTAGAAAATTATGCCCAGAATCCCAAAGTATTCAGAGAGAAAACTTTTGACTTTTGGCCCATGGCTGCTTTTTTCTTTGAAAATGTCAACCTATAACCAAGACCTTTTCAATCATTATTCATTTTTCTCAGATTGTGCTCTGCTGCCACAGTATGGAGCTCAGCTGCTGTCTGCAAACATGAAAAGGGGGATTGTTGTCATAGAATGAAGTCCTTCCCATGTATCCCTGTGACTGGTTCCCCCATTTAAGACATATTTCTAAGAATATTTCCTAAAACATTTAAATACCACATTGCATTTTTCCCAGAGATACTTTCAAATAAATACCTATTGTTTTACATCAAAAGCCCGTGTGCTGCTGCTGATTAGTGTACAGCATTTTGGTTTGATGAATAATTTGTTCAGCGTACTTACCCGCATTCAAGACGACTTTAAACTTAAGACAACCCCCCCATAATTAGATTTTATACCTGAAAAATTATAGATGTGTTATAATTGTCCATGTATAGAATATATTAAATGGAAAGCCATCTCAAATTTATCCCCTCCTCCCCCCACCCCAATGCTGTGGCAGGGAAAGCAAAAGCAAGGGGCAAAAGACCATACCCCCTACCCCTTTCCACCCGGCCTCTGCCCATGTCTCTCCCCCTGTACCTGTATGCCCTTCCACTTGCTCCACATCTAGTTGCACCCCTGCTGCCTGCTCCCTACTTGCTAGGCCTGAACCTCCCCCCCCCCCCCACCACCCCCCCCCCCCCCCCCCCCCAAGCCCTACCCTCCCACTCCCCCTACCCCTCATACTGCTTGCCCCCCCTGCCACTGCTCCCCCTTCCCCCACCCAGGATGATACTTTGTACCTCTAAATTAATCAGAGATAATTCAAGTTAATTGTAGGCACGGGCAGAAGTTACTTTTTTTTGCGCAAACAGCCCCCTGAAAGTGCTCTTCAGCTGTGCTGTGACACATGTACAGCTGCAGAGAGCTTTTAAAGTGTGAAAAATGTTTCACACAGCCAAATGTGTGAAAAAATAACCCTCATCAAATGAGGGATCAGATAAAGGGACTCTTCTTTAGAGTGCCATAGGGAACGTGTTCCCTAGGGTTAATTTATCACACTTTCTGGTCTGGGGTGATGCAGCCCAGCCCCATTCCCAGAGCCATCAGCAAGAAGAAAGGGGAAGAGGGAGGAGGAAGTCAAGAGTAGGGAGCTGCCAGTTGAGGTTTGTCCGGCCTGAGCTGGAGGAAGGGAGGGTGGATCAGAGCACCACCCCCCTGGCTCAGGTCTCCCCCTCCCCAACCCTTCCCACTACAGCTCAGGCCAGGCAAACCACAGCCAGAAGCTTACTCCTGTTGGCTTCTTCCTCTCCCCTCTCCCCTGCCTTACTGCTGACAGCCCTGGAGTGGGGAGAGGGAGGGGAAGCTCCTCAGCTGGCTGCTCCCCTGCAGCCAGGCTTGATCCCCCCCATCCCTCCCAATGCAACAGGAAAATGACTGTTGGGTATGGGGGGGGGAGCGGGGGGAGGATGCTCTAATACATGGTGCTTTATGTAAAGCACCATGAATTAGAGCAGGGGCCTGCACATCTGTCAGCACCCTGTGAGTCATTCCAGGGCTAAGCCTGTCAGGCTCTGTGCTCTCACTGGTTACCAAGGGGCAGAGGCGCCATATTGCAGTTTGGAAGGACAGTCAGGACAGCCTCAAAGGAGACATCTCTTTACATCCTGAATGCCTAGACCTACCACACATTTAAACCCATGTACAGAAGGAAAGCCACGCAAGGCACAGCCCTTTACCAGTATAGCTTTCTAGAATCTGGTGTACAGCTACCGGAAGAATCAGGGGTATAACCATACTGGTGTAGGTGTTATGTGTCTGCTTCTATCCCAGAGAGAGCTGGCCTTAGGGAAAATGTCACTCTGCGGGAATTTGTATTTTGGCATTCCTCTAAGTTAGCGGCACTGCTACAGGCAGAGGCAAAGGCATGGCGCACCGTCTAGTGGGGAGGCGGAACAGTATGGTGTGTCAGGCAGGCGGGTAGACAGGCACTGCTGCTACTGTGCAGAAGCAAGGCAGGTGGATTGGAGCATGCACCACCCTGCCCGCACGTGCCCAGCCCGGATCCTTCTGAGCAGCAGTTGGAGGTGGGAGTAGTGCGCTGGGCTGGGCACTGCTCCTCCGGCCTGGGGTGGGGATCAATCTGGGGTGGTGTGGAGGGAAAGCAGTGCAGTGAGTGCAGGGTGTGTGTGTGTGAGTGTGTGCGTGCGCGCGTGTGCACATGTGGCATCCCCCTGACCACAGTGCCCTGGGTAGTCGCCCACCTGTAAAGCCAGCCCTGATCCCACGGCAGCTATTTGATTAGTTCAAAAAGGTTGTTACTGGTCCCCGGACCAACAAGTGGTGAGACTGTAATTCTACCTATTGCAACAACTGCTTGGGAAGAGCTGATCATCTGCTTCAGACACCTGCATAACTTGCACTGGGAGACAAAACTGACATAAGTCACAACGCTGTTATGATTTAAGCCCTGGGCTATAGCTAATGTGACCGTTCTCCTTTTCCCCCACCCTGAACTCGCCTTCCCAGGAAGCTGCAGACAAAGCACAAAAGAATCAATTGACAGCCAAGTGGACAGAATTAGACAGGATAAATGTTTGTCAAGTCATTTTTGAAAACTTGTTCAGTTAGAGCAATTTATGGTAAAACTATCTTTTTCCCTCTCCATATACATTGTAGTCCCAGGATTTGTCTGGTTACAATATTTGTGTTTAAATTGTTAAAATAAAAATAAATTTAAAAAACAAACAAACATAAAAGAGGGTTTTATTTCCCTGCACTGAAGTGACCCCCATTAAATGCACTCTGGGAATTCATTTCTTTCTCAAACACATTAATCTTATATTAATACAGTGTTTGCTTTAAACAAGCATGCAAAGATTGCATCCAACTCTTGTACCATTATTTTAGGATGTACAATTTAAATTTCTACTATTTTTCATTTTGAAGACGCCCCCCCCACCCCGCCTTATTCTCTACTGTAGATGTACATACCCAAACAACTGTAATGTGGCAAACCACGGATTCTGGAAGAAAATGTGTCCAAAGATAGATTCTGGTCACCCTGTTTTCTTACTGCAAGGCCCTGATGGCATGAAGATGCACTGAATTACGCAGGTGCTTAATAGAATATCTTCAGGAATTGCTGAGTTTCCTCATTACATTGGGCCTAAGCCTGACAGTCAATGAGACTTATGAGATAGCCCAGAAGGCTGATTGACTATGACTGCCGTGATGAGACTGTGGGGCTACCTCAGAAGGTTGCTCAACACATGCACTAGACTAGACAACCTCCCAATGAAGCATTCAGGATGGGAGCACTGTACCAACCTGGTACCAACCTGTATCCTCAAATCTGGCCCATAGGCATCCTCTCCTTAGCTTCAAATTCACTAGCCATTTAGTTTTATAGGTGATCTGACAGGTGAAGGAAGAAGGAAGGTGGATGAGCAGAGGAGGTAAAAATACCAGTTATAGTCAGATAGATTATAACAAAAAACAACTTATACCGCCATTATTATGGAAGCAAATGAATAGTTCTTTATTTTTGCCATAATGTCCACCAGTTTCGTCCAGCAGATCTCTTTTGGGTGCTGGACAGCTAGTTTAATGCTAGTTACTGCCATCTGGTATTGAATCTGATTTATATCCATGCAGTAAAGAAATGCCAGTTCCATTGGTCGGCCCTGCTCTTTATTCCTACAGGGCCCTATCTCAGGTGACTCTTGACCTCAGCTGTGGAAAAATCTTCTGAGAAAGAGGAATGGTTAGACAGGAAAACCATTTAAGGCTTTCTAGAGCAAAATGAATGTCTTCAAATCAACTCAGAGAGCTGAACAGGCAGCCCAAGCTGTTATTCTTAAGGAACACTGCAAAGACCGTGTTTCCTCTTTGGCCTGCAGTGTTGGGGAATGGGCTTGGTTGAAGGCTCAGTTGCTAGCTGAGGTGGGATGGTTTATGCTGCTGCTATATACATGGTGCTGCACTGGTAGTGCTCCCTGTGGCTCGCTGCAAAAGTCTCTTTGGGCTTGAGCCTGTGAAGGCCTAAGGACCAGAAAAGCATTAAAGTGCATGCTGAACCTGACGAAGGGTTTTTGAACCTGAAAGCTTGCTTAATAACTATTCTCCAACTATTTGGGTTGCTGAACATTAAGCATGCAAGTAGTGCCATGGACTTCAAAGGGACTCTTAAGCCCATGCTCAACTTCAAGCATGGGCTCAATTACCTTATCACATCAGAACTAAAGTGTTTGCCCTACTGAAAGATCAGCCCCTCTGCATATGAGCAGGATGCATATTGGCCTGTCAAAGGTAGACAGAGCTTCAGATAAAAAGTACAAAGCTAAACATATAAGTAACCTCCCTCTGTGTACAGCAAATCCAACTCTTTGTTATAAAAAGTCTTAACATCTTTTAGGCAGCCTTAAATCCCAAACTCACAGCCCGGCAGGAAAAGTATCCTAGGGTCACCATCTTTTGGTTCTGTAATCAGAGATTACAGAAATATAGTAAAAATATAGCTTTACAAGAGCTTTATACAATCACCATCTTGGAGACCCCAACAAAATCCACCTCAGATACTGCCAAAATTCCCGCAGAGTCAATGCAGTAAAAGTGCCCCAGGGAGCTAATGGCTTCATATTGCAACATTCCCCCCATATGCAAGTATGTTCAACAGTACTGTCGGTTGGATAATTATTGGTCAGTTCTCTGCTATGCAAGAGGAAAAACCGTTTCTGGACATGAAAGTGAAGTCAATCTAGTGTACTGCACTGGTTGCTGGAGTAACATGTCCTCAAAGCCCTAAGTACTTATTAAATAATGGAAAGCTACGGGTAATCTTCACGCTCATGTCCATGCAGCATCATAGGCTGCCTATTTGAATAGGATGATATTATTAATCGTATGGATCATGGTGGTGTCTATGAGCCTACCAAGAATGGGCCCCAGCTGAGCTAAGTAGGGAGATTCTGCCCTACAGCGCTTACAAGCTAAACAAAAGAGACAGACTGAAGGAAGGGAAACGATACACGAACACCAGGAACACGTGGATGGAACCAAACACCATGTGAATGCCACGATGTCTTCTGTGGGTTTGCTTGGGAGGGAGTCATCTCAGTGGGAAATAAAGAGTAAAGATAAGGGACAATGGAAAGATAAGCAAAGAGAAGATGATTAAGTGGCATGAGGCTGAACTAATGAGCAAGGGAGAAGGAAGGAAAGTTTGAGCAAAAAGCCAATTACAGGGCAGAAAAACCCAGTCCAAGCTATAGGAAGTTTGCAGAATGTACTGGGAGTCCCAGTCCTGGCTGCTCTGTAAGTGCTTCTATAGTCTGGAGTCTCTGACTGTCTCTTATCTGCAGGCCCTACCCCATCCCTCACCCAAAGCCACAAAGAGGGAGGAAGGGAAGACATGGCCAGGGCCCTAGATATGAAATGGGCTTTTATAGATGGACGACAGAACGACCTGTTTATTTTATCATTTTGCCAGGAAGCAGGTTTTCCGTCCCTAAGATGGATCCTATTTCCTATCACTAATTCTGCTTTCGAATCCCAGAGTCATTAAGCACAAAGTTTCTCTGTTCCAAAGTTTCAACCACTATCTTTTTTTGGAACGGGCTGTGCAAGAGCTGCTGTTACAATAAGTGAGCTGCAAAGTTGACTGAAGTTGACAATTATTTTTCTGTCTGATTTATGATCTGTTCCTCCACAAAAGGAAAACACTGCGATAAACAAGTTATGCAAATCCCTCTGGGAATGAGCTTCTTATATGAATCAATGCTATTTCTGGCACTTAAGTAAACCTGATCTTGCATGTGTGAGAAACATAGGCAATATTAATGACCAGGGACCATTTGATTTCTTCATGGATACTTCTGGTTCCTTAAGCCACAGCACTTTCTTTTTAATCATCCCAACGCAATTTCCGCATTAGGAAATCATTCTAATTGTGCTCATCCTAATCAAACATGGTATCTTGCAACAGTCAAAAGGCTTCCTACGCAGCTTCTTTGACCTTAAGATTTAAGGTCAAGAATTAAGACTTTGAGCTATTTGGTGCAGGAAACTTCCTGCAGATCTGCAAAGTGCCTGGCATCCCAGGGGTGCTGCCAAATAGAATATTTTAAGTACCTAATACCGACTTTTATTAGTTGTATTCATCATATTAAAAATTAGCTCAGAAAAGGGTCATTAGGTAGCACAGAGCATTGCACTGACAGGTAGGGAATTTGATGGTAACAGGAATGGACTATAAATGTGCTATAAATTTATAAGTAAAACTTCCCAGTAGTTCTGATGAGTATATCCTCCTAAAATCAGATGGCACAACAGCTTAATATTGTTTTATCCGCCTCAATCTCTCCCCACTCTCCCTTCCCACACAGAGTCACAAAAAATACCTAGAATCCTAGTACAATAAAAATATATATTTAGAGTAATAGTTCATTCAAGGAAGAAAACATTTTTCCTTCGATTCATCATTTTCAGGTCCAATTCTGCTCATGCCGATATCCAATCTGGCTAGGAAAATATCTGTTCCAGCACTTAAAGCTGGCATTTAGCTTAGGAATGCTCTTTATGTTATCAAAGCTAGGAAAAACAGCAGCAATATTGTGAGAGTAAATAGATATATTGCTAAATGAAATGAATGCACCTTAAACTTACATGTAAAAGCACTCTTACTTCCCGGAAAAATGAAAAAGTTTGGCATACTTTTCTTTACTATAGTTTCTGTGGATTTTTTCCAGACCGAGTAAATTATCACAAATTGCATTTAGATGACATTTTAACCTAGTTGCAGTTAGATCCATTGGAAACCACAAAATCGTACACAAATATGATTTTAAAAATAGGATGCATCACACCGAGGCCTAAAACTCCCATTTTGTGTCCAAAGAAGTAGAGTGTAGCTTTCTTTTAAAGGACTGTTATTACATAACCTAACACTGAGCGCAGAAATTGGAAATTTAACCTTAGAAAAATTGACTATTTTCTCTGCTTCATGCTTCAAAACAGTCATAACCAAGCAGTTAAAAATGGACCAGTCAATATCAGTACTGCTGACTGGCTATTTTTACTGACACGTCCAAACATTTACACGGCAAGCAAGGGATATTTGATCAATGAGCCAGCAATGTGACATCTGGTGGATAGTTTCACCGGTCCAAGTCAGATTGTGATCTCACTTGTATCGGCATAATTCAGGAGGAACACCAGCGAAATTAAGAGAAATACACCAAACCAGCGTGGGTATTCTAGTCTGTTTTCGGTCCGCATCTCGTGTCAGGAAAAGCAGGCTCACTGACAGACCTCTACATTAGACATATTGCCTTCCTGTTTTAAAATATGTACATTTAATATTTAATTTAACAGAATTCCATACTCTCTGCACATTGAGCATGTCCTCTGAGGCCTCTGGTTTATATGTGCAGTCATAATACACCTCAACTGTAATTTGGAAGCACCATTGCCTAATGGGCTGAGAGGAAGTGTCTGTCTCCAATTAATCTTGGCTCTCTTTTGAGTGAATAATGAAAATATTGCCAAGTGAGTGGTGATTTGTAAAGTGGACCACAGGAGCTGAGCCAAGCTCAGTAAGCTCATTTAATTTAGAGTGTGCGATCAGAGCAATATTGGTAGAGGAACCAGTCTCCTGAAATGTCCAGATACTTGGACTACATGCAGATAATTTCAATTCCCAACCTTGAGCAATTACCCACTCGCAAACTCTGCCAAAAGTGAAATGTTACTTATAACGCTACAGATATCTGTACCAAAATGTATGGCTAGAACAACAATTTTACATCATATTCATACCTATATTGTATGTGCCTTCAGATTTTCACAAACGTAGGAAGATCATTCTTCGTTAAATGATGCCCAATATTGTAAAATAAACACCAAGATGACAGACACGGACTCTGCAATCTAACTATCTGCATCAATCAACATTTTTTCCCCCCAGATTTTGAATTTGTTCTTGGATTTGATGAAACAAAGTCGAAAGTTATTCAGAGCCAATAATGGCGAGACAAAAATGGCAGCGTAAATGATACCTATGAATCCATGATAACAAGCTTATAGGATAGGCTATTTTCAAGATCATTTGGCTCATCTAGGAGGCTGGATAGCTCTCCGAGGCAAAGAGTATAAACATTAAAGGTCAAAAATAGAACGGTGAAGTTACCCATTCACACGAGCAGTGGGAATCATTGCCATTTGGCTGCGTACCATTATGCCATTCTGCGGTCTAATGACAACTGCATGTCCCATGCTGATGTTTCCCTTTCAATTTTCACAGAATTATTGAAAGTATTTAAGGCACTAACTGCGAAAGAGTTTTGGTTTTAGAGAAAAGACGAAATTAGATTATAGATCAGATTACCTTGGAAAGCTGAAAGGCACGAGAACGTGCACTCAGGAAGGCTCCAGACTATAAGCTGAGCACGGCTTCTTGTGGGTTGAATTTTACTATTACACAACATAAAGGTCTATGGTAAGATTATGTGCAATGCAACACAAACTCTGAAGTATCTCTGCAACCCTTCAGCAATTTTTGCATCCTCCCACTCCTATGCTTCTCTGTGGAGCATTGCTCAGCACATCAGTAATCGTGCTGGAGTCCTACCCTGCAAAAGGATCCCCAGAGCTTGCCCTGACAGCAAAAGCCTGGAAGCAAAAGCTCATCTATCAGGGTTACTTCCCTGAGCTGGAATCAGGGCTTTTGAGGGCCCTTTTACACCAATCTCATCCTTTCATCTTGCATGAAAGGCTCAGCAAAGGGATTGAGAGTCTTATCTCTGACCTCTAAAACCATCCTGTATGACATTCAGTCATTTAAAGACCGGTCCCCTTCTTCTTTGAAGCTACATGGCATCCGGCTTCCTGAAGAATCCTATTTTTTCACAATGTAAGGTTGCAGGCAAGCAAAACAAACACGCCACTTTAAATATTTAAAGTCATAGTGAATTTATGGAAATTATCTATTCAAGCTCAGCAAAGACACTAAGTACCCAAGCTGTTCTAGGATGGTCCTACAGAGAAAAGCCAGAAATGATCTGAGATTTCCATGTTACTAATACTTACAGGGATTACATTGTGAGCCTAACATAGAAGCTTTTCATACGGATCAGTCTGGTGAGCTCCAAAACGTTACCGCACCTAGTTCAGTAAAACATACCGTATATGCACATGTAGATATAAAATCTGGACTTATGGACAGCATATTTTGAAAGGCATCTGCTTGTTTAGTTTTCCGAACTGTGAAAACTATTATTTAGTAGCTCCTTGAAAGGCAACTGGAACGGGATTTGAAAGTAGAGAGATGCCTCTCGAAACGCAGATAAAAGACAAATCCACATAGCTCTGTTTTAATCAGCTAGATCCCCGTTGTGATGAACATGCAAATGTGACTGTTTTATGTGCTGTATTTCAAAGAGTGAGAATGGAAACAAAAAGCAGGTTTGTGTTACAAAACTAATGACAGTCGTGTCCTCCAAGATTAATGGTTAAACCCCACCAAAATCAGAATGATTAAGTTCGCTTCTCCCACCCCCTCAGGACTTCTGCTTCGTTATTAAATATTTTCCCCTCCCCTTTATAACTGTTGGGCCTCCTAATTGAGGTGATTAATAATTACTGTCAGTCAGGAATACTTAAATAGTGTTCTTTTAACCAAGAATTTTGCCTCGTCGACAACAAGGTTGGCATGATGTTTTCTTTTGTTAATTCTTCATTTCCTATTTGATTTTATTTGCGAATGGCTTTAGAGCGAGTGACAACAGCCAGGCTGCCCGCTCTGAGGCACAAGGCCCTTTACTATTCTCACAGCTTTATCACGACTCCCCTGGTATCTGGTGGGTTTTTAATTTCAAGCTCCAGCTGCTGGAGTCAGGGGACTAAATGAGAGTTTCAGGGGTTTTTTAATATCAACAAGTCAATAGAAACCGGCTTGCATTTGTGATCGCAGAGAAGAAGTCTAAAACTGTGAGGCAAGTGTGCCCTGATGCACGGCAAATATACTAGAAAGGCTTAGATAGCAGAGGGCAAAATTCAAAAAACACCCCAACATCTATTATTAAGAAAAACTAACTAAAATCCTCAAAATTTCTAAACTAATGTAATGATTCTTGGGGCTTGAGTTGTGCATTGAGACTGTTTGAGGTTGGTGATACTTTTATACAAAGAACTGTTACGGCCCGAAGAACAGAAACCTGTCCTTACCCACAAACCCTGCTCTAATCCTGCCCGGGAAGAACCCTGCATTGGGGGTGCAAGAATGCGTGTAGTCTCCACAAGCCGTGTCGGTTTAAGCTAACTGTGGTGGCACTGTATTTTTCATGGGGCCAATCTGATCCAGACTAGGGCTATCAATCCCATTTCACAAAACCTATTAACATCTTTATTTAAGATAAATGCACATTTCTTTTATTAAAAATAGTATGTGTACATTAATAATAAAGGCTATATACCCTCCTCCTAAAGCAATCTATCGGTTTCTGAACAGGCAGTCTGATCTCGTGGACGGAGAGAGGATTTCAGGAATCCAATTTCTTCAGTAAAGCTGTTTCAGTTTCTTCATTTAATGTCTTTAGAGGCGAATTGATCCTACATGGTAATTTTAGTGTTGTACTACATGTCGCAGAGGAGATATTTTATGTGAAATTAAATTAGCATTTGTCTATATTTCACCATGCAACCAAGCTGGCTCATGTGTCATTGATAGCAGTAAAACAAATATGTGTGTGTGTACTTTTGCAGGGATGATGAATGTTACTGTATAACCATTTAAGGGCAGACATCCATAATGAAGCATACTAGTCAGCAAACATGCTTAGTACTTACCACGCTGAGTCCTAGCAATTCCCTGAAAAAGTAGTCCATGTTCCTCCGTTGTAAGTTGTCAAGATAGTGTTGAAGCCGAGTATACGTGTAGGGGTAGCAGTAGGCAAATTGGTAAATGTCATCCTCTCGGTCAAAGCAAAAAGCAAATGACATGACATAGTTTTTCCTGTGGTCTGGACAGCGATAATAATATACATTTTTAGGTGGCAGCCTTTGCCTAAAAAAAAAAACAAAATACACATACACAGAGGCATGAGAAATGTCATCAGTTTAAATGCTACAGAAAGACTAACTGGAATCCAGAGTTTATCTCAAACGTATTATGGAAACCAACTGGAAGTTTTACTGGCTCAGAAATCAGTAGCTGGCTACTAAACGTCTCACTGCAGAACCGGCCAGTCAACCTCTCAAAGGACACTTTGGAGCCCATTCATATACTATATGAAAAAGGTCTGGGTACCGAGGCTTGAGGTAGGCTTGTTGACCCTCGCTGTGGTTAGAGTTTACATAGATATACCCAGACTTGCTTTAAACTGGCTCGTTCGGGCAGGGCTACTAGCACAGCCTGGTACCGGTGTAGCATGGTAGGTAGCTTAAAGACTCTATGCAAGTCGCACCTTTGCCTGCAGGATCGGTTTAGCCTTTCATGTCTAAGGGCTGGGGGTAAAGCATAGTTCATAAGACAGGTTCTGGGCTGAACCTCGGGACATTTCTGTATCCCAACCAAGTTTACTGGGAAGGAGATATACAGGCACGTCACACAGGAGTGGCAGGAAAAGATCAGTTCTTGGGAAACACTCCCATGTAGTGGAATGACCCCAGCAATTCTCTCTCCTAAGGCAATCAGTTGACCCCTGATTATAAAAGTAAGGGAGAAAAGGGGAGTTTGGCCAGTTCCAGAGTGGATGACTGTAGCCCTAGACACCATGTATATTAAAATGCAAATGCAGTATAATAAATAACTATAGTTGAAGAACTTCCACTGCGGTTAGCAGTATTGCATGTACTAAGGGGGTAACAAATGCCGATGTTTAGCTCTGCCAGATCTCTCTCATGCACCCAGTTTCAACGGTTCTCTTATTTCTCAATAGAAAAGTGACATAGTTTGCAGATATGAACCCAATTTGTGTTCCATAGACTGATGCTGTTCAGTCTCTCTATATACGCCCACTCTTTGCTTTGGACACAGGTTCTCTACCTTTATCTAGATAGGCAGATTCTCCAGTCATACCATGTTCTTGCAATTTAATGCTACTAATTTACCAGCCGTGTTTGGCAACAAACCGCTACAGTCCTGCAGACTCCAACTAATTCAATTATACAATATTATAAACAGTTCTCATCTAATGATTGTAGCAGATCTCAGCTAAACTAGGATTACGGGGAGGGAAAACATAATGAGATTTATAGACATAGCAATAGTAACGTGTCTTTTTTTTTTTTTTTTTGTAATACTTCCGAGAAGCTGGACTACAGCAGAGCATCAGTTTTGGCCTTTCATTGTTAATATGAAGTAGAGAACAAAACCCTCTCATTATGCAAAGGGATGTGTTTGCCAATTAGCAGCAGTTAAGGAGTATGATCAGTAAGACATGGGAGCCGCAATGAGAAACAGAAAGGAACTGAAATGTTCTTGGAAAAGTACAAAGAAGAGCCAGTGATGCAGTTAATTAGAGTTGAAATAAGAATTATTTGCCCCTTTTTATTGCCCTGATTCTTGAACACTCCAGGCATCAAGAGCTTACTTCAGTATTTGTGGGTTTAGTAAGACTTTTCCTTACCGTGGAGATCCAGCGCTAACCGAGTGGAAATAATTTCTGAGGCCACAAATGTGAAAGATGGAAAAAAAAAAAACTTTTCAATTTTTTAAAAGTAGAGCGGGGAAAAGAACTGCTACCAGCCGTCTGCGTAACGTACCCAAACCTAATAGGTTCCTCAAGTATCTGAACATATTTCTATCATTCACCGTTACTCTGGAGTGCGATAGGACATCCCTCATTTGATCTCAAATCAAGCAGATGATATGGCAGTGGGTAAATGTATTCTAGCTCCCTGTTCTCAAACCGTAATGCAAGCTTAAATGGTATAATGCTGAGTTGTTGAACTTTATTTGTTTCCAAATTAGCATATGGGGAAATAACAAAGGGCAGGCCTTACTTCATGCAATAAAAAAATTGCATGTAAAATGAGACGGGCAGGAAGAAATTTGGGATTCCAGAAAGGGCTGCGCTAATTGAAATTCATCTGTGGATAGTTAATGTTTTGAATGACACATGGCTCTGCTTGGTTCAATAACTTTGTACTTTTAAGCAAGTTTAGGACAACTTTGGTTAATGTATTAAATGTACTTTCGATATTTCACTCCCTTTCCCCCTCATTATAGAAGCTAAGCATCTGTTTTATTATCCACTTTGACACACCGCTTTATGGCTGCATTTGGCTATTATGGCTAATCTCAATGTCTAGGACATCTGGTATTGACATTTCACTATCTGGTGTCTAACACAGCAGCAGAAACCAGCCTCGGTTCCCAGGTTTAAATCTACCCTCTCAAGGCAGAAAGTACCCAAACTCTTAATTCAAACCATATCTTCCAAAAATAATTATAATAGTACTCCTGTCAGTGCTAATCTATTCTTATCTCTCCCAGCACTTTGTCACAGCTAATCTGTTTGTGAGTCATATGGAGAAAGAGAGTTAGTGTTTAGATACCGACAACACATCTTTACACACAGGAGCCTAATCAGATTCAGATCTTATCTGGGAATTAAAAAAAAAAAAAGGGGGGGGGGGCGGGGAGAAAGAAAAGAGACACAGCACTAGATATCACCAACTGAGCGTTTGATAACGAAGAAACATCGTTCAGTTCTTGAATTAACCTTTGTGTCCTAGACGCACTATTGTTTACTCTTCCTCCTTTTTTGTTCGATGCCTTCTGGAAAAGGACACCCACACACTGTGGCAGCAGCTGCTCCTATTAATTTAAAGCTATTACAAAAATTAAAATTAAACCCAATTACTTTGGCTGGTTTATAGCCGGAGAACGGCTTAGTCTGATTGTTCCCTCTGGTTATGGACAAAAACAATATTCCTACCTACAGCCAGCTGCCAGCAGAATACTAATGCATCCCGGGCCTGCCAGGACGTATTCGGAATGCAGAATTTAACTGCATTTCTGAGTAGAGAAAAATATCTTATCAAGGATCTACAGAAATGCACCAAGTTCTTAGACTGTAGGTCACGAAGCAGTTGGTTCCTGGTAAGAGCCAGGGAAGGAAACCGACAGAGGAAACGTAATGCTCGTATTTGTCATTTTGCATTTCCAGGCATTAAACACTCACAAACATGCCCTGCTAATTGCTACACAAGCGCCCGCATCGCATCGCTACGGGGGGGGCTAGTTAAAGGAAAACCCTCACGAATCTGGAAAGCGTCTTTTGAACCACTCATTCTCGGTTTGTTTTTCGAAGTGGATTACGCAGACACTGTTGAATATTATGCATTCATTTGGGGGGTTGGGTGAGGGGGAGGAATGACCCACCTTGGCTGCCTAGTTTGTAAGGATAAATGCCAAAATCCATTAAGAGTGGGTAGCGCTGGAGGCATAGTGAGCTCCTGCAGTGCCTTGGGAAGCGTGCTGCTTGCTGGGGAGCAAGAAGGGAAACTCCCCCGAGGAGCAGGGTGAACTGGGAAAATTCCCCTGCCCCATTGAGAGGCTTTGCTATGGCAGACGCAGCCCCAGACTGCCAAGCCATTGAAGCTAGGCATCCCTTTGTCCCACAGTGCCTGGGGCGAAGGGGTTGAGTTGAATGGCACCCCTTCCCAGCATTTTTGCCATGGGAGGAGCAGTTCTGTGCCCAGTAGGGCAAACAGGGAACCAGGGACAATGCCCAGGGAGCCATTCTGCAGCAAAGCCCACTGCATCCCCATATAGTATGAAACGCAGGGCTGCCTGGCTTCTAAGGCTGGGTGGCATGGGGCTGCACCTGCTGGAAGAAATGTTTCCAGGGTTGTGGGGGGAAGAGTCTGGCATCCCCCTTAAGTTGGCACCTGGGGCAGGTGCCCCACTCACCCTGCACAGGGA